>NC_041392.1:360115396-360386172 GCF_002162155.2 Triticum dicoccoides
GAAAAAAAAAATTCAGAGTGTGCTTTTCCCTTGTTTACGTGCCGCGCCGTGATTTTGTTAGTGTTCTAGGCTCGCGTCTCTAGCACAGTCTAGCCTAGGACCAGCACAGTACCGTCGTTGAGCGTTTATTCAACTTTGCATCTCTGAATTGATTATTGCTGACCCTTTTTGCTACCATATTATAAGCCTTCCCAGCTCCACATACATCTACGTCGTGCGTTTGACTCTCCCTGGTAATCGCTCTATCCAAGCTTTGAGAGTTTTTGACTACAACGGTTGCCGATCACCGCCTGCTGCTGGGTAAGAACTGGTAAGAATTTGAGATTTGCTTGACGGATTTGTGACACCCACCACCACCACTTGTTCGTAGTCTGTAGGATCATATTCTTGTGTGTTTCTATAGCTGCTAACCATGCCAGGATCACAAGCCGACGAGATTGACTGGGAGAATTTATCGAACAAGGAGCTTCATGATAAGTTTCAGCAAATGATGACTGAACAGGTGCAAGATGTGCTGAACAATTTTGAAGAGGCCATGGAGAAGATCACTGGCCTTGAGAAGACGTTCGAAACAAAGCTCGATAACAAGTTTAATGAATTGCTCGCGCGTCTTCCACCACCACCACCCGCTGCACCTAACGCACCTCTCCAACAACAACAACAACGACTACCTCCACGTCGGGAAGCAGACCTCCGCCGAGCAAGCCGTGTTCCTCTTGCGTTTGGCCAAACTGTTGGTGCTGGTGTTGATACTTCTGTGGCTCCTGCTGCTGATGCGGAGGAGGATGATTATGTGGGAGATTATGAGGATGAGGTTGATCAAAATCAACACTACGTGCAGCCACCTGTACCACCACCAGCAGGTCAACCTTAGGTATATATTCGTAATGGTAGGCCTGCACCACCACCTCAGGTACGAGATGATGTCCATATTCCTAAACTGAAATTGAATATTCCACCATTTGAGGGTAGATATGTTCCTGATATATATCTTACTTGGGAGTTAGAAACTGAACAACGATTTACATGTTTACAATATCCTGAGGAGAGACGAGTTGCTGTTGCCGTTTGTGCTTAAACTAGTTTTGTATGTGTATGGTGGTCTGAACATTGTAGATTATATCCTATTCCAACTACTTGGGCTGCTTTGAAAACTGCTATGCGTACGCGTTGGGTTCCACCATATTATCAACGTGAATTGCTTCAAAAATTGCAGCGTTTAAGACAAGGGAAAAATTCTGTAGAAGAATATTATCAGGAATTACAAACTGGCATGATTAGATGTGGTATTGTTGAGGAGAATGAAGCTATGCTTGCACGTTTTCTGGGTGGATTAAATAGTGAGATTCAGACCATTCTAGACTATAAGGAGTATACTAATATCACTCGTTTATTCCATCTTGCTTGTAAAGCTGAACGTGAAGTGCAGGATCGACAAGCATTGGGGCGAACTAACTTTTCTGCAGGCCGACCTTCATCATGGACACCACGTGCATCTTCTACTTCAACTGCACCAGCACCTCCATCCGGTGCCACCTCCAGCCGTGATACAAGAAAACAGGCACAACCACCATTATCTGCCAAGAGCGCACCTGCGGGACCTGCACAGCGTTCTTCTTCTTCCATGGCATCAACAGGGCACACAAGTGATATTATTTGTCGTCGTTGTAAGGGAGGAGGTCATTATGCGAGAGAATGCAAATCTCCGCATGTGATGATTGCTACCGCGGATGGTGGATATGAGTCCGCTAGTGACTATGATGAGGAGACTTTGGCTCTTATTACACGTGAAGAACATGGTGGAGATGATTCTGATCATGAGACACAATACATGGCTCCTGAAGACGCTGACAGGTATGAATGTTTAGTTGCTCAACGTGTTTTGAGTGTGTAGGTCACACAAGCTGAGCAAAATAAGAGGCACAATTTGTTCCATACCAAGGGAGTTGTGAAGGAACGTTCTGTGCGCGTCATCATAGACGGAGGGAGCTGCAACAACTTGGCTAGCATGGAGATGGTGGAGAAGCTTTCTCTCACCACAAGACCACATCCACATCCTTACTACATCCAATGGTTCAACAACAGCGGCAAGGTTAAGGTAACACGTACTGTTCGTGTGCATTTTAGTATCTCTACATATGCTGATTATGTTGATTGTGATGTGGTACCTATGCAAGCATGTTCCTTATTACTTGGTAGACCATGGCAATTTGATAAAAATTTTGTACACCATGGTAGAAACAATCACTATACTCTTGTTCATAAGGATAAAAATATTACTTTGCTTCCTATGACTCCTGATTCCATTTTGAAAGATGATATTAATAGAGCTAATAAAGCAAAACAGGAGACAAATAAGAGTGAAAATCAGATTGTGGCAAAAGAATTTGAGCAACAAATGAAGCCTAATAATAAACCATCTAGTGTTGCTTCTGAAATTAAATTGAAAAGTGCATGTTTATTTGCCACCAAATCTGATATTAATAAGACTTTTGAGCTTGAATGTGATGCTAGTGGAATTGGATTAGGAGGTGTGTTATTACAAGATGGCAAACCTGTTGCATACTTTTCTGAAAAATTGAGTGGGCCTAGTCTGAATTATTCTACTTATGATAAAGAATTATATGCTCTTGTTCGGACTTTAGAAACATGGCAACATTATTTTTGGCCCAAAGAATTTGTTATACATTCTGATCATGAATCTTTGAAACATATTAAAAGTCAAGCTAAACTGAATCGTAGACATGCTAAATGGGTTGAATTCATTGAGACTTTCCCTTATGTCATTAAACACAAGAAGGGAAAAGAAAATGTTATTGCTGCTGCATTGTCTTGTCGCTATACTATGCTTTCACAACTTGACTTCAAAATATTTGGTTTGGAGACCATCAAAGATCAATATGTGCATGATGCTGATTTTAAAGATGTAATGCAGAATTGTAAAGAAGGAAGAATGTGGAACAAGTTTGTCGTTAACGATGGATTTGTGTTTCGTGCTAACAAGCTATGCATTCCAGCTAGCTCCGTTCGTCTTTTGTTGTTGCAGGAAGCGCATGGAGGAGGATTAATGGGACATTTTGGCGTGAAGAAGACGGAGGACGTACTTGCTACACATTTCTTTTGGCCAAAGATGAGACGGGATGTTGAGCGTTTTATTGCTCGATGCACTACATGTCAAAAAGCTAAGTCACGACTCAATCCTCATGGTTCATATATGCCTTTGCCTGTACCTAGTGTTCCTTGGGAGGATATATCTATGGACTTTGTTTTAGGTTTACCTCGAACAAAGAAGGGGAGGGATAGCATATTTGTTGTCGTGGATAGATTCTCGAAAATGGCACACTTTATACCATGTCATAAAAGCGATGATGCTGTTAATGTTGCTGATTTGTTCTTTCGTGAAATTATTCGCTTGCATGGTGTGCCAAATACTATTGTTTCAGATCGTGATACTAAATTTCTTAGCCACCTTTGGAGATGTTTATGGGCTAAGTTGGGGACTAAACTGCTTTTTAGTACTACTTGTCACCCCCAAACTGATGGACAAACTGAAGTAGTCAATAGAACGTTGTCTACTATGCTTAGGGCTGTTTTCAAGAATAATAAGAAAATGTGGGAGGAATGCTTGCCTCATATTGAATTTGCTTATAATCGTTCATTGCATTCTACTACTAAGATGTGCCCTTTTGAAGTTGTGTATGGTTTCCTACCTCGTGCACCTATTGATTTGTTGCCTCTTCCATCTTCGGAGAAGGTTAATTTTGATGCTAAACAACGTGCTGAATTGATTTTAAAAATGCATGAGTTAACTAAGGAAAACATTGAGCGTATGAATGCTAAATATAAACTTGCTGGAGATAAGGGTAGAAAACATGTTGTGTTTGCACCTGGAGATCTTGTTTGGTTACATTTGCGTAAGGATAGATTTCCTGATTTGCGCAAATCAAAGCTAATGCCACGTGCTGATGGTTCCTTTAAGGTGTTAGAGAAAATAAATGATAATGCATATAATCTTGAGCTGCCTGCAGATTTTGGGGTTAGTCCCACTTTTAACATTGCATATTTGAAGCCTTATTTGGGTGAGGAAGATGAACTTCCGTCGAGGACGACTTCATTTCAAGAAGGGGAGGATGATGAGGACATCAATACAATTGTTACACCCACAGCCCCTGCTGCTATACATACTGGACCAATTACTAGAGCTCGTGCACGCCAACTAAATTACCAGGTACTTTCGTTTCTTGGTAATGATTCTAATGTTCATGAGAATATGATGCTGCCTAAATTGGATACATTTGTTTTGCTTACAAATGAAGGGCCTAGCTTGGAGAAGGATGAACATTGGAGCAAGAACAAGCATGGAGATGATGGCATGCGCAAGGGGAACAAGAACGGAGTTACAAGTGATGATTTCAGGACTTTGAAGCCACCATAATGGGTGCATGAAGCCTTGGACGAAATATACAAGATGCCACTTCATAAATTTCGTCCCGAGGCTATTTTAGGTGCTGCGTCACCTTATTATTGGGCCAGGCCCATGTAATTTCGAAATACATACGTATAGGCTATTTTTAGAGTCTGTATGTGTGGGGAAACAAGAGATAGGGTTGATTTCGGACCCCTCCACCAAGGGCCACGAAATTCCCCCCCTCTTCCTCCATATATACAGCCCTTAGGGCATCGTTTAGACTTTGGGTTTTGTTTAGATAAAAGTTAGCCAGTGCAACTTCGTGTACTTCGTTTGTGTCCAACGACGAGACCAAGACCGCTTACGGATCCCCACCATTATCAATACTTCATATATATTCGCAATATTCAGATTGCTTTATCATATTCTTGCTCGTTCTTCGATTGCTTGCAGGAATAGACCTTCGTGGTCAGGTTGATCGTGCTCCAGCATGGTCAATAACCTCTCGGAGTTGGTTTAGCGATTGCTAAGGCGCAACGTCGTGCACGTTTGTAGTCGGATCGTCAAAGTCGTCTCCACCAAATCGATAGTTATCATCTCATCGAAAGATCGGGACACCCTCGCCTCTATCAAGTGGTATCAGTTTTCAGGTTGCTCGGTGAGAATTTCCAGTTTTTCCTAGATTAGATTTATTTTCTTACCTATTGTCCAAGAAAAAGCCACAAAACAAAAGTTAGATCTATTCATCCTTTGTCCTAGCCAGACTGAGCCTTTGCAATTTTCTTTTCATTGTTTGCATTATTGAATTATCGGTTGCATCGCCGTGTCGAGTTGCTGGTCTTAGTGTCTAGTTCCTTTAGAGTTTCGAGTTCTGTTCACATTAGTCACGCAGCCGCTGCATCATTATCCCATTCGCTGTCCACCATCCCATCCACCAATTTCCACCATGTGCTACGCACTGTTTATTGTCATAATCATAGTTGAGGTCACTCACATCTTGATGAGGACATCAATACAATTGTTACACCCACAGCCCCTGCTGCTATACATACTGGACCAATTACTAGAGCTCGTGCACGCCAACTAAATTACCAGGTACTTTCGTTTCTTGGTAATGATTCTAATGTTCATGAGAATATGATGCTGCCTAAATTGGATACATTTGTTTTGCTTACAAATGAAGGGCCTAGCTTGGAGAAGGATGAACATTGGAGCAAGAACAAGCATGGAGATGATGGCATGCGCAAGGGGAACAAGAACGGAGTTACAAGTGATGATTTCAGGACTTTGAAGCCACCATAATGTGTGCATGAAGCCTTGGACGAAATATACAAGATGCCACTTCATAAATTTCGTCCCGAGGCTATTTTAGGTGCTGCGTCACCTTATTATTGGGCCAGGCCCATGTAATTTCGAAATACATAAGTATAGGCTATTTTTAGAGTCCGTATGTGTGGGGAAACAAGAGATAGGGTTGATTTCGGACCCCTCCACCAAGGGCCATGAAATCCACCCCCTCTTCCTCCATATATACAGCCCTTAGGGCATCGTTTAGACTTTGGGTTTTGTTTAGATTAAAAGTTCGCCATAGCTGCAACTTCGCGTACTTCGTTTGTGTTCAACGACCAGACAAAGGCGTCACAGAACCCCACCTTGATCAATAAAGCTTTCATCTTATATTCGCAATATCCAGATTGCAATCTCAGTTTCTTGCTTGTTCTTCGTTTGCTCGCAGGAAACAGACCCTCGTGGTCAGGTTGATCGTGCTCCGGCGTGGTCAATAACCTCTCGGAGTTGGTTTAGCGATTGCTAAGGCGCGACGTCCTCGCACGTTCGTAGTCGGATCGTCAAAGTCGACTTCCACCAAAGCGAAATCCACCATCTCATCGAAAGACGGGACACCTTTGCCTCTATCATCATTAAACACAAGAAGGGCAAAGAAAATGTTATTGCTGATGCATTGTCTCGTCGCTATACTATGCTTTCACAACTTGACTTCAAAATATTTGGTTTGGAGACCATCAAAGATCAATATGTGCATTATGCTGATTTTAAAGATGTAATGCAGAATTGTAAAGAAGGAAGAATGTGGAACAAGTTTGTCGTTAACGATGGATTTGTGTTTCGTGCTAACAAGCTATGCATTCCAGCTAGCTCCGTTCGTCTTTTGTTGTTGCAGGAGGCGCATGGAGGAGGATTAATGGGACACTTTGGCGTGAAGAAGACGGAGGACGTACTTGCTACACATTTCTTTTGGCCAAAGATGAGACGGGATGTTGAGCGTTTTATTGCTCGATGCACTACATGTCAAAAAGCTAAGTCACGACTCAATCCTCATGGTTTATATATGCCTTTGCCTGTACCTAGTGTTCCTTGGGAGGATATATCTATGGACTTTGTTTTAGGTTTACCTCGAACAAAGAAGGGGAGGCATAGCATATTTGTTGTCGTGGATAGATTCTCGAAAATGGCACACTTTATACCATGTCATAAAAGCGATGATGCTGTTAATGTTGCTGATTTGTTCTTTCGTGAAATTATTCGCTTGCATGGTGTGCCAAATACTATTGTTTCAGATCGTGATACTAAATTTCTTAGCCACTTTTGGAGATGTTTATGGGCTAAGTTGGGGACTAAACTGCTTTTTAGTACTACTTGTCACCCCCAAACTGATGGACAAACTGAAGTAGTCAATAGAACGTTGTCTACTATGCTTAGGGCTGTTTTGAAGAATAATAAGAAAATGTGGGAGGAATGCTTGCCTCATATTGAATTTGCTTATAATCGTTCATTGCATTCTACTACTAAGATGTGCCCTTTTGAAGTTGTGTATGGTTTCCTACCTCGTGCACCTATTGATTTGTTGCCTCTTCCATTGATAGAGGCGAGGGTGTCCCGATCTTTTGATGAGATGATAACTATCGATTTGGTGGAGACGACTTTGACGATCCGACTACAAACGTGCACGACGTTGCGCCTTAGCAATCGCTAAACCAATCTCCTGAGGTTACTGACGATGCCGGAAGCACGGTCAGCCTGACCACGAAGGTCTATTCCTGCAAGCAATCGAAGAACGAGCAAGAATATGATAAAGCAATCTGAATATTGCAAATATATATGAGGTATTGATAATGGTGGGGATCCGTAAGCGGTCTTGGTCTGGTCGTTGGACACAAACGAAGTACACGAAGTTGCAATGGCTAACTTTTAACTAAACAAATCCCAAGGAAAAAGCTACTAGATGGATCTACTTATATAGGAGCAAGGGGTGGCGGCCAAGGAGGTGGGAGGACGTCCCAAGGCAGCCTAAAACTAAATCTAGGTCGTACAAGGCCAATGGGCCCAAGTGGAGGTGATGTAACACCTTTGGACTTGTAGTTTGACTCGGATTCTGCTGCAGCATGAGATTGTTTCGTCCACAACTCAACGCTCCGGACGAATTTGAAGGTGATTCCAATTGGGTTGGAAAGTGCACGAAATCTAGTTTCCAACAAAAAAAGAATCACCCAATTCGGAGTCCGTATGAAAAACTTGTGTGCGTTTTGAGTCAGGTATGTCTGTGCAGTCCGAATCTGAATCCAGAACGTGAGAGACTTGGACTCTATCTTCTCTTGGGCCAAAAGTGACGTGAGAGAACTTTTTGGACAGCAAATAAACATCTCTTTCTTCCTTATCTGCATATGTGGATTGTACAAATGTCCCATACACCTGCAATTAGACAAAACACAAAAGTGTGTGAAGTATTTTTGTTCTGGATAACATAAATAGATTATTGAATAGTTTGCACTAGAAATCACCTGACAAATATGCATATATGCAATATTTTTGGTCATATCCAAGGTAGTCATGTCCTCATCATCCTCCCCTTCTTGAAAATAAAGCCGTCCTCGGCGTTGCTTAATCTGAAATGTGGCTAACAAAAGAGACAAAGTGTACATGTTGTATATGTATATGTCATCCATTTTTACTTCCCTTGATTTTTGCATATATGACACATGAATAGATGAGTAATTTTCATAGTTCATAAAATCTAAAGCCAAAAAATTAGCACAAGAAGTAGAAGGCATGAAAATATTGCAACTCAGTTTGCACACATAAGTGAAGCTCTTATTCATTTCAAAAGATTGACAATGTTCATCATTAAACCATCCCAACATTGGTGAATAAACCTTACTTGCATCAAATTTACATGCTACAACATGCTTAAATAAGCAAACATGCAATAAGTCATTCAACACAGAATCATCACCAAGATTAGAGGTCATATCAAAATGATTAAACATTGGTTCTTTTGCATCAATAGTTAATTCAATGGGTGCACTCAAAATTGTTGGTATTTCAGTTGTTTGATCACATGGCAAAGTCAAATTATCAACGTAGTCCTCTAAAATAGGTGGTGTGATCAAAGTAGTGGGTAGCTCATCAGATGGTGCATTCAAATTGACAAGGCATTCATCATTCTCATGTAGAGATGGAAGATCGGTACCTTTGTCATTACCTCTTATGATCAACTTAGATGATGTAGCCACTCTCGGGTGATAGAGGCGGGGGTGTCCCGATCTTTCGATGAGATGATAACTATCGATTTGGTGGAGACGACTTTGACGATCCGACTACAGACGTGCACGACGTTGCGCCTTGGCAATCGCTAAACCAATCTCCTGAGGTTACTGACGATGCCGGAAGCACGGTCAGCCTGACCACGAAGGTCTATTCCTGCAAGCAATCGAAGAAAGAGCAAGAATATGATAAAGCAATCTGAATATTGCAAATATATATGAGGTATTGATAATGGTGGGGATCCGGAAGCGGTCTTGGTCTGGTCGTTGGACACAAACGAAGTACACGAAGTTGCAATGGCTAACTTTTAACTAAACAAATCCCCAGGAAAAGCTACTAGATGGATCTACTTATATAGGAGCAAGGGGTGGCGGCCAAGGAGGTGGGAGGACGTCCCAAGGCAGCCTAAAACTAAATCTAGGTCGTACAAGGCCAATGGACCCAAGTGGAGGTGATGTAACACCTTTGGACTTGTAGTTTGACTCGGATTCTGCTGCAGCATCAGATTGTTTCGTCCACAACTCAACGCTCCGGACGAATTTGAAGGTAATTCCAATTGGGTTGGAAAGTGCACGAAATCTAGTTTCCAACAAAAAAAAATCACCCAATTCGGAGTCCGTATGAAAAACTTGTGTGCGTTTTGAGTCAGGTGTGTCTGTGTAGTCCGAATCTGAATCCAGAACGTGAGAGACTTGGACTCTATCTTCTCTTGGGCCAAAAGTGACGTGAGAGAACTTTTTGGACAGCAAATAAACATCTCTTTCTTCCTTATCTTCATATGTGGATTGTACAAATGTCCCATACACCTGCAATTAGACAAAACACAAAAGTGTGTGAAGTATTTTTGTTCTGGATAACATAAATAGATTATTGAATAGTTTGCACTAGAAATCACCTGACAAATATGCATATATGCAATATTTTTGGTCATATCCAAGGTAGTCATGTCCTCATCATCCTCCCCTTCTTGAAAATAAAGCCGTCCTCGGCGTTGCTTAATCTAAAATGTGGCTAACAAAAGAGACAAGGTGTACATGTTGTATATGTATATGTCATCCATTTTTACTTCCCTCGATTTTTGCATATATGACACATGAATAGATGAGTAACTTGCATAGTTCATAAAATCTAAAGCCAAAAAATTAGCACAAGAAGTAGAAGGCATGAAAATATTGCAACTCAGTTTGCACATATAAGTGAAGCTCTTATTCATTTCAAAAGATTGACAATGTTCATCATTAAACCATCCCAACATTGGTGAATAAACCTTACTTGCATCAAATTTACATGCTACAACATGCTTAAATAAGCAAACATGCAATAAGTCATTCAACACAGAATCATCACCAAGATTAGAGGTCATATCAAAATGATTAAACATTGGTTCTTTTGCATCAATAGTTAATTCAATGGGTGCACTCAAAATTGTTGGTATTTCAGTTGTTTGATCACATGGCAAAGTCAAATTATCAACGTAGTCCTCCAAAATAGGTGGTGTGATCAAAGTAGTGGGTAGCTCATCAGATGGTGCATTCAAATTGACAAGGCATTCATCATTCTCATGCATCATGGTGATGTAGTCCTGACAACAACGGATGTGCTTGTCATAGTATGCCTAGTAGTTGAAGGAACAATCATATCAACTCTTGGAATGTGCACCGTGCGCTTGTTCTCCTCGTGGCCAACACGTCGTTTTATTTCCTGTTCAGCTTTGCAAGCAAGATGAAACAAATGGTCCATAGGATAACACTCTTCATGAATTAGTATCTCTTGAATATCACGGTTTAATCCTCCCCAAAATCTATCCATAAAATCATCTTCACTTTCTTCTAAAGAGGAATGCAACAAGGTAGTTTGTAAATCATCATAATATTTTGTTACAGTTTCACCACCTTGTTTTAAGTGTTGCAACTTCTTAATCATGTCACGAGTATAATAAGCAGGGACGAAAGTATGTCGCATGGCAAGTTTCAAATCATCCCAAGTAGTAGGTATATAATCAGGGTGTAACCGACAATATTCACTCCACCAAACCAAAGCATAACCAGTGAAAGAACCAACCGCAACCTTAACCTTTTTATGTTCATTGAAATTATGGGAAGCAAATATATTTTTTATGTCGAACTCCCATTCAATATATAAAGCAGGTTTAAAACGGCCATTAAATGGTGGGATAGATACATTAACCTGATCATGTGCATTTGGATGTTTGTGCACCTCTCGTGACGGTTGTGGTATTTGCAAAGGTGGTGGCACGTCTCCCGCGATCGACAAAGCCCATGAATTGACTCTGGATCCTGTCATGATTAGTAGAACAAGAAACAAAACCCAAAAATAATGTTCCTATAACTACTAGGATGTGGTGGTAAAACGCTCACAGTAAAGCAAATATCAATGTCTTACAAGTTCTTACCATGCAGCAGGCGGTGATCGGCAACCAGCGGTGTCAAGTAACTCCGAATATTGAGTAAAGCGATTGCCAGGGGAGCGTACGTATACACAGTGTAGAAATATGTGGAGCTGGGTTGGCTATATATGGTAGCAAAAGATTAGCAATAATCAATTCAAAGATGCAATGTTGAATAAACGCTCAACGACGGTACTGTGCTAGTCCTAGGCTAGACCGGACTAGAGACGCGAGCCTAGAACACTAATGAGGTCACGGCGTAGCACAACTAGCATCAATGAAGGATACTAAGTAGCTCTTGACAGCAAGATATAAGTGAAAATCACAACGGCAGTGAAGATAATGATGAAAAACAACTGCCAAGCAGGATATACAACAACTCTCTCTCCAACTTTCCTCTTGAAAAGTTTGACACAATTTTCTGATAAATTCTTTCAAAGAATGCTACTAACTCAAGCTTTCCAATGCAAAAATAATCACTCAATTCCGAGTTGATATGAGGAGTCAAAGAATTCTAAAACTGGCGTGAAAAATTGGAACAAGTTGTGTTCACGAACTTCGGAGGGCAAAAAGACCTATTTAGAAGCCGATTTTGAGGTCTCAAATATTGAACTAGCTTCTGCAACTATTTAGATGCGGCTCGTCGCTATCTTCAATTTGAGTACTCACGGAGCCAAAACTGACTTCGTATGAGGAAGATACACCTGTTTTACTGAACAGTGCGCAAAACAGATTCCAATCCGAATTCAGGTACGAGATTGATTCTAGATAGATCCAAAAAAAATTTCTTCTCTCTTTTTTTTCTCACGGCTTTTTTTTCTTTTCCTTTCTTTTTTTTTCTCTGACTTTTTTTTTACTTTTTTTTTCTCTCGTTTTTTTTTCTCTATCTTTTTTTTCTCTCTCCCTCTTTCCAAAACAAACTAGATAAGATGTAGATTGGATCAAGCGAAGATGGGAACGATCTCAACTATGATTATGACAATGAACGGTGGGTAGCACGTGGAGGAAATTGATGGATGGGTGGTGGACAGCGGAAGGGATAACGATGCAGCGGCGACGTGACTAATGTGAACAGAACTCGAAACTCTAAACGACCTAGACACTAAGACCAGCAACTCGACACGACGATGCAACCGATAATTCAACTATGCAAGCAATGAAAAGAAAATTACAAAGGCTCAGACTGGCTTGGACAAAGGATGAATAGATCTAACTCTTTTTTGTGGATTTTTCTTGGACAATAGGTAAGGAAATAATCTAATCTAGGAAAACTGGAAATTCTCACCGAGCAACCTGAAAACTGATACCACTTGATAGAGGCGGGGTGTCCCGATCTTTCGATGAGATGATAACTATCGATTTGGTGGAGACGACTTTGACGATCCGACTACAGACGTGCACGACGTCGCCTTGGCAATCGCTAAACCAATCTCCTGAGGTTACTGACGATGCCGGAAGCACGGTCAGCCTGACCACGAAGGTCTATTCCTGCAAGCAATCGAAGAACGAGCAAGAATATGATAAAGCAATCTGAATATTGCAAATATATATGAGGTATTGATAATGGTGGGGATCCGGAAGCGGTCTTGGTCTGGTCGTTGGACACAAACGAAGTACACGAAGTTGCAATGGCTAACTTTTAACTAAACAAATCCCCAGGAAAAGCTACTAGATGGATCTACTTATATAGGAGCAAGGGGTGGCGGCCAAGGAGGTGGGAGGACGTCCCAAGGCAGCCTAAAACTAAATCTAGGTCGTACAAGGCCAATGGACCCAAGTGGAGGTGATGTAACACCTTTGGACTTGTAGTTTGACTCGGATTCTGCTGCAGCATCAGATTGTTTCGTCCACAACTCAACGCTCCGGACGAATTTGAAGGTAATTCCAATTGGGTTGGAAAGTGCACGAAATCTAGTTTCCAACAAAAAAAAAATCACCCAATTCGGAGTCCGTATGAAAAACTTGTGTGCGTTTTGAGTCAGGTGTGTCTGTGTAGTCCGAATCTGAATCCAGAACGTGAGAGACTTGGACTCTATCTTCTCTTGGGCCAAAAGTGACGTGAGAGAACTTTTTGGACAGCAAATAAACATCTCTTTCTTCCTTATCTTCATATGTGGATTGTACAAATGTCCCATACACCTGCAATTAGACAAAACACAAAAGTGTGTGAAGTATTTTTGTTCTGGATAACATAAATAGATTATTGAATAGTTTGCACTAGAAATCACCTGACAAATATGCATATATGCAATATTTTTGGTCATATCCAAGGTAGTCATGTCCTCATCATCGGGGGCGATGTGTCACATGGTGGAGGTGATGTAGTCCTGACAACAATGGATGTGGTTGTCATAGTATGCCTAGTAGTTGAAGGAACAATTATATCAACTCTTGGAATGTGCATCGTGCGCTTGTTCTCCTCGTGGCCAACACGTCGTTTTATTTCCTGTTCAGCTTTGCAAGCAAGATGAAACAAATGGTCCATAGGATAACACTCTTCATGAATTAGTATCTCTTGAATATCACGGTTTAATCCTCCCCAAAATCTATCCATAAAATCATCTTCACTTTCTTCTAAAGAGGAATGCAACAAGGTAGTTTGTAAATCATCATAATATTTTGTTACAGTTTCACTACCTTGTTTTAAGTGTTGCAACTTCTTAATCATGTCATGAGTATAATAAGCAGGGACGAAAGTATGTCGCATGGCAAGTTTCAAATCATCCCAAGTAGTAGGTATATAATCAGGGTGTAACCGACAATATTCACTCCACCAAACCAAAGCATAACCAGTGAAAGAACCAACCGCAACCTTAACCTTTTTATGTTCATCGAAATTATGGGAAGCAAATATATTTTTTATGTCGAATTCCCATTCAATATATAAAGCAGGTTTAAAACGGCCATTAAATGGTGGTATAGATACATTAACCTGATCATGTGCATTTGGATGTTTGTGCACCTCTCGTGACGGTTGTGGTATTTGCAAAGGTGGTGGCACGTCTCCCGCGATCGACAAAGCCCATGAATTGACTCTGGATCCTGTCATGATTAGTAGAACAAGAAACAAAACCCAAAAATAATGTTCCTATAACTACTAGGATGTGGTGGTAAAACGCTCACAATAAAGCAAATATCAATGTCTTACAAGTTCTTACCATGCAGCAGGCGGTGATCGGCAACCAGCGGTGTCAAGTAACTCCGAATATTGAGTAAAGCAATTGCCAGGGGAGCGTACGTATACACGGTGTAGAAATATGTGGAGCTGGGTTGGCTATATATGGTAGCAAAAGATTAGCAATAATCAATTCAAAGATGCAATGTTGAATAAACGCTCAACGACGGTACTGTGCTGGTCCTAGGCTAGACCGGACTAGAGACACGAGCCTAGAACACTAATAAGGTCACGGCGTAGCACAACTAGCATCAATGAAGGATACTAAGTAGCTCTTGACAGCAAGATATAAGTGAAGATAACAACGGTAGTGAAGATAATGATGAAAAACAACTGCCAAGCAGGATATACAACAACTCTCTCTCCAACTTTCCTCTTGAAAAGTTTGAGACAATTTTCTGATAAATTCTTTCAAAGAATGCTACTAACTCAAGCTTTCCAATGCAAAAAGAATCACTCAATTCCGAGTTGATATGAGGAGTCAAAGAATTCTAAAACTGCCCTGAAAAATTGAAACAAGCTGTGTTCACGAACTTCGGAGGGCAAAAAGACCTATTTAGAAGCCGATTTTGAGGTATCAAATATTGAACTTGCTTCTACAACTATTTAGATGCGGCTCGTCGCTATCTTCAATTTGAGTACTCACGGAGCCAAAACGGACTTCGTATGAGGAAGATACACCTGTTTTACTGAACAGTGCGCAAAACAGATTCCAATCCGAATTCAGGTACGAGATTGATTCTAGATAGATCCAATTTTTTTTCTTTCTCTCCTTTTTTTTTCTCTGACTTTTTTTTCCTTTTTTTTCTCTCTTTTTTCTCTCTCTTTTTTCTCCCTCTTTCCAAAACAAACTAGATAAGATGCAGATTGGATCAAGTGAAGATGTGAACGATCTCAACTATTATTATGACAATGAATGGTGGGTAGCACGTGGTGGAAATTGATGGATGGGTGGTGGACAGCGGAAGAGATAATGATGCAGCGGTGGCGTGACTAATGTGAACAGAACTCGAAACTCTAAACGAACTAGACACTAAGACCAGCAACTCGACACGACGATGCAATCGATAATTCAACTATGCAATCAATGAAAAGAAAATTGCAAAGGCTCAGACTGGCTTGGACCAAGGATGAATAGATCTAACTCTTTTTTGTGGCTTTTTCTTGGACAATAGGTAAGAAAGTAAATCTAATCTAGGAAAACTGGAAATTCTCACCGAGCAACCTGAAAACTGATACCACTTGATAGAGGCGGGGTGTCCCGATCTTTCGATGAGATGATAACTATCGATTTGGTGAAGATGACTTTGACGATCCGACTACAAACGTGCACGACGTTGCGCCTTAGCAATCGCTAAACCAACTCCGAGAGGTTATTGACCACGCCGAAGCACAATCAACCTGACCACGAAGGTCTATTCCTGCAAGCAATCGAAGAACAAGCAAGAATATGATAAAGCAATCTGAATATTGCGAATATAGATGAAGTATTGATAAAGGTGGGGATCCGGAAGCGGTCTTGGTCTGGTCGTTGGACACAAACGAAGTACACGAAGTTGCAGCTATGGCGAACTTTTAATCTAAACAAAACCCCCAAAGTCTAAACGATGCCCTAAGGGCTGTATATATGGAGGAAGAGGGGGGGAATTTCGTGGCCCTTGGTGGAGGGGTCCGAAATCAACCCTATCTCTTGTTTCCCCACACATACGGACTCTAAAAATAGCCTATACTTATGTATTTCGAAATTACATGGGCCTGGCCCAATAATAAGGTGACGCAGCACCTAAAATAGCCTCGGGATGAACTTTGTGAAGTGGCATCTTGTATATTTCGTCCAAGGCTTCATGCACCCATTATGGTGGCTTCAAAGTCCTGAAATCATCACTTGTAACTCCGTTTTTGTTCCCCTTGCGCATGCCATCATCTCCATGCTTGTTCTTGCTCCAATGTTCATCCTTCTCCAAGCTAGGCCCTTCATTTGTAAGCAAAACAAATGTATCCAATTTAGGCAGCATCATATTCTCATGAACATTAGAATCATTACCAAGAAACGAAAGTACCTGGTAATTTAGTTGGCGTGCACGAGCTCTAGTAATTGGTCCAGTATGTATAGCAGCAGGGGCTGTGGGTGTAACAATTGTATCGATGTCCTCATCAGGGCGTCGTTTAGACTTTGGGGGTTTTGTTTAGATTAAAAGTTCGCCATAGCTGCAACTTCGTGTACTTCGTTTGTGTCCAACGACCAGACCAAGACCGCTTCCGGATCCCCACCTTTATCAATACTTCATCTATATTCGCAATATTCAGATTGCTTTATCATATTCTTGCTTGTTCTTCGATTGCTTGCAGGAATAGACCTTCGTAGTCAGGTTGATTGTGCTTCGGCGTGGTCAATAACCTCTCGGAGTTGGTTTAGCGATTGCTAAGGCGCAACGTCGTGCACGTTTGTAGTCGGATCGTCAAAGTCATCTTCACCAAATCGATAGTTATCATCTCATCGAAAGATCGGGACACCCCGCCTCTATCATGCCCTAAGGGCTGTATATATGGAGGAAGAGGGGGGAATTTCGTGGCCCTTGGTGGAGGGGTCCGAAATCAACCCTATCTCTTGTTTCCCCACACATACGGACTCTAAAAATAGCCTACACTTATGTATTTCGAAATTACATGGGCCTGGCCCAATAATAAGGTGACGCAGCACCTAAAATAGCCTCGGGATGAACTTTGTGAAGTGGCATCTTGTATATTTCGTCCAAGGCTTCATGCACCCATTATGGTGGCTTCAAAGTCCTGAAATCATCACTTGTAACTCCGTTCTTGTTCCCCTTGCGCATGCCATCATCTCCATGCTTGTTCTTGCTCCAATGTTCATCCTTCTCCAAGCTAGGCCCTTCATTTGTAAGCAAAACAAATGTATCCAATTTAGGCAACATCATATTCTCATGAACATTAGAATCATTACCAAGAAATGAAAGTACCTGGTAATTTAGTTGGCGTGCACGAGCTCTAGTAATTGGTCCAGTATGTATAGCAGCAGGGGCTGTGGGTGTAACAATTGTATTGATGTCCTCATCATCCTCCCCTTCTTGAAATGAAGTCGTCCTCGACGGAAGTCCATCTTCCTCACCCAAATAAGGCTTCAAATCTGCAATGTTAAAAGTGGGACTAACCCCAAAATCTGCAGGCAGCTCAAGTTTATATGCATTATCATTTATTTTCTCTAACACCTTAAAGGGACCATCAACACGTGGCATTAGCTTTGATTTGCGCAAATCAGGAAATCTATCCTTACGCAAATGTAACCAAACAAGATCTCCAGGTGCAAACACAACATGTTTTCTACCCTTATCTCCAGCAAGTTTATATTTAGCATTCATACGCTCAATTTTTTCCTTAGTTAACTCATGCATTTTTAAAATCAATTCAGCACGTTGTTTAGCATCAAAATTAACCTTCTCCGAAGATGGAAGAGGCAACAAATCAATAGGTGCACGAGGTAGGAAACCATACACAACTTCAAAAGGGCACATCTTAGTAGTAGAATGCAATGAACGATTATAAGCAAATTCAATATGAGGCAAGCATTCCTCCCACATTTTCTTATTATTCTTCAAAACAGCCCTAAGCATAGTAGACAACGTTCTATTGACTACTTCAGTTTGTCCATCAGTTTGGGGGTGACAAGTAGTACTAAAAAGCAGTTTAGTCCCCAACTTAGCCCATAAACATCTCCAAAAGTGGCTAAGAAATTTAGTATCACGATCTGAAACAATAGTATTTGGCACACCATGCAAGCGAATAATTTCACGAATGAACAAATCAGCAACATTAACAGCATCATCGCTTTTATGACATGGTATAAAGTGTGCCATTTTCGAGAATCTATCCACGACAACAAATATGCTATCCCTCCCCTTCTTTGTTCGAGGTAAACCTAAAACAAAGTCCATAGATATATCCTCCCAAGGAACACTTGGTACAGGCAAAGGCATATATAAACCATGAGGATTGAGTCGTGACTTAGCTTTTTGACATGTAGTGCATCGAGCAATAAAACGCTCAACATCCCGTCTCATCTTTGGCCAAAAGAAATGTGTAGCAAGTACGTCCTCCGTCTTCTTCACGCCAAAATGTCCCATTAATCCTCCTCCATGCGCTTCCTGCAACAACAAAAGACGAACGGAGCTAGCTGGAATGCATAGCTTGTTAGCACGAAACACAAATCCATCGTTAACGACAAACTTGTTCCACATTCTTCCTTCTTTACAATTCTGCATTACATCTTTAAAATCAGCATCATGCACATATTGATCTTTGATGGTCTCCAAACCAAATATTTTGAAGTCAAGTTGTGAAAGCATAGTATAGCGACGAGACAATGCATCAGCAATAACATTTTCTTTTCCCTTCTTGTGTTTAATGACATAAGGGAAAGTCTCAATGAATTCAACCCATTTAGCATGTCTACGATTCAGTTTAGCTTGACTTTTAATATGTTTCAAAGATTCATGATCAGAATGTATAACAAATTCTTTGGGCCATAAATAATGTTGCCATGTTTCTAAAGTCCGAACAAGAGCATATAATTCTTTATCATAAGTAGAATAATTCAGACTAGGCCCACTCAATTTTTTCGAAAAGTATGCAACAGGTTTGCCATCTTGTAATAACACACCTCCTAATCCAATTCCACTAGCATCACATTCAAGCTCAAAAGTCTTATTAATATCAGATTTGGTGGCAAATAAACATGCACTTTTCAATTTAATTTCAGAAGCAACACTAGATGGTTTATTATTAGGCTTCATTTGTTGCTCAAATTCTTTTGCCACAATCTGATTTTCACTCTTATTCGTCTCCTGTTTTGCTTTATTAGCTCTATTAATATCATCTTTCAAAATGGAATCAGGAGTCATAGGAAGCAAAGTAATATTTTTATCCTTATGAACAAGAGTATAGTGATTGTTTCTACCATGGTGTACAGAATTTTTATCAAATTGCCATGGTCTACCAAGTAATAAGGAACATGCTTGCATAGGTACCACATCACAATCAACATAATCAGCATATGTAGAGATACTAAAATGCACACGAACAGTACGTGTTACCTTAACCTTGCCGCTGTTGTTGAACCATTGGATGTAGTAAGGATGTGGATGTGGTCTTGTGGTGATAGAAAGCTTCTCCACCATCTCCATGCTAGCCAAGTTGTTGCAGCTCCCTCCGTCTATGATGACGCGCACAGAACGTTCCTTCACAACTCCCTTGGTATGGAACAAATTGTGCCTCTGATTTTGCTCAGCTTGTGTGACCTGCACACTCAAAACACGTTGAGCAACTAAACATTCATACCTGTCAGCGTCTTCAGGAGCCATGTATTGCGTCTCATGATCAGAATCATCTCCACCATGTTCTTCACGTGTAATAAGAGCCAAAGTCTCCTCATCATAGTCACTAGCGGACTCATATCCACCATCCGCGGTAGCAATCATCACACGCGGAGATTTGCATTCTCTCGCATAATGACCTCCTCCCTTACAACGACGACAAATAATATCACTTGTGTGCCCTGTTGATGCCATGGAAGAAGAAGAACGCTGTGCAGGTCCCGCAGGTGCGCTCTTGGCAGATAATGGTGGTTGTGCCTATTTTCTTGTATCACGGCTGGAGGTGGCACCGGATGGAGGTGCTGGTGCAGTTGAAGTAGAAGATGCACGTGGTGTCCATGATGAAGGTCGGCCTGCAGAAAAGTTAGTTCGCCCCAATGCTTGTCGATCCTGCACTTCACGTTCAGCTTTACAAGCAAGATGGAATAAACGAGTGATATTAGTATACTCCTTATAGTCTAGAATGGTCTGAATCTCACTATTTAATCCACCCAGAAAACGTGCAAGCATAGCTTCATTCTCCTCAACAATACCACATCTAATCATGCCAGTTTGTAATTCCTGATAATATTCTTCTACAAAATTTTTCCCTTGTCTTAAACGCTGCAATTTTTGAAGCAATTCACGTTGATAATATGGTGGAACCCAACGCGTACGCATAGCAGTTTTCAAAGCAGCCCAAGTAGTTGGAATAGGATATAATCTACAATGTTCAGACCACCATACACATGCAAAACTAGTGAAAGCACAAACGGCAGCAGCAACTCGTCTCTCCTCAGGATATTGTAAACATGTAAATCGTTGTTCAGTTTCTAACTCCCAAGTAAGATATATATCAGGAACATATCTACCCTCAAATGGTGGAATATTCAATTTCAGTTTAGGAATATGGACATCATCTCGTACCTGAGGTGGTGGTGCAGGCCTACCATTACGAATATATACCTGAGGTCGACCTGCTGGTGGTGGTACAGGTGGCTGCACGTAGTGTTGATTTTGATCAACCTCATCCTCATAATCTCCCACATAATCATCCTCCTCCGCATCAGCAGCAGGAGCCACAGAAGTATCAACACCAGCACCAACAGTTTGGCCAAACGCAAGAGGAACACGGCTTGCTCGGCGGAGGTCTGCTTCCCGACGTGGAGGTAGTCGTTGTTGTTGTTGTTGGAGAGGTGCGTTAGGTGCAGCGGGTGGTGGTGGTGGAAGACGCGCGAGCAATTCATTAAACTTGTTATCGAGCTTTGTTTCGAACGTCTTCTCAAGGCCAGTGATCTTCTCCATGGCCTCTTCAAAATTGTTCAGCACATCTTGCACCTGTTCAGTCATCATTTGCTGAAACTTATCATGAAGCTCCTTGTTCGATAAATTCTCCCAATCAATCTCGTCGGCTTGTGATCCTGGCATGGTTAGCAGCTATAGAAACACACAAGAATATGATCCTACAGACTACGAACAAGTGGTGGTGGTGGGTGTCACAAATCCGTCAAGCAAATCTCAAATTCTTACCAGTTCTTACCCAGCAGCAGGCGGTGATCGGCAACCGTTGTAGTCAAAAACTCTCAAAGCTTGGATAGAGCGATTACCAGGGAGAGTCAAACGCACGACGTAGATGTATGTGGAGCTGGGAAGGCTTATAATATGGTAGCAAAAAGGGTCAGCAATAATCAATTCAGAGATGCAAAGTTGAATAAACGCTCAACGACGGTACTGTGCTGGTCCTAGGCTAGACTGTGCTAGAGACGCGAGCCTAGAACACTAACAAAATCACGGCGCGGCACGTAAACAAGGTAAAAGCACACTCTGAATTTTTTTTCGCTCTTTTTTCTTTTTTCTTTTTTTTTGCGCTCTTTTTTTTTTGCGCTGCTTTTTTTTTGCGAAAAATCACTATAATGGCGAGTGTCTCAAAACTCTTCCTAGCTCAAACTGACAGGATGGGCACGAAATTTTTTCGACCAATTTTTTTTTTCGACTGCCCGGACCCAAAAACTGGAAACGGGTCAAAAAAAACTTCCTATAATGGCACCTGTCTCAAAACACTCAGAAACACCTAAAAAATAGGATAGCCAGAATTTTTTTCGAAAAATGCGTTTTCGAAAAATTTTGGGCCTAAACGGAGCGTGGCTACCCGACTCTTTTTTTTTTAGTTTTAGGCTGCCTTGGGACGTCCTCCCACCTCCTTGGCCGCCACCCCTTGCTCCTATATAAGTAGATCCATCTAGTAGCTTTTCCTTGGGATTTGTTTAGTTAAAAGTTAGCCATTGCAACTTCGTGTACTTCGTTTGTGTCCAACGACCAGACAAAGACCGCTTACAGATCCCCACCTTTATCAATACCTCATATATATTTGCAATATTCAGATTGCTTTATCATATTCTTGCTCGTTCTTCGATTGCTTGCAGGAATAGACCTTCGTGGTCAGGCTGACCGTGCTTCCGGCATCGTCAGTAACCTCTCGAAGTTGGTTTAGCGATTGCTAAGGCGCAACGTCGTGCACGTTTGTAGTCGGATCGTCAAAGTCGTCTCCACCAAATCGATAGTTATCATCTCATCGAAAGATCGGGACACCCCGCCTCTATCAATTAAACCATCCCAACTTTGGTGAATAAACCTTACTTGCATCAAATTTACATGCAACAACATGCTTAAATAAGCAAACATGCAATAAGTCATTGGACACAGAATCATCACCAAGATTGGAGGCCATATCAAAATGATTAAACATTAGTTCTTTTGCATCAACAGTTAATTCAATGGGTGCACTCAAAATTGTTGATATTTCAGTTGTTTGATCACATGACGCATTCATGAAAGTAACAAGATTCTCTAAAATAGGTGGTGTGCTCAAATCAACAGGTAACTCAGTACATGACGCATTCAAGTTAACTAGGCATGCATCATTCTCATGTGAAGTTATATCATCAATACCTTCACTGTTACCTTGTGGCAAAGATGTAGCTGATATAGGTACGGACGTTGACAATGTACCATACCCTTGAGATGATGTCGCGCTCATAATCCGAGGTGCAATAATGGAGGAACCCACCGGCGATGGTGAGCATGAACTGGAATAGTAGTTGTTGTAGTCACCTAATGCATCCTCCTGTATCTGTCTCTCAAAGGTACAGGCACGGACATACATACCAGTAATGCAACGAGGAATATACTGAAATCTTGTCTGAATATTATGGTTCAAACCACCAAAAAAATCTATTCATTGTATCATTCTCAGATTCTTCTATGTCACAATGATGCATATAAGATTTGAACTCTTGGTAGTAAGCATGAACAGTGTTGTTGCCTTGTTTAAATTGTTCAAATTTGCGAAGCAATTCACGACGATAATAAGGAGGGAAAAATTGTTATCTCATTACAGCTTTCAAAACTTTCCAAGTTGTGGGTTGGTTATCAATGTTTTTCTTACAATGTACACTCCACCAAACAGAAGCAAAATCAGTAAATGCTCTAGTGGCTGCTCGCACTCGCTCAAGTTCAGAAAAGTCATGGTGACTAAAAACTTGTTCTACTTCAAGCTCCCAAGCTAGATAAGTAGTAGGATTAAATCTACCCTCAAATGACGGTAAAAAAATAACCTGACCATGTGCTTGTGTGTGTTGTCCCAACTCTCGTGATGGTGAAGATGTGTCCGTCGTCCAAAAACTTCTATCTTCAGAACCTGTCATGATTAGTAGAAACAAGAAACAAAATTCAAGAATAACGTTCCTATGAACTACCAGGGTGTGGTGGTACAACGCTCTGATACCACTTGATAGAGGCGAGGGTGTCCCGATCTTTCGATGAGATGATAACTATCAATTTGGTGGAGACGACTTTGACGATCCGACTACAAACGTGCACGATGTTGCGCCTTATCAATCGCTAAACCAATCTCCTGAGGTTACTGACGATGCCGGAAGCACGGTCAGCCTGACCACGAAGGTCTATTCCTGCAAGCAATCGAAGAACGAGCAAGAATATGATAAAGCAATCTGAATATCGCAAATATATATGAGGTATTGATAATGGCGGGGATCCGTAAGCGGTCTTGGTCTGGTCGTTGGACACAAACGAAGTACACGAAGTTGCAATGGCTAACTTTTAACTAAACAAATCCCAAGGAAAAAGCTACTAGATGGATCTACTTATATAGGAGCAAGGGGTGGCGGCCAAGGAGGTGGGAGGACGTCCCAAGGCAGTCTAAAACTAACCCTAGGTCGTACAAGGCTCATGGGCCCAAGTGGAGATGATGCAACACCTTTGGGCTTATAGTTTGACTCGGATTCTGCTGCAACATCAGATTGTTTCGTCCGTAACTCAACGCTCCGGACGAATTTGAAGGTGAATCCAATTGGGTTGGAAAGAGCACGAAATCTAGTTTGCAACAAAAAAAGAATCACCCAATTCGGAGTCCGTATGAAAAAGTTGTTGGCGTTTTGAGTCAGGTACGTCTGTGCAGTCCGAATCTGAATCCAGAACGTGAGAGACTTGGACTCTATCTTCTCTTGCCCCAAAAGTGACGTGAGAGGACTTTTTGAACACAACCTAAACTTCTCCTTTTTCCTTATCTTCATATGTGGATTGTACAAATGTCCCATACACTTGCAATTAGACAAAACACAAAAGTGTGTGAAGTATTTTTGTTCTGGATAATATAAATAGATTATTGAATAGTTTGCATTAGAATCACCTGACAAATATGCATGTATGCAATATTTTTAGTCGTATCCAAGGTAGTCATGTCCTCATCAAATACGCAACCTCAAGGTGACAAAAGTGCAGGTTGACGGTGGGGCCGGTTTGAACTTGATCTCTCCCGCTGTGATCAAGAGGCTGCAGATTCCTAATGGAGATCTCGAGGAGACGGACACGTTTCAAGGGGTCAACCCGGGAAGGAGCCAGCCAAAAGGAAAAATCACGCTGCCTGTTACGTTTGGGGGCAAGCTGAACTATAGGACGGAGAAGATCATTTTCGATGTCGCCGAGATCCCCTTGCCATACAATGGATCCTTGGCTACCCATCATCACCGTCCCCTCTGACAAGAAAGACGCGCTCATCTGCGCCGACCAACTCTACCGAGAGGCAGTTGCAGCAACTGCCGCCAAGGCACTTGCTCCTGCCGCTCAAGCCCCGTGAAGGAAGAAGGCCGGCAAGACCTCTACCGGCAAGACCCCTTCCAGCGAGACCTCTTCCGGCAAGACCTCTTGCACCCACTCCGGCAAGCGCACCTCTTCGGAGTGCTGCGCTCCCGTTGAGGACGTGCTAGAGAGCTCCACCGGCAAGAGCAAGAAGTCCAAGGCTACACCACCAGAAACCAAGAAAGGTGTCCGTCAAGGAGGACGGGGCTTTCGTTATAAGCTCCACCCTTGACAGCAAATAGGAAAGCACGCTCGTCGCCTTCATGCGGGCAAATGTTGATGTGTTTGCATGGCAAGTATCCAACATCCTTGGCGTTCCCAACGAGGTGATTGAGCACCATCTTGCTGTCTGCCCTCATGCACGGCCCATCAAGCAAAAGGTCAGGAAGCAAGCTTTGGAGCGACAAGAGTTCATCATCGAGGAGATCAGGAAGTTGGAGGCGGTAGGCCTGGTTAGAGGAGTGCTCCACCCTACATGGTTGGCCAATCCGGTGGTGGTGCGTAAGGCAAATGGGAAATGGAGGTTGTGTATTGACTACACGAATGTCAATAAAGCATGTCCAAAGGATCCTTTCCCTTTGCCACGCATCAACCAGATTGTGGACTCCACTGCCGGGTGTGACCTGCTGTCATTCCTCGACGCTTACTCAGGATACCACCAGATCTTCATGATGAACGAAGACGAAGAAAAAACCGCGTTCATCACCCCATGTGGTACATACTGTTTTGTACGAATGCCTTTCGGGTTGAAGAGCGCTGGTTCAATGTTTTCCTGAGTAGTCTAGATTGGTTTTGAGCCCCAGCTACATAGAAATATGGAAGCTTATATGGACGACATAGCGATCAAAACCAAGGACAGTTCCACGCTCATGCAAGATTTAGAAGAAACATTTGCAAATCTGCGCAAGATCAACCTCAAGCTCAACCCAGAGAAGTGCATGTTCGGTGTCCCCTCCGGAAAACTTCTTGGGTTCTTTGTGTCTGAATGCAGAATCGAAGCAAATCCCGATAGGATCAACGCAATCGAGTAGATTGAGGCGCCAAAACGGGTCAAAGATGTCCATAGGCTCGTCGGCTGTGTTGTTGCCCTGAGTAGGTTCATCTCCAAATCTGCTGAGCGCGCCCTCCCCTTTTTCAAAGTTTTGAAAAAGGCGGGTCCAGTAAAGTGGACTCCGAAGGAAGAGGCAGCGCTGCAAGATTTGAAGAGGTACCTCTCCTCCATGCTAATACTAGTCGCGCCTAAACCACAAGAGTCGTTGCTGCTGTACTTAGCAGCAACGAATCAAGTGGTCATTGCTGCGCTGGTGGCACAGAGGGAACTTGAGGAAGAAGCATCAGTAGCAGCAGAGCCATCGGATGGCGGGCCGGGGCCCTCCCCGACAGAGTGTGGCGCCGGCAAGGCGGAACCCTTGGCAAGGCCTGATCCTGGCAAGGCAGAGTCTGAGCAGATGGGTGAAGTGGGACAGAAGAAGAAGGTGGTGTAGCACCCCGTTTATTTTTTCAGTTCCCTCTTGCAGGGAGCTAGATCAAGATATTCTGGTATGCAAAAGCTACTTTTCGTCCTCCTCATGGCCTTGAGAAAGGTGCATCACTATTTCCAAGAGCATGACATCACCGTCGTCACCCGCCTCCCTTTGCAATGGATTTTGCACAACCTAGATGCGACAGGGAGGATTGTGGAGTGGGTATTGGAGTTGTCAAGCTTTGTCCTCAAGTTTGAAAGTACTTCAACGATCAAGAGCCGAGCCTTGGCAGAATTCATAGCGGAATGGACCGCAACGCCCGACGAAGAGGTTCAAGAAACCACCCTTCCCGACAAGGAGACCTGTCACGATTGGTTTATGTACTTTGATGGTGCTTTCTCACTGCAAGGTGCTGGTGCCGGCGTGGTACTCGTCGCTCCCATCGGAGAGCACCTCAAGTACGTAGTCCATATGCACTTTCCCCGAGAAAATTCAACGAACAACACGACGGAGTATGAGTGATTGCTTGCCGGTCTCAGGATCGTGGCAGACCTCGGAATCAAGAAGCTCATAATCAGAGGTGATTCACAGCTCATCGTTAAGCAAGTCAACAAGGATTACCAGAGCCCATTGATGGAGGCCTACGTGGATGAAGTGAGGAAGTTGGAAGAGCATTTTGACGGATTGCAAGCAGAGCATGTTCCCCGAGCGGAGAACATCATTGCTGACAACCTGTCGAAGCACGCTGCCCTGAAGTTGCCTGTGGAACCAGGTACCTTTGTGCTCCAATTAACTCGACCGTCCATCAAGCCATTAGCATGACAGAACAAGCGAAGGAAGGCAGGCCCTGGCAAGTACTTTCCCGCTGAGCTCCCAGGAGCCGCCGGCAAGGATGTTGTCGGGTGCCCCAAGCTTGCCGGAGAGCAGCAACCCCTGGCGGAGCCTCGAGCTCTGACCGTAGAGGCAGCTGCCCTTGCGGCCGAAGATGTGCCTTTAGCCCTTGCCATCGAGCCTCAGGCTCCAGCATGGGCACAACACACCATTCGTTTCCTCCAAACAGGGGAGCTTCCTAAGGAACAAGAAGAAGCAGAGAAAGTAGCCCGTCGGTCTAGCATGTACCAGTTTTTGGATGATGCCCTATGTAGAAGGAGACCAACCGACATGAAGTTGAAGTGCATTCCTCGGGAAGACAGACTGAGGCTGTTGGCAGAGATACATAGAGGCATGTGTGGCTCCCACATAGGGTCGAGAGCCCTTGCCGGCAAAGCATTCCGGCAAGGCTTCTTCTAGCCCACCGCCCTCTAGGATGCAACTTCCCTAGTAACCAAGTGTGAAGCGTGCCAGTTCCATTCAAAGAAGCTTCATCAACCAGCCCAAGCTCCTCAGACAATCCCTCTTTCCTGGCCATTTTCGGTCTAGGGGCTCGACACCGGGCCCCTTTCCTCATGCTATCGGGGGCTTTGAGTACTTGTATGTCGTGATCGACAAGTTCACAAAGTGGTCGGAAGTGGAACCAGTGAGAAAGGTGATAGCACAGTCAGCCGTCAAGTTCTTCAAGGGACTAGTCTGCCGTTTTGGTGTGCCGAACAGAGTCATCACCGACAACGGCACGTAGTTCACGAGACACACATTCATGTAGTACATTCAAGACCTTGGCAGCAAGGTCTGTTTCACTTCTGTTGCTCATCCCAGAAGTAACGGCCAGGTTGAGAGAGCGAATGCTGAAGTTGCTTCCTGACAGTCAGTGCACACGGCAGCTTCCTTGTCGGGGGCCTCAGCTTTGGCCTTCTTGCTGGTACTAGGCATACCCGATCCTTCAACAGTCATCACTGCCTTATCCCTCCGCTTCTTACTGCACTTCTTGCTCTTCTTCTGGCTGGTTGATTCATCATCATCTTCTGAATCAACATTGGTGCAATCTTCCTCTCTGGGCAACTTCCTTCCCTCCTCCATCCGAGCACAATTATCCACCAATGTGTAGAGCTCCTTCACAGTCTTGGGCAACTGTACGTTCATCTTGGAACGGATCCTGCGGTTGCGCACATTGGACTGGAAGGCAGCTATCACAGCTGCTAGATGGATATTTGGAATGTTTCTATGAACTTTGCTGAATCTCTGTAAATACTCATGGAGGATTTCTCCTTACTTCTACTGGAGAAGCTACAAGTCGCTGGGTCGGCCTTGCTCTTGATGGCCACCTGTGAAGGCGCCAATGAACTCGTGGCACAGGTCATCCCACGACGAAATGGAGTTCTCTAGTAGGCGCATCAACCAAGACTTTAGATTGGACTTGAGAGCCAAAGGGAAGTAGTTGGCGAACACTTTTTCATCTCTTCCACTGGCAGCCTAAATAGCGATGGTGTAGATGCTCAGGAACTCTGTCGGGTTCAGCGTCCCATCGTACTTCTTAGGTATCTCTGTCTTGAACGTGTGAACGGACGGCCAACGGACTTGCCGCAGCTCACGAGTAAAGGCGGGGCATCCAACCTCCAAAGGTAGGCACCCGCCAACACCGAGCGCGGGCTCATCGACGTTGGGGCCGTCGCACCCATCGGTCCAGTGGAGGTCGTCACGGTGTTGCTCGACAACGACGCGCGTGTCTCCTCTCTGCCTATCCTCCGGGACTCGTCATTGGCCTGGACGTGCTCGAGGGTCAGAAGAGGCCATCGAGACGTCGTCGGGGTCTTGGTTCTGTTGTGCTCGTGCTGGCTGTCGTGGCGGGGACTGCACCATGGGGATGGCCCCATCCATACGGTTGGCAGCACGAGTCGTTGCTGTCGCTGGGGAGGCCATGGCGGGCCAGCTCGCCATGAGCCCCCAGCTTCGGCGAAACCGAGCAGACTTTGGATTGTGGCATGCCATTCGTCCATCTTCTCGATCATTGGCGGAAACCTCATCAGCAGTTGAGCCCGCGCCATGGCCTCCGAAGCTGTACTTGGCATGGATGATGATGAAGTCGATCGCACTATCGCTCGGCTCCTGATGGTGCCAGCGGCGGTAGCACTCCGCCCCCGCTGCTGTTGTGGAGTGATCACCTGGATGTGGTGTGGCGAAGGCGCTCGAGGGCCAGCGGCCCCGTTGGGCGCAGCGGCTTGGTCGACCCGTCCCGGGGGAGGTGCACGCGCTGCGGCCGCACCCGTGGTGGGAGCGGCCGGAGGGCGGCGATTCACCCTAGTCCGCGCGCCGTTGCTGCCGCCGTGCCCGTTGGTGAGAGAGAGGGGCGCAGATGGAGTAGCCCATCACCCGTACCTTGGGGAGCATGGCCGTCGGGGTGTTGCCGATGTTGTTCTCCTCCGATGTCTCATGCTCCCGTGTCGGCTGCGGGGGAAGTGGTAACGGCGCCGCCTGCTCCGACCACATCCCCAACAGCGTTCGTGTCCTCGCGTATCTCCACACCCCCCGCAGCGTTAGAGGCCACGGGCGGTAGAGCCTTCGAGGTGGATGGATGAGCCGAAGAACCGGCTTTCTTCTTGGGCACCATGGTCGAAGGCGCCGTTGAAGATGAAGATGGTGATGAAGATGACGCGTTGCTCATGCCTTCAGGTTCGCGCAAGCGATCCCCCTTCCTGGCGCGGCAAAGATGTCGCAGGAAACCAAGGCCACCTATGGGACCATGAGGCCCCTTGCTGGTTCGGCAGGGGGGGCGTCCCGTTGCACAAAGAGTAGACGAGCGTGGGGCAGCACGGCAGAGATCACGTAGGCAATTTTACCCAGGTTTGGGCCGCCATGAGGCATAAAACCCTACTCTTGCTTTAGTGGATTTATGGTGGAAGAGTGGTGGTGGAGCATAGTACACCTTCCCGATAGGGGTTTCCTCAGGGCAACAGTGGCTACGCGCGTATGGGTGTGTGAGTTGTCCAATCTTCTAACCCTTTTATGGTTGCCATGGGCCACCTTTTATAGATCAAGGGGTACCACAATGGCAAAGTGATCATTATGCACTGATAAGATAGCAAACAGTGCTATCATACCTAACATCACATCATTTGTCGCCCGGTAGGGCTTGCCGGGCCATCTTGCCAGCCCCGCGCTTGCTTGCTTGACACGTCGCTGGACGGGTGTCATTTGTGGGTTTTTCCTGTAGGGAGAGGCTGCCATCTGGCGAATGTCTACCACTTAGTCACTTTGCGGCTTGACACCACACTGATTGACGACGTGGGTCGCGGTAGAGTGGTTGGTGAGGTAGGTTCGCCTCCGTGAGTCCCGACAGGCCCTGCCGGGACGTCTTGGACATTTTCTTCCGGGGGTGGCCTCACCCTTTGCTGGGTGATACGTCTCCAATGTATCTATAATTTATGAAGTATTCATGCCATGTTTACAACAATTTTATATGGTTTTGGTATGATTTGCATGGAACTAACCCGGAGTGACGCTGTTTTCAGCAGAACTACTGTGTTGTTGTTTTTTGTGCAGAAATGAAAGTTCTCCAAATGAGCTGAAACTTTTTGATGGTTTTTTTGGAACAAAAGAGACACCCGAAGCTTCATGGGAGGGCCAGAAGAGCCACGAGGTGGGCACAACACACCATGGCGCGCTTGGTGGGCCTGGCTTGCCCCGGTGGGTTGTGCTCACCTCGAGGCCCATCTTAGCATGAAACCAACGCCAAAAATTCCTATAAATAGAGAAACCATCAGAAATAACCCTAGATCAGAAGTTTCGCTGCCGCAGGCCTCTATAGCCACCGAAAACCAATCTAGACCCCATTCTGGCACCCTGTCGGAGGGGGGATTTATCTCCGGTGGCCATCTTCATCATCCTGGTGGCCACCATGATGAGGAGGGAGTAGTCCACCCTCGGGGCTGAGGGTTTCTACCAGTAGCTATGTGTTTAATCTCTCTCTCTCTCTCTCATGTTTTTGAGATGTCACAATCTTGATTTATCACGGGCTTTATTAATATAGTCAGATCATATGGTGTTTTCCCCTCTCTATCTTGTTGTGATGAATTGAGTTTTTCCCTTTGAGATTTCGTTGTTATCGGATTGAATACTTATATGGATTTGAGAACACTTGATATATGTCTTGCAATTGAATACTCGTGGTGACAATGGGGTATCGTATTGATTCACTTGATATATGTTTTGGCACTCAACTCGCGGATTCCCAAGGTGACATTGGGGTAATCTATGCATAGGGGTTGATGCATGTTCTTGTCTTTGTTTCTCTGGTAGAAATCTTGGGGCACTCTTTGAAGTTCTTTGTGTTGGATTGAGTATTATGAATATAAATTTGCTTTGGTGTTATTTTAGTACGAACTCTAGGATAGATCAAACGGAAAGAGTAGCTTTGTGTTATTTTAGTACAAACTCTTGCATAGATCAAACGGAAAGAATAGATTTGAGGTGGTTTCGTACCCTACAAACAATTTGATCTTATGTTCTTTGCTAAATAGGAACTATGGAGTGATTCTTCATCGCACTTTGAGGGGTGGTTATATGAGCCAATTATATTAGCACTGTTGAGAGATTGCACTAGCGAAAGTATGGAACCTAGGCCTCATGTTCAAGCATTGCAATACCATTTTTGTGCATGTTCACTATTTGCCACCTTGCTGTTTTTATTTATTCAGATTATAAAAATATATTTCTACCATCAATATTACACTTTTACCACCATCTCTTCGCCGAACTAGTGCACCTATACAATTTGCCATTGTATTGGGTGTGGTGGGGACACAAGAGATTTCTTGTATTTGGTTGCAGGGTTGTTTGAGAGAGATCATCTTCATCCTACACCTCCCACAGATTGGTAAACCTTAGGTCATCCACTTGAGGGAAAATTGTTGCTGTCCTACAAAACACTGCGCTTGGAGGCCCAACACGAGTCTACAAGAATAAAGTTGTGTAGTAGACATTAAACTCTTTTCTGGCGCCGTTGCCGAGGAGGTTAGGTAAGCATCACTCACATCCCGTCAACGAATCTCTTTTCCGACGGCGTTTCCGGGGAGGTGAGTGCTTGAAGGTATATCTTTAGATCTTGCAATCGAATCTTTTAGTTTCTTGTTTTATCACTAGTTTTGTTTATAAAAGAAAACTACATAAAAATGGAATTGAGGTTGCATCATATTATTGATCATCTTTATAATATCTTTCTTGAAAATGATGGATCGGAAAATTGTGCTCAATTGTTATAAGAAGAAGTCAATAAAATGTTTGACACAAAATATTTGAATGATGAGCATGATTGCAATGTTGTTAGTATGAATTGTTTGAATATCCATGATGCTAATGATATGCAAAGCCATAAGCTTGGGGATGCTATGTTTGATGAAGATGATATTTTTAGTCCCCTAAGTTTTGATTAGAAAATTTATTATGATGATTGCAGGCTTCCTATTTATGATGATTATATTGATGAAAGTGGATTCGGAGAGGTCATGACTTTATTTAATGATGAATCCATCATTTTGGATGATGCTTCAATTGACTATGAGAACAAGATTGCTATCTATGATGATTATGGTGATGCCATGTATGCTATAAAGAATAATGATAACCATGATACTTGTCATCATGATTTTAATTTCCACTCACATGATAGTTATTTTGTTGAGTTTGCTCCCACTACTATTCATGAGAATAATTTTACTTATATGGAGAGTAATAAATTTTCTATGCTTGTAGACCATGAAAAGAATGCTTTATGTAATTATATTCTTAAATTGATTCATGATGCTACTGAAAATAACTATGAGGGATGAAATTATGCTTCTACACATCTCAATAATATCAAGTTTCCTCTCTTTATTTTGAAAGTTTTGAAGTTGCACTTATTTTGCCTTCCTATGCTAGTTGATTCTTGCTCCCATAAATTGTTTGCTCACAAAATCCCTATGCATAGGAAGTGGGTTAGACTTAAACGTCCTTGCCATGTCATTCATGATGCTCTCTTTATGTTTCAATTCTTATCTTTTATGCGAGCATCATTGAAATCATCATGCCTAGCTAAAAGGCATTAAAGAAAAGCGCTTGTTGGGAGACAACCCAACACTTTTACCTACTATTTTTATGTGTTGACATGATTGTGCTACTGTACTAATCATGTTTTATAGCTTTTGTTTCAATAAAGTACCAAGTAAAGCCTTTGGGATAGTGTGGATGATAGTTGACTTGATTCTGTCCAAAAACAGAAACTTTTGCGCTTAGTCCAGGAATTTTGAAAATTCACGGGAGCGTGTTAAAATTCTGAATTTTTTACAGATGATAGATATACAAATTACCCAGGTTTTCTATTGTTTCAGAATTTTTGGAGTAGCAGAAGTATGGTAGTTATCCAGATCATTACAGATTGTTCTGTTTTTGACGGATTCTATTTTCAATGCATAGCTTGCTTGTTTTCTAGTTTCTATGGCTTATATTGTTCAATACAAATTGTGGAAATGATATGCTACAGTCTGAATTATGTGGAAACGATTATGAATCTTGTCTTTGACAGTACGAAAGTGAAATGGTTTGCTCTTTATCATACTAACCTATCTCACGAAGTTCCATTAAGTTTTGTGTGATTGAAGTTTTCAAGTTTTGGGTGAGATGTCGATATGAGGAGAATAAGGAGTGACAAGACCTAAGCTTGGGGATGCCCAAGGAACCCCAAGGTGATAATCATGGAAGATCCAAGAAACTAAGCTTGGGGATGCCCTGGAAGGCATCCCCTCTTCCATTTCCAACATTACAGGTAACCTCACTTAGAGCTATGTTTTCATTCGTCACATACTCACATGATATGTGTTTTCCTTGGAGCGTCAATTTATTTTGTTGGGATTTGCTTGCTGTTATTTAGAATATTGTTTTGCATCTTTTATTTCAATAGAAGTGGCATTGATAGCCTTTACTATGCTCATTTTACAAGTCTACATGTTGCTGTTTGAAAACAGAAAGTTTACCGATGTTGCAAAAATTCCCTAGAAAAGTCAAAATGCGATAAAATGTTGAAACTTTTTGAAAAATAAGCTCTGATAAATTTTCTACAGTGTGGTAGATTTTCATAATCTTTGGAGTTTAAGAAGTATTGATATGCTTGCATTCTTTACAGACTGTACTGTTTTGGCAGATTGCTGTTATGTTCGCACTGTTTGCATATGTTTGCTTGTTTAATGATTCTATTTGAGGATAGGAGTATTAAATATGCAGAGGCATTTAGTATGCAATGTTGAATAATAATTTTAGTGATTTTCTACAATACAGAATGATAAGGGTTTTGCATTGGTTTATACTAACTTATCTCAAGAGTTCTTGTTGAGTTTTGTGTGGATGAAGCTTTTGAGATTTAGGAAACCCATGATATGAGAAGAATTAAGGAGACACAAAAGCTTGGGGATGCCCAAGGCATCCCAAGAAAATATTTCAAGAAGTCTCAAGCATCTAAGTTTGGGGATGCCCTGGTATGCATCCCACCTTTCTTCATCAACAATTATTGGTTAGTATCAGTTGAGCCTAAGTTTTTGCTTCTTCACATGATGTGTGATATTCTTAGAATGTCATTTTATTTTGTTTTTTCTTGCTGTTTTACTAAAAATGCTTAGATCTGGAAGTTTTTGAATAAGAGAGAGTCCTCAATAGCTACCTATATACTTAACTACTCGCTTGATCTTCACTTATATATTTTTTGGAGTAGCTTGTCATTTGTTCTAATGCTTCACTTATATCTTTTTTAGCACAGTGTGTTTAGTATTTTTGAAGAAATTATCTCTTGCTTCACTTAAATTAATTTGAGAAATAAATATTATGGTCATGATCTTCACTTATATTTGTTTGAGCTTATGAAAGGCAATACATGAAAATTAGTTTCAAAGTGATAGATATCCAAGAAGGATATAATAAAAACTTTCATGAAGATCATTGGACAAAATAAACTCGATTCCTCGTAATAGTTTTGAGATATGATGATGTGATATGTGAGTCATGTTGATGAGTGATTATGCTTTAGTAAGAATATTGGTGTTAAGGTTTGTGATTCCCTATGCAAGCACGAAAGTCAGTTGTTGTGCAATGAAATTATGTCCTACTTGTGGTGCATTATTCGGTATTAATTATACTCAATGCTCACTTATCAGATTGTTTGTTTCTTGGTTGGTCGCTTCTCAATCTTTTCTAGCCTTCATTTTGCACTAAGTATGATAACTACTTGTGCATCCAAAATCCTTTAACCCAGTTTTGCCACATGAGTCCACCATACCTACCTATATGTGGTATTCTTTTGCTGTTCTAAGCAAATTTGTATGTGCCATCTCTAATTTTCAAAATAAATTTCTCTTTTGTGTGCTCGTACCGCTCGTGAGGCGATGAGGGGTGGCCAATATTTTCCATGCTATATGTGTTATTCTCATGATGAGTGTTTATTCACGTGTCATTGCACAGGAGTAAGGCAATGGTATTAGGGATGCCCAGTCCCGAAATGAAAAATGAATTTACTTTATGTTCTCAAATAATAAATTCCTTGGAAAGTGTTGGTATGGAGGGCACCTGTGGATACGGTTAGCCATGGTAAGTGAAAGTATGGTGGAAAAAGGAATAAACTCTATTTTCCGTTTGGGAACTGCCTATGATATATCTAGCATGCAAAGTATTGGGAACTTCTCGATTGTTCTCGTTGACAGGAAAAGCATGCCTCCCAAAATGTTTCTATTTCTATGATTTTTCGCTTTGAGCTCTGGCACCTCTACAAATCCCTACTTCCCTCTACGAAGGGCCTTTCTTTTTTACTTTATGCAATTTTTATTTTTAATTTGAGTCTCCATCTTCTCTTATAAAGAACCAACTAGGGGGCACTATAATCGTACTTGAGCATTGGGTGTAGCTAATATGCAAGTGTGTTTCATGAATGGATCAATGATTGAGCATGATGGGCTAGGGATAACTTTCTTTAGTATTGATATTTTTAAAGACATGGTTGCTTGTTGATATGCTTGAGTATTGATGTCGTCATGTCAAACTATAGACTATTGCTTTGAATCATTCAAGTCAAAATGTCCATGCTACAAAAGAAAAGAGTCTATAATGAATACGATGGGTAGCATTCCACAACAAAAATTTCATTTTAAATTGCTACTTTATCATGATAAGTTTTATGAGAAAGAGTTGTTGTTATCATGCTAGGAAAAGTGATTGAAATTATAATTGATTAAACTTATGCACTTTGCTAGCATTCACACATCATAAATTATTTCTTTTATCATTTACCTACTCAAGGATGAGTAGGAATTAAGCTTGGGGATGCTGATATGTCTCCAACGTATCTATAATTTATGAAGTGTTCATGCCATGTTTACAACAATTTTATATGGTTTTGGTATGATTTGCATGGAACTAACCCGGACTAACGTTGTTTTTAGTTGAACTACTGTGATGTTGTTTTTTGTGGAGAAATGAAAGTTCTCCAAATGAGCTGAAACATTTTGACGATTTTTTTGGAACAAAAGAGACCCCTGAAGCTTCGTGGGAGGGCCAAAAGAGACACGAGGAGGGCACAACCACCAGGGCATGCCTGGTGGGCCAGGCTTGCCCCGGTGGGTTGTGCTCACCTCGAGGCCCATCTTAGTGTGAAACCAACACCAAAAATTCCTATAAATAGAGAAACCATCAGAAGTTCCACCACTGCAGGCCTCTGTAGCCACCGAAAAGCAATCTAGACCCCGTTCTGGCACCCTGTCGGAGGGGGGAATCATCTCCGGTGGCCATCTTCATCATCCCGGCGGCCACCATGATGAGGAGGGAGTAGTCCACCCTCGGGGCTAAGGGTTTGTACTAGTAGCTATGTGTTTAATCTCTCTCTCTCTCGTGTTCTTGAGATGTCACGATCTTGATGTATCGCGAGCTTTGTTAATACAGTCGGATCATATGGTGTTTTCCCCCGTCTATCTTGTTGTGATGAATTGATTTTTCCCTTTGAGATTTCGTTGTTATCATATTGAATACTTTTATGGATTTGACAACACTTGATATATGTCTTGCAATTGAATACTCGTGGTGGCAATGGGTATTGTATTAATTCACTTGATATATGTGTTGCCACTCAACTCGCGGATTCCCGAGGAGACATTGGGGTAAGCTATGCATAGGGGTTGATGCACGTTCTTGTCTTTGTTTCTCTGGTAGAAATCTTGGGGCACTCTTTGAAGTTCTTTGTGTTGGATTGAGTATTATGAATATGAATTTGCGTTGGTGTTATTTTAGTATGAACTCTAGGATAGATCGAACGGAAAGAATAGCTTTGTGTCATTTTAGTACGAACTCTTGAATAGATCGAACGGAAAGAATAGCTTTGAGGTGGTTTTGTACACTACAAACAATTTATTCTTATGTTCTCCGCTAGATAGGAACTTTGGAGTGATTCTTCATCGCACTTTGAGGGGTGGTTATATGATCCAATTATATTAGCACTGTTGAGAGATTGCACTAGCGAAAGTACGGATCCTAGGCCTCATTTTAGAGCATTGCGATACTGTTTTTGTGCCCGTCCACTATTTGCCAACTTGCTGTTTTTATTTATTCAAATTATAAAAATATATTTCTACCATCAATATTACACTTCTATCGCCATCTCTTCGCCGAACTAGTGCACCTATACATTTTTCCATTGTATTGGTTGTGTTGGGGACACAAGAGATTTCTTGTATTTGGTTGCAGGGTTGTTCGAGAGAAATCATCTTCGTCCTATACCTCCCATGAATTGATAAACCTTAGGTCATCCACTTGAGGGAAAATTGCTACTGTCCTACAAAACTCTACGCTTGGAGGCCCAATACGAGTCTACAAGACTAAAGTTGTGTTGTAGACATCATCGGGCTCGCCTGCCCGGCAAAGGAGGCCCTTCTCTCGTTGGTCTCTTGCTTCTCTGGCTCGATCCTGGTCTTTCTGACCTGTATGTTGGTCCTTTGAATCTGTTAGAACCTTGTTCTCTGACTTAGGCTGGTGCTTCAATCTTGTTCCCGTGCCTGTGCATAGTCTGGGCAACAAACCCAGGGTTTGCTGCACCGACATATAGGAGCATCATCAAGACTTAGATTCCCAACACAATTGAAAAATTCTTGGATACATAATTTTCCCATAACATTCCCTTGCCCCAAGATAAAAATTTTAGCATCCAGATTGCCCATACGTCCAATCTTAGGAGTTAGGCCATCATCTATTACTACCATACTGAAATCACTCATGATTGCAGGCAAAGGATAGATCTGGCAAGAAAATGGCGAATGAAAAAGAGGGCGAATAAAACGACAAATTTGTGTGAAGTGGGGATAGGAAAACGAGAGGCAAATGGCAAATAATGTAAATTGCGTGGAGATGAGATTTGTGATTAGGAACCTGGTAGATGTTGATGATGTCTCCCCAACAACGGCGCCAGAAATTCCTTTTGATGTCTGCTAGGACTACGTCGGTATTTCCCCAAAAAGGAAGGGATGATGCAGCACAACGACGGTAGGTATTTCCCTCAGTGATGAGACCAAGGTTATCGAACCAGTAGGAGAACCAAGCAACACTACGTAAACAACACCTGCACACAAATAACAAATACTCGCAACCCGACGTGTTAAAGGAGTTGTCAATCCCTTTCGGTAACGGCGCCAGAAATTGGCAAACAGACGTGAGAGTTGTAATAATTTGATAGATAGATCGCACGGGAACGCGAGATAAAATAAATTGCAGCAAGGTATTTTTGTATTTTTGTTTAATAGATCTGAAAATAAAAGCAAAGGAAAATAGATCTCAAAGGCAAATATATTAAAGAAGAGACCCAGGGGCATAGGTTTCACTAGTGGCTTCTCTCGAGAAAAAATAGCAAATGGTGTGTGAACAAATTACTGTTGGGCAATTGATAGAACTTCAAATAAGCATGACGATATCCAGGCAATGATCATTATATATGCATCATGTCCAACATTATTAGACCGACTCCTGCCTGCATCTACTACTATTACTCCACACATCGACCGCTATCCAACATGCATCTATTGTATTAAGTTCATGGAGAAACGGAGTATGCAATATGAACGATGACATGATGTAGACAAGATCTATTTATGTAGAAATAGACCCCATCTTGTTATCCTTAATAGTAATGATACATACATGTCAGTTCCCCTTCTGTCACTGGGATCAAGCACCGTAAGATGAAACCCATCACAAAGCACCTCTTTCCATTGCAAGATAAATAGATCAAGCTGGCCAAACAAAACCCAAATATGGGAGACGAAATACGAGGCTATAAGAAATCATGCATATAATAGATCAAAGAAGACTCAAATAACTTTCATGGATCAAAAGAGAGAACTGATCATAAACTCAAAGTTCATCAAATCCCAACAAACACACTGCAAAAATAATTACATCATATGGATCTCCAAGAGACCATTGTATTGAGAATCAAACGAGAGAGAGGAAGCCATCCCGCTACTAACAACGGACTCGAAGGTCTACAAAGAACTACTCACGCATCATTGGAGAGGCACCAATGGACATGATGAACCCCTTCCTGATGGTGTCTAGATTGGATCTGGTGTTTCTGGAACTTGCGGTGGATGGAATTGATTTTCGTCAACTCCCTAGGGTTTCGGTAATATTGGGATATTTATAGAGTAAAGAGGCGGTCTGGGGGGCACCCGAGGTGGGCACAACCCACCAGGGCGTGCCTGGGCCTCCAGGTACACCCTGGTGGGTTGTGCTCCCCCTCGGAGCACCCCCACGCGCTTCTCCAGCCCATTGGATGTCTTCTGGTCCAAAAAATACACAAAAAGTTTCGCTGCGTTTGGACTCTGTTTGTCCTGCGATGTAAAAAACATGCAAAAAACAGCAACTAGCACTTGGCACTATGTCAATAGGTTAGTACCAAAAAATGATATAAAATGACTATAAAATGATTATAAAACATACAAGAATGATAACATAACAACATGGAACAATAAAAAATTATAGATACGTTGGAGACGTATCAGCATCCCTAATCTTAATTCCTGCTCGTCCTCGAATAGGTAAATGATAAAAACCGAATTTTTGATGTGGAATGCTGCCTAACATGTTCATCACATATTCTTTTCTTTATAGCATGGACATTTGGACTTATAGATGGTTCAAAGCAATAGTCTAGTTTTGACATGGGACTTAAATACTCAACAATATCAACAAGCAACCATTTCTTTCAAAATATCAATGCTAAAATAAGTTATCCCTAGCCCATAATGCTCAATCATTGATCCATTCATGAAACACACTCACATATTAGCTACACACAATCCTCAAGTACGATCATAGTGCCCCCTAGTTGGTGCTTTATAAGAGAATATGGAAACTCAAATTAAAAATAAAAATTTCATAAAGTAAAAGAAAGGCCATTCACAGAGGGAAGTAGGGATTTGTAGAGGTGCCAGAGCTCAAAGCGAAAGATCATAGAGATAAAACATTTTGGGAGGCATGCTTTTCCTGTCAATGAGAATGATCGAGAAGTTCCCAATACTTTGCATGCTAGATATATCATAGGCGGTTCCCAAATAGAAATTAAAGTCTATTCCTTTTTCCATCATACTTCCACTTTCCATGGCTAGCCGTATCCATGGGTGCCTTCCATACCAAAACTTTCCAAGGAATTTATTATTAGATAACATAAAGTAAAATCATTTTTCATTTCGGGACTGGGCATCCCTAATACCTTTGCCTTACTCTCATTCAATGACAAGTGAATAAACACTCATCGTGAGAATAACATATCTAGCATGGAAATATATTAGCCACCCCTATCGATTCATGAGTGGTACGAGCACACTAAAGAGAAGTTTATTTTGAAAATTGGAGATGGCACATACAAATTTGCTTAGAACGGCAAAAGAATACCGCATATAGGTAGGTATGGTGGACTCATGTGGCAAAACTGGTTTAAAGGATTTTGGATGCACAAGTAGTGATCATACTTAGTGCAAAATGAAGGCTAGCAAAATATTGAGAAGCGACCAACCAAGAAACGAATAATCTCGTAAGCGAGCATTAAGCATAATTAACACCGAATAATGCACCACAAGTAGGATGTAATTTCATTGCATAACTATTAACTTCCGTGCTTGCATAGGGAATCACAAACCTTAACACCAATATTCTTACTAAAGCATAATTACTCATCGACATGACTCACATATCACATCATCATATCTCAAAACTATTACAAGGAATCAAGTTTATTGTGTCCAATGATCTTAATGAAAGTTTTTATTATATCCTTGTTGGGTATCTATCACTTTGGAACTAATTTTCATGTGTTGTTTTCGATAATCTCAAACAAATATAAGTGAAGATCATGAGCATAATATTTCTTTCTCTCAAATAAATTTAAGTGAAGCAAGAGAGAATTATTAAGAAAAATTACTAATTCTCAAATAAATCTAAGTTAAGCAAGAGTGCATTTGTTCAAAAATAACAAAGCACACCATGCTCAAAAAGATATAGGTGAAGCACTAAAGCAATTCCATAGCTCATAAAAATTGAAGTGAAGCATAGAGAGCAATTCTAACAAATCATGGTATAAGTTTGTCTCTCTCAAATAGGTGTGTCTAGCAAGGATTAAAAACTTAAAACACAAAGCAAAACAAGCAAAGACTCATATCATACAAGACGCTCCAAGCAAAACTCATAGTATGTGACGAATAAAAATATAGCTTCGAGTAAAACACTGATGGTCGTTAGAAGAAAGAGGGGATGCCACTCGTGGCATCCCCAAGCTTAGTTGCTTGCTTCTCTTGCGATAATATCTTGGGACGCCATGGGCAATCCCAAGCTTAGGCTCTTCTTACTCCTTATTCCTTCATCCATCGTAACATCACCCAAAACTTGAAAACTTCAATCACACAAAACTCAACAAAACCTTTGTGAGATCCGTTAGTATAAGAAAACAAATCACTACTATAAGTGCTATTGCAAAACAATTCATACTTTATTCTCGAATTATATATAATGTATTCCAAATTTTCCATGGCAAAAACTCTTCAAAGAAAACCATGGAATCATGAAAACATGCACACAACGCAAAGGAAATGGAATTTGTCGAAAACAGAACAGTTTGTAGCAATCTGCATATTTCGAATACTTTTGTAACTCCAAAAATTCTTAAAAATTAGGAAGGCCTTAGCTATTTGTATATTAATCTTCTGCAAAAAGACTTGATATTTTATCTCGCTTCTGTTAAAAATGAAAATTATTTTCGTGAGTGCGAAATTTTCTGTTTTTTAGCAAGATCAAATCAACTATCACCCAAGAAGATCCTGAAGGCTTTACTTGGAACAAACACTAATTAAAACACAAAAACCACAATCATAACTGTAGCATAATTGTGCAAACACTTATGAACAGGAAGCAAAAGACAAAAATAAATTTTATTCATTGGGTTGCCTCCCAACAAGCGCTATTGTTTCACGCCCCTAGCTAGGCATAAAGCAAGGATATAAGTTTTGTCATCTTCGTCCTTAGTTTCCTTAGAGGTGTTTTTGTCATGGGGTTTTGTAAAAACAACATAAAATATATTATCCGTAGAAACTTTAGCACTACTAAGTTGCTTAACTTCATAACCCCTTTGATATCCGGCAACAATCCAAGAGTAGTGTTGATTAACATTATTGAAAACTTGTTGGATTACATCTAAAATGGGGACATCCTTTTTAAGATTCGCATCAAAGATTTGATTATCCCCAAGCAAATGTCTTAACGCATAATCACTATTGTAAAGAATTTCATCTATCACGGGCTTTTCACGATTCATACCATAAAAATCAAAGATTTCCCTAGCTTCTCATATTATGTAGTCAAATTCATTCATAAGAACGAGACTGGCCAACTTTTTAGCCTTGGGATTCTTTATAACGGGAAGCTCAAAAACAATATTTGCAAAGTAGGATGAGTACAGATAAACTTACTTTCAAGTTTCAGACTAGTGCTGAAATAGCATCCGCATAAGATCTAGTATTTCTAAGTATAGGAGAATCATTAAGACTTAGATTTCCAACACAATCGAAAAATTCTTGGATACTTTCTTTTCCCATAACATTTCCTTGCCCCACGATAAAAGTTTTAGCATCCAGATTGCACGTACGTCCAATCTTAGGAGTTAGGCCATCATCTGTTGCTACCATACCGAAATCAATCATGATTGCAGGCAAAGGATAGAACTGACGAGAAAAGGTGAACAAAACAGAGGGCGAATAAAATGACAAATTTTTTTGAAGTGGGGGAGAGGAATACAAGAGGCAAATGGTAATTTATGTAAATTGCGAGGAGATGAGATTTGTGATTAGGAACCTGGTAGATGTTGATGATGTCTCCCCGGCAACGGCGCCAGAAATTCCTTTTGATGTCTGCTAGGACTACGTCGGTGTTTCCCCAAAGAGGAAGGGATGATGCAGCACAGTGAAGGTAGGTATTTCCCTTAGTGATGAGACCAAGGTTATCGAACCAGTAGGACAACCAAGCAAGATTACGTAAACAACAACTGCACACAAATAACAAATACTCGCTACCCAGCGTGTTAAAGGGATTGTCAATCCCTTTCGGGTAACGACGCTAGAAATTGGCAAACGGACATGAGAGAGTTGTAATAATTTGATAGATAGATCATGCGGGAACGCGAGATAAAATAAATTTCAGCAAGGTATTTTTGTATTTTCGGTTTGATAGATCTGAAAATAAAAGCAAAGGAAAATAGATCGCAAAGGCAAATATATTAAAGAAGAGACCCGAGGGCCGTAGGTTTCACTAGTGGCTTCTCTCGAGAAAAAATAGCAAATGGTGGGTGAACAAATTACTGTTGGGCAATTGATTGAACTTCAAATAATCATGGCGATATCCAGGCAATGATCATTATATAGGCATCACATCCAAGATTAGTAGACCGACTCCTGCATGCATCTACTACTATTACTCCACACATCGACCGCTATCCAGCATGCATCTATTGTGTTAAGTTCATGGAGAAATGGACTAATGCAATAAGAACGATGACATGATGTAGATAAGATCTATTTATGTAGAAATATACCCCATCTTGTTATCCTTAATAGCAACGATACATACGTGTCGGTTCACCTTCTGTCACTGGGATCAAGCACCATAAGATCGAACCCATCACAAAGCACCTCTTCCCATTGCAAGATAAATAGATCAAGTTCGCCAAACAAAACCCAAATATTAGAGAAGAAATACGAGACTATAAGCAATCATGCATATAAGAGATCAAAGAAGACTCAAATAACTTCCATTGATAAAAAAGAGAGATATTATCATAAACTCAAAGTTCATCGGATCCCAACAAACACACCGCAAAAGAATTACATCATATGGATCTCCAAGAGACCATTGTATTGAGAATAAAACGAGAGAGAGGAAGCCATCTAGCTACTAACTACGGACCCGAAGGTCTACCAAGAGCTACTCACGCATCATCGGAGAGGCACCAATGGACATGATGAACCCCTCCGTGATGGTGTCTAGATTGGATCTGGTGTTTCTGGGACTTGTGGCGACTGGAATTGATTTTCGTCGACTCCCTAGGGTCTCTGGAATATTGGGGTATTTATATAGTAAAGAGGTGGTCTGGGGGCACCCGAGGTGGGCACAACCCACCAGAGCGCGCCTGGGCCTCCAGGCGCGCCCTAGTGGGTTGTCTCCCCTCGAAGCACCCCCGAGGCGCTTCTCCGGCCCATTGGATGTCTTGTGATCCAAAAAATCCACAAAAAGTTCTGCTGCGTTTGGACTCCGTTTGATATTGATTTCCTGCGATGTAAAAAACATGCAAAAATAGCAACTGGCACTTGGCACTATGTCAACACGTTAGTACCGAGAAACGATATAAAATGACCATAAAATGATTATAAAACATCCAATGATAATATAACAGCATGGAACAATCAAAAATTATAGATACATTGGAGACGTATCAACATCCGCATAACCGCGTCTCCTCGTTGACATCCGCGGCGGCTTCTTTCTCTTCCTGCATGGCGCGGCTACATGCGCGTCGACGCCGGATGGCGTAGTGTCAGGCACTGGAGGCGTGTTCACCGTTTTGACCTCGAGGGGAAATTTCTTCTATCCCGTTGTGTTTTGTGGGCGAGTCTCTTCGTCGTCGTCTTCGCTGGGCGGGCCTTTCCCCTTGTGTTCGGTGTTGAGCTTGCCGGCCTCTTTAAAGACCCAACAATTTTTGTTGGTATGATTGGCGGGCTTATCGGGGGTGCCATGAATCTGGCAAGGCCAATCGAGTATTCTGTCCAAACTAGATGGACCATCTCTGTTTCCTTTGAATGGCTTCTTCCGTTGACCGGGTTTGGAGCCACTAAATCCGGCATTGACCGCCGTGTCCTTGGTATCTTGGTTGTTGTTATGCCGCTTGTGCTTCTTGCGTCGTGGCTTGCCATTGCCATCCATGGCTTCGGAAGTGCCGAGGTCGCTGGTGCTATTGCTTCTACGAGCTAGCCAGCTATCTTCTCCCGTGCAAAAGCGGGTCATGAGTGAGGTAAGGGCTGCCATGGAGTTCAGCTTTTCTTGGCCGAGGTGTCGGGCGAGCCACTCGTCTTGGATGATGTGTTTAATGGCCGTGAGGGCTTCGGCACCCGGATAGTCCACAATTTGGTTCTTTTTAATTAAGAACCTGGTCTAGAGTTTCTAGGTTGACTCTCCGGGTTGCTGGACTATGTGACTGAGGTCATCGGCGTCTGGAGGCCGAACATAGGTACCTTGGAAGTTGTCTCTAAAGGCATCCTCCAAGTCTTTCCAGCTGCTGATGGAGTTCTCTGGGAGGCTGTTTAACCAGTGCCGAGCTGGTCCCTTTTATTTGAGTGGGAGGTATTTGATGGCGTGGAGGTCATCACCGCATGCCATGTGGATATGGAGAAGGAAATCTTTGATCCATACTGTGGGGTATGTTGTACCATTGTATGATTCAATGTTGACAGGTTAAAACCCTTCTGGGAACTGATGTTCCATCACTTCGTCGGTGAAGCATAGAGGGTGTGCGGCGCCCCTGTACCGGGCGATGTCGCGGCGTAGTTCGAACGAAGGCCGTATGCAGTTTTCGGCCTGGGTGAGTTTGTGCCTGTCACGCCAGGTCTGATGGCCGTCCTATCGCATTGGGGCACGCGCCTTGATCCAGAGATTGATCTTGTGTGACCGGCTCTATTCTCCAAGTCCTTGCGTAGGTCATAGGTGTAGCCCGCGACCGTTGCCTCCCTGCCTTGACGGCAGGGTGGCACGGGCTAGTGTTCGGCTTGAGTAGCCGGTCTGTCCCATCTACATGGTGGTCGGTTGGGCTCGTCAGCAGTTTTGTGCTTTGGCGGTATTGTCTCAAGGGCCTCGTCGTCGAATTGTGGTAATAGCTTGTGCTTCGGGTAGCTCTTAGTTGGGCGTTCGAGGCCATACTCCTCGGCTGCCAGAACATTAGTCCTCTGTCATTGAGTAAATCCTGATAAGCTTGAAGCTGCTGCTGCTTCTTTTTCAAGCTTCTTGTAGTGGCGATTAGCTAGCGCTTAAAGCGCTCTTGTTCGAGGGGTTCCTCCGGCACGATGAAATCTTCGCCGCCGAGGCTCACATCCTCTTCGTAGATCGGTAGGTAGTTACTGTCCTCTGAGTTCTCGTTACTATCCTCCCATCCTCCCAATCATCCTATTCGGATGTTGGCTCAACAGGGGCTTCGGGGTCTTTGGCGTTCTTCAGAGTGTAATTGTCTTCGGCGCCGGCATTGGTGTCTTTTTCGCGACGCGATTTTGAGCGGCGCCACTGACGTCGACGCTTTGGAGGTTGTCGGTGTCCTGGGAACGGGGATCCCCAAACTTGCCTGCCTGCGTGGCTCCACCGGCGGCCCTGTACGGCCCATCTTCACCAGCAAGCACTCAATACCCACGCGAGGGGCCAAGCCTCGTGAGGCGGACGAAGCAAGACTTCCTCGGGGGTGGCCTCACCAGGCTGGCTCACGAGGCGCAGAGAGATCAAGGCAAGGAGCACCTCGCGAGGTTCATGTGGCGCAAGCCATGACGACCAAGGCCAGGTGGGCACTAGGCGGGTGACAGTGTGCGCAGTGTCCTTGTTTCCCCTTTGGTGCTCAAGAAGCAAGAGCAGGCGCGAAGTCCCTAGGTGTCAAGAAAAGGTTTCCATATCAGTGCAAAGAGACCAAGACCAGCAGGAGGGCAGGACGGAGGTCACCATGGAGCCGAGGACGGCGTCACCACCAGAGCCTTTGGCAGGCGAAGACCATCTTTTGTCAGGATAGCTTGTACTAGTTGTCCCCCTTCAAACTGGCCGTTGTGGGATCCCTTCCCGCCTAATATTTGGGGAGAGGATCCGGACCTCTATAAATAGGACTAGCCACCACCTTAGAAGGGGGACGATCCTCTACCGCATCAACTCACCAAGCACAAGAGCACCTCTCCTTAGGAGGTTGTTCTTCCCTTGTAACTGTTCATCCTCGGCCCAAGAGGCAATCCACCACACCACACTGGAGTAGGGTATTACACCACATCGGTGGCCCAAACCAGTATAAATCTTGTGTCCCTTTGTTCTGCGGGTTCGACGCGCTAAGAATTGAGATTGTGGTGAGGGAGTGGGTTAGAGGGAGGAGAGATCTTAGTGCGCACCCCAGTGTTCGAACCTCAAGGGTTTTGCCGGAACCCGAAATCCGACAGAGGTGCCACCAGGATGTTTGTGGGTGCAGGCGGCACGAGCCCACACTCGTCGAAGGCAGGCAGAGCGGCGGCAACCTCCGCCCCATACGGGTGGTAGTACAAGGGAACAAGGCCATCAGGCGGGTACCCTTGGTCGTCCCTGACCAAGGAACGAAGAGTCAGGCGCAATACCTCCTCGGAAAGGGGCTCCGAGAGAAGGCGGAGGTCGTCCCCTTCGTCTCCAAGCTTCCACAATGGGCGCGGGCGCGACTGGAGGGGAGGCACGCATTGCGCCATGAATTCTTGGGCAATCATGGCGCCCATCAGCTTCGTCGTTCTCGAATCGCCGGGCTTCGGGTCGGCGGTCATCCTCTCCAGCACCTGCGTTGCCCGCGGGTCGGTGAGCATCGCGCGAAGCCACCCCTCGTGGGACACATGCATCTCCGTAGGCAGCACCAGCCGGGGGTGGACGCGCTTGGCGTCCATCAGGACCCACTTGCTCCTGAAGCAATCGGCCTTCTTCCCGGCCTTCAAGATGGCATTCGTCTTGTTGGCCGCGACGAAGCCAACGCACCCAGAGCAGGGGCACTCCTTGAGCCGAAGAAAGAAGAAGTGGCGCAGCAGTGCCACAGACGGCATCACTCCGACGTATGCCTCGCAGTAGAAGGCAAAAATCGATAGGAGAAGGACAGAGTTGGGATGAAGATGGAGGGCGTGGATCTTATAGTGGCTGAGGATGGAGTAGAAGAAGTCGGAGAAGGGGGAACCAACCCGGCGATGATGCTACTCATGAAGAAGGGGTAGAGGGTGCTGCCAGAGTCCTCATGCTCGGCAGAGCCGACCCGGAGCACAGTCCTCCTCTTCTTGTCACCCTCCGCCGTAATCAAGTGCACGGCGGCCAGGTTCTTCTCTGACACACTCGGCGCGTCAAGCGCGGGCTCATACCAGGATGACGAAGGGGTAGCCCGGGCTTTCTTGGGCGCCATCGATGGTGAGCTCGAAGGAGGATCTGGGTGGATCTGGAGTCTCTGGAAGCGAAGGGCAAGAAAGGGGATCTGGAGCAAGACGAAGGAAAGCAATGAAGGCAAATGCAGCCCGCACCAGCCTTTTGTCAAGTCAGGCAGTTGCTGAGGCGGCGTGGGGAAGCGCACACACCCACGACCAATCAACCGCCACGTGTCAACCGAGGCTGAGGCAGTTAGGGCCCGCAGCGCTCCGCACTTGCCCCTTGGCTTTGCCTCGAAGCCAAGCACGAGCGTGCCTTGGGCCCGGGGGCTACTGTCGGCGTCCTGGGAACGGGGGTCCCCAGACTTGCTTGCCTTTGGCCCACGGCGTGGCTCCACCAGCGGCCCTATACGGCCCATCTTCACTAGCAAGCACTCAAGACCCTCGCGAGGGGCCGAGCCTCGCGAGGTGGATGATGCAAGACCTCCTCAGGGGCGGCCTCACCATGCTGGCTCGCGAGGGGCGGAGAGATGAAGGCAAGGAGCACCTCACGAGGTTCCTGTGACGCAAGCCATGACGATCAAGGCCAGGCGAGCGCCAGCGCGCGCAGTGTCCTCATTTCCCCTTTGGTGCTAAAGAAGCAAGCGCAGGCGTGGAGTCCCGAGGTGTCAAGCAAAGGTTTCCATATTCGTGCAACGAGACCAAGACTAGCAAGACGGCAGGACAGAGGTCACCGTGGAACCCAGGACGGCGTCACCACCAGAGCCTTTGGCAGGAGAAGACCATCTTTTGTCAGGATAGCTTGTACTAGTTTTCCCCCTTCAAACTAGCCGTTGTGGGATCCCTTGCCGCCTAATATTTGGGGAGAGGACCCGGGCCTCTATAAATAGGACTAGCCACCACCTTAGAAGGGGGACGATCCTCTACCGCATCTACTCACCAAGCATAAGAGCACCTCTCCTCAGGAGGATGCTCTTCCCTTGTAACTATTCATCCTCATCCCAAGAGGCAATCCACCACACCACACTGGAGTAGGTTATTACACCACATCGGTGGCCTGAACCTGTATAAATCTTGTGTCCCTTTGTTCTGCGAGTTCGATGCGCTAAGACTTGAGATTGTGGCGAGGGCGTGGGTTAGAGGGAGGAGAGATCTTCGTGCACACCCCAGTGTTCGAACCTCAAGGGTTTTGCCGGAACCCGAAATCTGACATAGGTGCTTCGGCAGGCTTGTCCTCAACCAGATCCTTCTTGCCGTTGTCTTCATCCTCTTTGGGTGTATCCACCATGTATACGTCGTATGTGGAAGTGTTCGTCCAAAGTCTGGTAAACGAAGGGTTTTGGCCTTGATCTTCTCTGACACCGTCGTCCATACCATCAATGTCTTCGGAGCCGTAGTCCAGCATGTCGGTTAGATCTTCGATAGTGGCTATGAAGTGGGTGGAACGTAAAATTCCCCGCTCTCAGCCCCTAGTCTGGGCTAGGCATAATTCGGAAGTGATTCCTCTGTTATGGCGAGGGATCGCATTAAGTCCAGAGCCTCATTTAGGAGCAAGGTTTGGTCATAGAGGCGAGAGTCCGCTGGGCCGACCAGGGTGAGGGTCTCCTGGCCGCACTTGTCACAGACCTTGAGAGTTTGGATTTAGAGTCCGAGGGAGAGTCTGGTGCTCTAGCGACAAGGGGAATTCGGTTCGTCTTTGGGTTTTCTCATGACGCCGTCCCCTCCGGATCTCCGGTAGCGAGCTCCATAATTGTAGGGAGTCCCCTCCTTCAAGCCTCCTCGAATATCGACAACATAATTTAGGTTCCCGAAACTGATCTGATGACTAGGGGCGTAGCTGTCGATCTGCTCAATGTGGCCAATCGAGTTGGCCATAGTGCGAAACCGCCGAATACTAAAATTTGGCCCGGGAGGAAAGTCTCCTCCGGAACAGCATCATTGCAAATGATCAAACCAGCCATCAAACCTTCCGTCGACAGCACAGAGGAACTCTCAATGAAAGCACCAATGTCAGTGTCAAAACCGGCCATCTCGGGTAGGGGTCCCGAACTGTGCGTCTGAGGATTGAAGGTAACAGGAGGCAGGGGACACGATGTTTACCTAGGTTCGGGCCCTCTTGATGGAGGTAATACCCAACTTCCTGCTTGATTGACTTTGATGAGTATAGGGGTTACAAGAGTTGATCTACCTCGAGATCGTAATGGCTAAACCCTAGATGTCTAGCCTGTATGATTGTGATTGTCTCTACGGACTAAACCTTTCAGTTTATATAGACACCGGAGGGGCCTAGGGTTATACAAAGTTGGTTTACAGACAAAGGAATCTTCATATCCAAATGCCAAGCTTGCCATCCACGCAAAGGAGAGTCCCATTCGGACACGAGGAAGCCTCCCATCTTGTATATTCACGGCCCACCAGTCCGACCCATGTCACATAGCCCAGACGCCCGGGGACACCCTAATCCAGGACTCCCTCAACTGGAGCAAGAAGACCAGAGGTTGTAGAAGCACTACGGCCATTGGATGGACATTGTACGGTCACTGGAGCTAGAATCATTCATATTGACTAAGTTGACAAAGCCCTCCGTACGTGTTAACTTAGTAGGCCCACAAGTCAGCCTCCCATATGGTGGGTCCCACCTAGAAAGGGGAGTATTCATTTTTTTGTGCATAATAGGGAAGCACTTCCTTGCGTGCGAAGATATAGCTGGTGGGTCCGAGCTGTCAGCGGCGGGAACGTTTTTTTTCATGAAATACAGAGGCCCTTCCAGTGGGTCCCAGATGTCAGGTGGAGGAATCATTATTTTGCGTGTAATAAGGAGGCATTTCCTTATGTGCGGTCGTGGACCCAGCTATCAGACTCTCCATGTACAGTCCACTTCCGATGGATGTTGTTCATTGAGCATGTTGACCACGCCACGCCGAGAGCACCAAGGCGGTGGACGACGGCGAGGCCTACGAAGGGAACAACACGGAGTCGGGGAAGACACGGCAATGGCTGCCCACGTGGTTGGAAGTACGAGGGTTGGCTGGTTCGGCTGCGGTCGCCGGAAAATAACAGGAGGTGTGGGTGAGTAGAGGGATAGACATGCCAGGATGCGAGTATGGTGGGGCCGTGAGGCCTGCCCGGCAGCACAACCAGCCACGGGAGGCGGGAGCAGGTGGTTCCACCGGTGCTAGTTTGGGCGGCTGGAGCAGGAAGATCAGAGACTGAAGAAGCATGATTGTTGTTAGATTGTCATCTAATGGTCTGATGCTGGTAGAGTCGATTGTTGACTAAGTTTCTTTTTTGAGAAACCTTGTGTGCGCATGAACTTAGTAGGCCCTCAAGTCAGCCTCCAAATCTGTGGCAGACAACATAGAGCCCATTTGCTATTTTTTAATAATTTGCAACCCGTTTGCTAATTCTTAAGTAATTTATTACAGCCCATTTTCTGCCCAGGTCCACGTCAAAAAGTTCAACCTTATTTTGCATATTTTGGTGGATTCCGAACTATTGTAATCCTAAAAGGATAAACATTTTTTAAGAACTTATTTATTTGCCAAAAATCATTTTGTTTTTCTAAGCGAATAAGACATGGGACAATTGAGTTGGTTTAAGGGAAAACTGGTGGTAAAAAAATCAGCGTGCGAGGGAAAACAACAACAAAAATAAGGATGTAAATATGAAAAGGGAACTTTATGTATTTTCAATATAATGATACGTGTATATGAACTAGTAAAACTATAGGTAGAGATTAGAAAACGGAAGTAGGACATGGTGTTTCAAGAGGAAAAAGAACTGAGATGTGTGTTTGATTCAGTAAAAAAACTGCATGCGGATGTTGGAAGACAAAATGTAACTAATGCTGGCGGGCCAGAGGCCAGTAGATACCTGCTGGATCTTTGTGCCCCATTGTCGTCATGGGCTGGGCCTGTTAAATACAAAACCAAGCCTCGGCAGTCTACAACCCAGCTGAAACTTGCTCGACCTGAAAAAACAATATACCTGCTCATTAAACGAGAGAATTCTGCAAGTATAGACTAATAACTAGGATGCATCAGGTATATTGTTTTTTCATTATGGTAATAAGTGCATGCACTTCTTTCGAAAAATTTGGAGAACTGGGAATTCGAACGGTAGGTGCTTATGCTACCCATCAAATAAAAATCAGGTGCCTGAAAATTCGTTTCGAAACAAATGATTCTTCTTTATATCCACGTCGATCCTCGACATGATGGTTGGAAGCAAATGTCAAGTTCCTACCAAAAGATCGTTAACAACAATACCAACTTGCGGACGACAAGGTAGTACAAGTACCAATACCAAACTAACTTATAATCTTTTTACTCCTGGCCCTAGTGTTCGTCTGGTAGAAAATCTTGCAGAGGACTAGCTCCCGCTCCTTCTCTTGCTCCAGCATCACCTAGTTGGTCCTTTGTTGGTCGAAGTTCTTGTTGGTGTGCAACACCAAAACCTTTTTGCTGCCCGTCTGCCGGCCATTGACCATCACGTGCAAGGTATTGCCGGTCTTGTGCCACATCGCGTGCATGCCGACCTCCGGCAGTATCTTGCGACGCGTCCACGTGCCCCTTTTGAATGCCCTGGAATTCCGCTAGAAGAAATGCTTACTTAGGCCACTCAGTGTGATACCTGCAGTATTGTCGAATACAGGCTTTAGTGTACATAGTTGGCATTTTCATAACATCTTTGGCATGTTGTAGTCACTTGTTTCACATTTTATTAACTGTTAAATTGTAATCGCTTCACTAGGTATGCGTCTAGAAAGAAAAATACAGCTATAAACAAAGGAATATGTCTGTGCAAGTACACGGCCGATCGGTGTCTTACCTGGAACTTTCTCACGATGGGTGTAGCATATGTCGTGCTCGCTGTCGATGGTTGATATGAACAAATCGATAAGAGGGTGAGATCTCGCGCTGTCAGCGCTCACTTTGGCCTCAAGGTGCTCGATCAGCTTCTGATCCGTGGGATCGAACTTGACGCCAGCCGGCAGCACCTGCCAATCCTTCTTGGACTTGCATTAGTTAATTACAGTTATATGGTACTCAATGTATGATCAATCGACTGTTTTAAGTGAATGATGAAAGATTTCGATAGATAAGTGGTACTCCAAATCTGAAGTCCACAATACCCAAACACGCCGCCGGGATTCTTGTGTCACCTCACACGCAGCGTGTTGTCACGTCAATTCAATGTGTGGACATAATGAATAATTTGACCGACGTATACTAGTACTGCTACTGTACTACTTACTAGTCGTATTTAGTGTCACATGTTAACCATAGGTCTAACTAAAAAGTACGCACTTGAAGCCTAATTGATGAGATTACCTGGCAACAAGCTGTGTCGACGAATCTCTGGATATGGTGATTCATGAAACACATGGTATGATGTGTAAACACAGTCCCCCCTGATGAATGGAAGTTGCATAGCACAGTAATCATCGCCGGTGATATGATCAATGATTGGTTGGATGATCGGATAATTGAGCCCGAGGAACATGGAGTGGTTGCCGAGGCTGTAAACCCGCGTCCAGTTGAATACGCCTGGCCCAACAGAGCCGGGATCTTTCTCGAACACGAAGCAACCATAGCCATCAATGTCACGAACGCCCTAGGCATTGTACTGCATGTGGTTTGATGTAATCGTTTTGTCAATTTGGTATGTGCGAATGAGCATCAAATGACCGCCATCAGCTGAACGAGCGATAAACCACCACCCATCGACTGGTATGATTCTGGGTCCTGGAATCATGAAGGCCAGTGCATTTGCGCCTGCTGCAACAATTCAAATTGGAGACCAAAAGGACAAAAATAAACAATCATGTTCAGAGTATGTGTGGAATTAAGATTATTATAACAGTGACACATATCATAGACAGAGAATTGCAATGCCGTGGTCGGTGGTCATAATCATACCCCAAGTTAAAATATAAGCCAATGGCTTTCATATTCTAGCAATATGTAATGGTTCAAACATCATGTAACAATGAGAGGAAAACAGCTATGACAGGGCATACCCATATTCTACCAGAGCACTTACTACTGTTCTCATATCAACTCTAAGCAATAGCATGTGTTGTTATAAAAATCTTGGAAATGAGAGTAACATATAGCAATCATGAGGTTATGCTCATAATATCTATTCTAACAATCATTAGATGCCAATTGTTCTCATATCAACTCTAACAATAACATGTGTGGTCATAAAAATCTAGGAAATGAGAGGAACATATAGCAATGATGTGGTTATAGACATACTATCTATTCTAAATTTGTAACAATGAACAGGCAGTCGTATTCATAAGGTAAAGATGAGATGAGATGGAACAATTACACGAGATAGATTCCACCAGTATAGGAAGCCAATCTGTGTGTCGACCGCGTAAAAGATGCCATCATGCACTATAGCATCAGACAGAAATGTTGCCTTAATAGGATTGACGATGATCCATAACCATGTATAGCAACCGGATTCCAGATAGACTAATCCCATTTTGAACAAGGCAATGAGCTTATAATACATATAGTCTTCTGATGGTGTGGGCACTTCGCAGATTACAACTTTCAGCAAACAGAGGTCGAGCCAAAAGCTCGACGCATCTCGTGCGTAGTAGGCAGGAGTGTCCGGCGGGCCGCGAGCCTCGATGGCGGCGGTATCCAACCATGGAAGGGTGATCTCTCGCTGGGTGTAGATATCCACGAGACGCCATGGACTACCGTATTGGTGTAAGAGGATGATCCAGTTGGCCTTCATGCCCGCCTAGTAGTGGTTGTGCATGAAGGACAGGTGGACGGGTAGTGGTAGCATGTCGAGGGGCACCAGGGCAACCTCTGTAGGATCGTCAAGTCGGTGTCTGGGCCACCAACGAAGATCGGGCATCAGCAAGCAGGGTGTCTTGAAAAGAGCCATCCGGTTGCAGACGAGTAGATGGTACGAAGACACCAAGCATGCGGCCAGGCAGACGGTGCTGAGCAGGTCCATACGATTACAGATCTACTCCAAGAGAACATAGGGGAGGGAATTCCAATCGCCGCTCTGCGTGTTAGTCGGTTCTACCATAGGGTTTTTTAGGGTGCTGAGTGATTGAGGTTTTCGGTGCCTGTGAGCCAGCGGGGAAGTGGATTCGGGCGGGCGAGCAAAGAAGATGGCGTGTGTGGCTGAGCAGTGAGCGGCGGGATATGGTATGCATGAGCTACCAAGGAAGATGGTGCGGGCGAGCGAGCAGTGAGCAGGGGGAAATGGTGTGCGGCCGACGATGGGGAAGAGAGGAGGAAGAAGAGTGAAAGACAGGGAAGAAAGTGCATTAAATCTGAATTCTATTAGTACTACTGCCAGGATATACCGTCCTTCGGAGTGTAAATAGTTACGCCGATGACATGTGGGTCTACCTCAAGAGGGCCCATATGTCAGTTAATGGAGGAGAGAGGTGCGTAGGCGTATTTGCAGAAGTTGAAGGAAATATGCCCTAGAGGCAATAATAAAGTTATTATTTATTTCCTTATATCATGATAAATGTTTATTATTCATGCTAGAATTGTATTAACCGGAAACATAATACTTGTGTGAATACATAGACAAACAGACTGTCACTAGTATGCCTCTACTTGACTACCTCGTTGATCAAAGATGGTTATGTTTCCTAACCATAGACACCAGTTGTCAATTGATTAACGGGATCACATCATTAGGAGAATGATGTGATTGGCTTGACCCATTCCGTTAGCTTAGCACTTGATCGTTTAGTATGTTGCTATTGCTTTCTTCATGACTTATACATGTTCCTATGACTATGAGATTATGCAACTCTCGTTTACCGGAGGAACACTTTGCGTGCTACCAAACGTCACAACGTAACTGGGTGATTATAAAGGTGCTCTACAGGTGTCTCGAAAGGTACATGTTGGGTTGGCGTATTTCGAGATTAGGATTTGTCACTCCGATTGTCGGAGAGGTATCTCTGGGCCCTCTCAGTAATGCACATCACTTAAGCCTTGCAAGCATTGCAGCTAATGAGTTAGTTGCGGGATGATGTATTACAGAACGAGTAAAGAGACTTGCCGGTAACGAGATTGAACTAGGTATTAAGATACCGACGATCGAATCTCGGGCAAGTAACATGCCGATGACAAAGGGAACAATGAATGTTGTTATGCGGTCTGACCGATAAAGATCTTCGTAGAATATGTAGGAGCCAATATGAGCATCCATGTTTCGCTATTGGTTATTGACCGGAGACATGTCTCAGTCATGTCTACATTGTTCTCGAACCCATAGGGTCCACATGCTTAATGTTACGATGATAGTTTCATTATGAGTTTATATGTTTTGATGTACCGAAGGTTGTTCGGAGTCCCGGATGTGATCACGAACATGACGAGGAGTCTCGAAATGGTCGAGACATGAAGATTGATATATTGGAAGCCTATGTTTGGACATCAGAAGTGTTCCGGGTGAAATCGGCATTTAACCGCAGTGCCGGGAGGTTACCGGAACCCCCTGGTAACCTAATGGGCCTTAATGGGCCTAGTGGAGGAAGTAGAGAGGAGGCCAAGGGGCAGCTGCGCGCCCCCTCCCCGCAAGTCCGAATTGGACAAGGAGGGGGGCGCCGCTTCCCCTTTCCTTTCCCCTCTCTCTCCTCCCCCCCCCCAAGTCCTAGTCCAACATGGAAAAGGGGGGGAGTCCTACTCCCAGTGGGAGTAGGACTCCTCCTGGCACGCCCCTTGCCTGGCCGCACCTCCTCCCCCTTGCTCCTTTATATACGGGGGCAGGGGGCACCCCATAGACACAACAATTGATCATTTATCTCTTAGCCATGTGCGGTACCCCCCTCCACCATAATCCTCGATAATATTGTAGCGGTGCTTAGGTGAAGCCCTGCGATGATAGAACATCAAGATCGTCACCACGCTGTCGTGCTGACGGAACTCTTCCCCGACATTCTGCTGGATCGGAGTCCGGGGATCGTCATCGAGCTGAACATGTGCTAGAACTCGGAGGTGCCGTAGTTTCGGTGCTTGATCGGTCGGGCCGTGAAGACGTACGACTACATCAACCGCGTTGTGCTAACGCTTCCGCTTTCGGTCTACGAGGGTACGTGGACTACACTCTCCCCTCTCGTTGCTATGCATCACCATGATCTTGTGTGTGCATAGGAATTTTTTTGAAATTACTACGTTCCCCAACAGTGGCATCCGAGCCAGGTTTTATGTGTTGATGTTATTTGCACGAGTAGAACACAAGTGAGTTGTGGACGATATAAGTCATACTACTTACCAGCATGTCATACTTTGGTTCGGTGGTATTGTTGGATGAAGCGGCCCGGACCGACATTACGCGTACGCTTACGCGAGACTGTTTCTACCGACGTGCTTTGCACACAGGTGGCTGGCGGGTGTTAGTTTCTCCAACTTTAGTTGAACCGAGTGTGACTACGCCCGGTCCTTGCGGAGGTTAAAACAGCACCAACTTGACAAACTATCGTTATGGTTTTGATGCGTAGGTAAGAACGGTTCTTGCTAAGCCCGTAGCAGCCACGTAAAACTTGCAACAACAAAGTAGAGGACGTCTAACTTGTTTTTGCAGGGCATGTTGTGATGTGATATGGTCAAGACATGATGCTAAATTTTATTGTATGAGATGATCATGTTTTGTAACCAAGTTATCGGCAACTGGCAGGAGCCATATGGTTGTCGCTTTATTGTATGCAATGCAATCGCCCTGTAATGCTTTACTTTATCACTAAGCGGTAGCGATAGTCGTAGAAGCATAAGATTGGCGAGACGACAACAATGCTACGATGGAGATCAAGGTGTCGCGCCGGTGACGATGGTGATCATAACGGTGCTTCGGAGATGGAGATCACAAGCACAAGATGATGATGGCCATATCATATCACTTATAATGATTGCATGTGATGTTTATCTTTTATGCATCTTATCTTGCTTTGATTGACGGTAGCATTATAAGATGATCTCTCACTAAATTTCAAGATAAAAGTGTTCTCCCTGAGTATGCACCATTGCCAAAGTTGGTCGTGCCCAGACACCACGTGATGATCGGGTGTGATAAGCTCTACATCCATCTACAACGGGTGCAAGCCAGTTTTGCACATGCAGAATACTCAGGTTAAACTTGACGAGCCTAGCATATGCAGATATGGCCTCAGAACACTGAGACCGAATGGTCGAGCGTGAATCATATAGTAGATATGATCAACATAGTGATGTTCACCATTGAAAACTACTCCATTTCACGTGATGATCAGTTATGGTTTAGTTGATTTGGCTCACGTGATCACTTAGAAGATTAGAGTGATGTCTTTCTAAGTGGGAGTTCTTAAGTAATACGATTAATTGAACTTAAATTTATCATGAACTTAGTACCTGATAGTATCTTGCTTGTTTATCTTTGATTGTAGATAGATGGCCCGTGATGTTGTTCCGTTGAATTTTAATGGGTTCCTTGAGAAAGCAAAGTTGAAAGATGATGGTAGCAATTACACGGACTGGGTCCGTAACTTGAGGATTATCCTCATTGCTGCACAGAAGAATTACGTCCTGGAAGCACCGCTGGGTGCCAGGCCTGCTGCTGGAGCGACACCAGATGTTATGAACGTCTGCAGAGCAAAGCTGAAGACTACTTGATAGTTCAGTGTGCCATGCTTTACGGCTTAGAACCGGGTCTTCAACGACGTTTTGAACGTCATGGAGCATATGAGATGTTCCAGGAGTTGAAGTTAATATTTCAAGCAAATGCCCGGATTGAGAGATATGAAGTCTCCAATAAGTTCTATAGCTGCAAGATGGAGGAGAACAGTTCTGTTAGTGAACATATACTCAGAATGTCTGGGTACCATAATCACTTGACACAGCTGGGAGTTAATCTTCTGGTTGATAGTGTCATTGACAGAGTTCTTCAATCACTGCCACCAAGCTACAAGAGCTTCGTGATGAACTATAATATGCAAGGGATGAATAAAACAATTCCCGAGCTCTTTGCAATGCTAAAGGCTGCGGAGGTAGAAATCAAGAAGGAGCATCAAGTGTTGATGGTCAACAAGACCACTAGTTTCAAGAAAAGGGCAAAGGGATGAAGAAGGGTAACTTCAAGAAGAACAGCAAGCAAGTTGCTGCTCAGGAGAAGAAACCCAAATCTGGACCTAAGCCTGAAACTGCGTGCTTCTACTGCAAGCAGACTGGTCACTGGAAGCGGAACTGCCCCAAGTATTTGGCGGATAAGAAGGATGGCAAGGTGAACAAAGGTATATGTGATACACATATTATTGATGTGTACCTTACTAGAGCTCGCAGTAGGACCTTTGTATTTGATACTGGTTCCGTTGCTAACATTTGCAACTCGAAACAGGGACTACGGATTAAGCGAACACTGGCAAAGGACGAGGTGACAATGCGCGTGGGAAATGGTTCCAAAGTCGATGTGATCGCGGTCGGCACGCTACCTCTACATCTACCTTCGGTATTAGTATTAGACCTAAATAATTGTTATTTGGTGCCAGCATTGAGCATGAACATTATATCTGGATCTTGTTTGATGCGAGACGGTTATTCATTTAAATCAGAGAATAATGGTTTTTCTATTTATATGAGTAATATCTTTTATGGTCATGCACCCTTGAAGAGTGGTCTATTCTTATTAAATCTTGATAGTAGTGACACACATATTCATAATGTTGAAGCCAAAAGATGCAGAGTTGATAATAATAGTGCAACTTATTTGTGGCACTGCCGTTTAGGTCATATCGGTGTAAAGCGCATGAAGAAACTCCATACTGATGGACTTCTGGAATCACTTGATTATGAATCACTTGGTACTTGCAAACCGTGCCTCATGGGCAAGATGACTAAAACGCCGTTCTCCGGTACTATGGAGAGAGCAACAGATTTGTTGGAAATCATACATACAGATGTATGTGGTCCGATGAATGTTGAGGCTCGTGGCGGATATCGTTATTTTCTCACCTTCACAGATGATTTAAGCATATATGGGTATATCTACTTAATGAAGCATAAGTCCGAAACATTTGAAAAGTTCAAAGAATTTTAGAGTGAAGTTGAAAATCATCGTAACAAGAAAATAAAGTTTCTACGATCTGATCATGAAGGAGAATATTTGAGTTACGAGTTTGGTCTACATTTGAAACAATGCGGAATAGTTTCGCAACTCTCGCCACCCGGAACACCACAGCATAATGGTGTGTCTGAACGTCGTAATCGTACTTTACTAGATATGGTGTGATCTATGATGTCTCTTACAGATTTACCGCTATCGTTTTGGGGTTATGCTTTAGAGACGGCCGCATTCACGTTAAATAGGGCACCATCAAAATCCGTTGAGACGTCGCCTTATGAACTGTGGTTTGGCAAGAAACCAAAGTTGTCGTTTCTGAAAGTTTGGGGATGCGATGCTTATGTGAAAAAGCTTCAACCTGATAAGCTCGAACCCAAATCGAAGAAATGTGTCTTCATAGGATACCCAAAGGAGACTGTTGGGTACACCTACTATCACAGATCCGAAGGCAAGACATTCGTTGCTAAGAATGTATCCTTTCTAGAGAAGTAGTTTCTCTCGAAAGAAGTGAGTGGTAGGAAAGTAGAACTTGATGAGGTAACTGTACCTGCTCCCTTATTGGAAAGTAGTACGTCACAGAAACCGGATTTTGTGACACCTACACCAATTAGTGAGGAAGCTAATGATAATGATCATGAAACTTCAGATCAAATTACTACCGAACCTCGTAGATCAACCAGAGTAAGATCCGCACCAGAGTGGTACGGTAATCCTGTTCTAGAAGTCATGCTACTAGATCATGATGAACCTATGAACTATGAAGAAGCGATGGTGAGCCCAGATTCCGCAAGATGGCTAGAAGCCATGAAATCTGAGATATGATCCATGTATGAGAACAAAGTGTGGACTTTGGTTGACTTGCCCATTGATAGGCAAGCAATTGAGAATAAATGGATCTTCAAGAAGAAGACTGACGCTGACGGTAATGTTACTGTCTACAAAGCTCGACTTGTTGCGAAAGGTTTTCGACAAGTTCAAGGGATTGACTACAATGAGACCTTCTCACCCGTAGCGATGCTTAAGTCTGTCCGAATCATGTTAGCAATTGCCTCATTTTACGATTATGAAATTTGGCAGATGGATGTAAAAACTGCGTTCCTGAATGGATTTCTGGAAGAAGAGTTGTATATGATACAACCGGAAGGTTTTGTCGGTCCAAAGGGAGCTAACAAAGTGTGCAAGCTCCAGTGATCCCTTTATGGACTGGTGCAAGCCTCTCGGAGTTGGAATAAACGCTTTGATAGTGTGATCAAAGCATTTGGTTTTGTACAGACTTTTGGAGAAGCATTTATTTACAAGAAAGTGAGTGGGAGCTCTGTAGCATTTCTGATATTATATGTGGATGACATATTACTGATTGGAAATGGTATAGAATTTCTGGATAGCATAAAGGGATACTTGAATAAAAGTTTTTCAATGAAAGACCGCGGTGAAGCTGCTTACATATTGGGCATTAAGATCTATAGAGATAGATCAAGACGCTTAATTGGACTTTCACAAAGCACATACCTTGACAAAGTTTTGAAGAAGTTCAAAATGGATCAAGCAAAGAAAGGGTTCTTGCCTGTGTTACAAGGTGTGAAGTTGAGTAAGACTCAATGTCCGACCACCGAAGAAGATAGAGAGAAAATGAAAGATGTTCCCTATGCTTCAGCCATAGGCTCTATCATGTATGCAATGTTGTGTACCAGACCTGATGTGTGCCTTGCTATAAGTCTAGCAGGGAGGTACCAAAGTAATCTAGGAGTGGATCACTGGACATCGGTCAAGAACATCCTGAAGTACCTGAAAAGGACTAAGGATATGTTTCTCGTATATGGAGGTGACAAAGAGCTCATCGTAAATGGTTACGTTGATGCAAGCTTTGACATTGATCCGGACGATTCTAAATCGCAAACTGGATACGTGTTTACATTAAACGGTGGAGCTGTCAGTTGGTGCAGTTCTAAACAAAGCGTCGTGGCGGGATCTACATGTGAAGCGGAATACATAGCTGCTTCGGAAGCAACAAATGAAGGAGTCTGGATGAAGGAGTTCATATTCGATCTAGGTGTCATATCTAGTGCATCGGGTCCAATGAATATCTTTTGTGACAATACTGGTGCAATTGCCTTGGCAAAGGAATCCAGATTTCACAACAGAACCAAGCACATCAAGAGACGCTTCAATTCCATTCGGGATTTAGTCCAAGTGGGAGACATAGAAATTTGCAAGATACATACGGATCTAAATGTTGCAGACCCGCTGACTAAGCCTCTTCCACGAGCAAAACATGATCAGCACCAAGGCTCCATGGGTGTTAGAATCATTACTGTGTAATCTAGATTATTGACTCTAGTGCAAGTGGGAGACTGAAGGAAATATGCCCTAGAGGCAATAATAAAGTTATTATTTATTTCCTTATATCATGATAAATGTTTATTATTCATGCTAGAATTGTATTAACCGGAAACATAATACTTGTGTGAATACATAGGCAAACAGAGTGTCACTAGTATGCCTCTTCTTGACTAGCTCATTGATCAAAGATGGTTATGTTTCCTAACCATAGACATGAGTTGTCATTTGATTAACGGGATCACATCATTAGGATAATGATGTGATTGACTTGACCCATTCCGTTAGCTTAGCACTTGATCGTTTAGTATGTTGCTATTGCTTTCTTCATGACTTATACATGTTCCTATGACTATGAGATTATGCAACTCCTGTTTACCGGAAGAACACTTTGTTTGCTACCAAACGTCACAACGTAACTGGGTGATTATAAAGGTGCTCTACAGGCGTCTCCAAAGGTACATGTTGGGTTGGCGTATTTCGAGAGTAGGATTTGTCACTCCGATTGTCGGAGAGGTATCTTTGGGCCCTCTCGGTAATGCACATCACTTAAGCCTTGCAAGCATTGCAGCTAATCAGTTAGTTGCGGGATGATGTATTACAGAACGAGTAAAGAGACTTGCCGGTAACGAGATTGAACTAGGTATTAAGATACCGATGATCGAATCTCGGGCAAGTAACATACCGATAACAAAGGGAACAACGTATGTTGTTATGCGGTCTGACCAATAAAGATCTTCGTAGAATATGTAGGAGACAATATGAGCATCCAGGTTCTGCTATTGGTTATTAACCGGAGACGTGTCTCTGTCATGTCTACATTGTTCTCAAACCCGTAGGGTCCGCACGCTTAATGTTACGATGATAGTTTCATTATGAGTTTATATGTTTTGATGTACCGAAGGTTGTTCGGACTCCCGGATGTGATCACGGACATGACGAGGAGTCTCAAAATGGTCGAGAAATGAAGATTGATATATTGGACACCTATGTTTGGACATCGAAAGTGTTCCGGGTGAAATCGGCATTTTACCGGAGTGCCGGGAGGTTACCGGAACCCCCTGGTAACCTAATGGGCCTTAGTGGGCCTAGTGGAGGAAGTAGAGAGGAGGCCAAGGGGCAGCCACGCGCCCCTCCCCCCCCCCCAAGTCCGAATTGGACAAGGAGGGGGGCGGCGCCCCCCTTTCCTTTCCCCTCTCTCTCTCTCCTTCCCCCCAAGTCCTAGTCCAACATGGAAAAGGGGGGGAGTCCTACTCCCAGTGGGAGTAGGACTCTTCCTGGCGCGCCCCTTGCCTGGCCGCACCTCCTCCCCCTTGCTCCTTTATATATGGGGGCAGGGGGCACCCCATAGACACAACAATTGATCATTGATCTCTTAGCCGTGTGCGGTGCCCCCCTCCACCATAATCCTCGATAATATTGTAGCAGTGCTTAGGCGAAGCCCTGCGACGGTAGAACATCAAGATCGTCACCATGCCGTCGTGCTGACGGAACTCTTCCCTGACATTCTGCTGGATCGGAGTCCGGGGATCGTCATCGAGCTGGACGTGTGCTAGAACTCGGAGATGCCATAGTTTCGGTGCTTGATCGGTCGGGCCATGAAGACGTACGACTACATCAACCGCGTTGTCCTAATGCTTCCGCTTTCGGTCTACGAGGGTACGTGGACTACACTCTCCCCTCTCGTTGCTATGCATCACCATGATCTTGTGTGTGTGTAGGAATTTTTTTGAAATTACTATGTTCCCCAACAGAAGCGTGCTCCACTGGCAAACATGATGGTAGCACTCCTGGGTAAGGCTGATTTAGTAACACCAACACGCTGGTTCAGCTTATTAATTAAGTGTCCCATCTGCTGCAGCGTGTATTGTCACTTCAGTGTGAAGACTAGTTGAATAGTTCTCTCTGACCGAGATGGAGAATAATGGATCGCGAATACTTTGATAGAGGCGAGGGTCCCGATCCTTCGATGAGATGATAACTATCGATTTGGTGGAGACGACTTTGACGATCCGACTACAAACATGCATGACGTTGCGCCTTAGCAATCGCTAAACCAACTCCGGGAGGTTATTGACCACATTGGAGCACGATCAACCTGACCACGAAGGTCTATTCCTGCAAGCAATCGAAGAACAAGCAAGAATATGATTAAGCAATCTGAATATTGCGAGTATGGATGAAGTATTGATAAAAGTGGGGTTTCATAAGCGGTCTTGGTCTGGTCGTTGGACACAAACGAAGTACACGAAGTTGCAGCAATGGCTAACTTTTAACTAAATAAAACCCAAGTCTAAACGAAGCCTTAAGGGCTATATATAGGGAAAGAGAGGGGATTTTGTCCACCCTTGGCAAGGTGGGACTAAAACACCTCCTAAGTCGTTTCCCCTATAATATGGACTCTAAAAATAGATTACATGGGCCTGGCCCAAAATAAGGTGGCGCGACACCAATAATAAGCTATGGAGGAAATTTATGAAAGGCCATCTTGTATATTTCGTCCATCTTCTTGTATGTCATCATGGTGGCTTCAAAGTCCGGAAATCTCCACTTGAACCTCCGTTATTGTTCTCTTTGCACGCACCTTCATCTCCGTGCTTGACCATGCTCTAATGTTCATCCTTCTTGTCCGTGCTAGGCCCTTCAATTGCAAGCAACACAAATGTATCTAAGTTAGGCAGCATCATATTCTCATGAACACTAGAAACATTACCAAGAAACGAAAGTACCTAATAATTTAATTGGCGTATCTGAGTTCTAGCAACTGTTCCAAGAGGTAAAACAACAGGGTATATGGGTGTAACTGTGGTAGCCATGTCCTCATCATCCTCCCCTTCTTGAAAACAAAGCCATCCTCGGCGTTGCTTAATCTGAAATATGGCTAACAATAGAGACAAGCTGTACACGTTGTATATGTATATGTCATCCATTTTAACTGATCTCAGTTGTGGCACATGTGACACAGTTATACAAGAGCACCCTTCAAAAGTCGTGAAAAATAAAGCCAATATATTATCACAAGAAGTCAAAGGCATGAAAATATTGCAACTCAGTTTGCACATATAAGTGAAGCTCTTATTCATAATAAAAGATTGGCAATGCTCATCATTAAACCATCACCAAGATTAGAGGTCATATCAAAATGATTAAACATTGGCACAACTATTTTCAAACGTATTTGATCCAAATCTGATCTTTTCACTGATTCACATGGTTCTTTTGCATCAATTGTTAATTCAATGGGTTCACTCAAAATTGTTTGATCACATGGCAAAGTCAAATCATGAACATAGTCCTCTAAAATAACTGGTGTGATCAAAGTAGTGGGTAGCTCATCGCATGGTTCATTTAAATTGACAAGGCATTCATCATACTCATGTGGAGGGGGAAGATCGGTACCTTTGTCATTACCTCTTATGATCAACAAAGATGATGTAGGCACTCTAGGTGGCGACATGTCACATGGTGGAGGTGATGTAGTGCTCTCAACAATGGATGTTGTTGCCATAGGAGACGCAGTGGTGGAAGGAACAACCGTCACAACTCGTGGGATTTGCACCTTCCGCTTGTTTATCTTGTTGGCAACACGTCTTGTTATCTCCTGTTCAGCTTTGCAAGCAAGACGAAACAAACGGTCCATAGGATAACATGTTTCATGAATTAGTATCTCCTGAATGTCACGGTTTAATCCTCCCCAAAATCTATCCATAAATTCTTCTTCACTTTCTTCTAAAGAGGAATGCAACAAGGTAGTTTGTAAATCATCATAATATTTCATTACAGTGTCACTACCTTGTTTTAAATGTTGCAACTTTTTAATCATGTCATGAGTATAATAAGCGGGGACGAATGTATGTCGCATGGCAAGTTTCAAATCATCCCAAGTAATAGGTATATAATCAGGGTGTAACCGACAATATTCACTCCACCAAACTAAAGCATAACCAGCGAAAGAACCAATCGCAACCTTACCTTTTTTATGTTCATCAAAATTATGGGAAGCAAATATAATATTTATGTCGAACTCCCATTCAATATATAAAGCAGGTCTAAAACGGCCATTAAATGATGGTATAGAAACATTAACCTGATCATGTGCATTTGGATGTTTATATAATATTTATGTCGAACTCCCATTCAATATATAAAGCAGGTCTAAAACGGCCATTAAATGATGGTATAGAAACATTAACCTGATCATGTGCATTTGGATGTTTATGCACCTCTCGTGATCGTTGTGGAATTTGCATAGGTGGTGGCACGTCTCCCGCGATCGACAAAGCCCATGGATTGACTCTAGATCCTGTCATGATTAGTAGAAACAAGAAACAAAAATCCAAAAATAATGTTCCTATAACTACTCGGATGTGGTAGTAAAATGCTCACAGTAAAGCAAATATCAATGTCTTACAATGTCTTACCATGCAGCAGGCGGTGATCGGCAACCAGCGGTGTCAAGTAACTCCAAAAGTTGGGTAAAGCGATTGCCAGGTGAACGTATGGATAGACGGTGTAGAAATATGTGGAGCTGGGTTGGCTTTATATATGTGGGAAAAAATGCTACAACCACGTTAATTAGTGCAAGCTGAAAATTCGTTCAAAGTGGTCGAGTGCTGATCCTAGGCTAGACCGTGCTAGAGACGCGAGCCTAAGACACAAATGAAATTCACATGCCCTGGCAACCAAGTACTGAAGTTGCAACAAAAAAAATATGAGCAACGTAGCAACAAGCCAAACGAGCAATACTACAAGTATGTATGATATCTGCAAATATTTGGTATGTGGCTAATCTCTCTTTTCTTTTGTTTCTGCCTCAATGTCTTTCTCCCTCACGTGCAACTTCTTTTTTTTGCCCGATAAACAATTTCCAAGTACTACCGCACAAACGTGATTGCTCTTCTTTTTTTTTCACTATCCAGTTCCTTTTCTTTTTCTTCCTATTCTCTGATTTTCTTTTTGAATCCTTCCAAAAGATGAGCACGCAGCACTTTAATGTCTCCTATCCCAAAACTTCCAAAGAAAACATCCACGTTATCCCCTTCCTTTATTGGCTGATCTCTTCTCTTTATTGGCTGATCCCTTTTCTCGTTGTGTTGGCCGATCTGTTTTTTTTTTTGACTTTCCAATTAGTAGGCACAACTCACGTCCTTCCTTCCTTCCTTCTTTCCCTTTTTTAAAGAAAATTGCCCCAAAAACGGCCACCAACCAAACCGATTGGCACTTGCCTTTTTTTTAATCTTTTCCTTATCTCTTTTGGCAACGTCCAAAAATAATTCCTCACAATAAATGTCGATTCCAAAACCTGCACCACCACGTTTACTTCTCTCTCTCTCTCTCCTACTTTTTTTTTCTATCTTTCAAACTCTGACTCTTTTTTTTCGTTGGATTAGTCAATAAAAAAAATCCACCAACGTGAATTGCTAGGACTCCAAACCGAATAGGTTTTATTATTTGTTTCTTTCTTTTCAAGAAACGTCCAAAATATGGAAACCTCGAAATGAATCTGTACTCTTTAATTCCTCCCCTCCTGTTTCTTTTTGGCTGATCAAAATTTGTGGGACTTGTTTCCACGCATATCTAACAACCAAAGGAAACTTTCTCTCTGTTCCTTTTATTCCGCCAACCTCTCTTTTCTCTCTCTCTCTCTCTCTCTCTCTCTCTCTCTCTCTCTCTCTCTCTCTGCAGCGATCTCCACGGATCCAAACTAGTACTATGATTCGGTCAGCCAAAAGAAGGATTCAATCAGATCTGCACTTTCCTTTCTTTGCCTTCAATGATTAGGAAACTTTCCAAGAACTACGCTGCTATTTTTATTTCTCAAATCTGCACAAGATTACCACGTGATGCCTTTACTTGGAAACGAAATCTTTTTTTTAACTCCAACGTTGGTTGCTCGTTATCTTCTTTGATTTTTCTTCTCCTTCTCACTCTCCAACAAAAATCCAAACATCCAATACTTGGAAACAGACCAGCACGTCCTCCTTTGCTTTTTTTTTCTCCTTATTTACCACAACAAACAGGGATTTATGGACACGGATCGACGCTTGCCTTTTCTTTCACGGATGATCCCTTCTTTCCTTAAAACCAGCCACGTACTATTTCCAAACGAACTTGCCTTTTTTTTGGGCGACCAAATCTTGCCACGAATCTGCTAGTAGCTCGGTTTCCAACGAAAGCAATCCCAACGAGGCAACAACACGAATTTCCTTCCAACCTAGAAAACAGATCAACGCTGGACTCTCCTTTCCTTTTTTGTAGCGATTCTTTTCGTTTGCTTAACAAACCAGGAAAGTTTCCAAGTAATACCACGTCCTCCTTTTCTTCTTTTATTTTCGCCCTTTGTATTTCCTGGCCGAACCAATGTCTTTCCTTATTCTCTCACCTCAAAACGCTCACTTTCCTTATATACGTTTTCTTCATTCCTGTTTTTTTCTTTCCTCCAATTTTTTTTTAGATTTTTGTAACTCCATGATCACAAGGACTTTTTCCCTTCGATCCAAACCTTCTGAATGTTTTTTTTGCAAAGGATGGAAAGAACAATGGCGGCTGCAAGACAATAACAGATGATAGCAACAACAATAAAAGTGTATGGACGGTCGTGATGGCGACGAGCAAAAGATTCTGTAGTGGAAGATGACAACGAGGTGAATGATGGTGTTTGCGGAAGCGGCGTGAACAAAACGTGCTCAGAACTCGAAACTCTAAAATACTAGACCTAAACCAGCAACTCGACACACGATGCAACCGAAAATTCAACAATGCAAAAACTAAGTGATAATAGCGAAAGGCTCAAACTGTCTGGGACACGGATGAACTAATCTAACTCTTTTTTGGTGGATTTTTCTTGGACTCTAGGTACGAAGAACATATGCAATCTAGACTATGAAAAACTGGAAATCTCACCGAGCAACCTGAAAACTGATACCACTTGATAGAGGCGAGGGTCCCGATCCTTCGATGAGATGATAACTATCGATTTGGTGGAGACGACTTTGACGATCCGACTACAGACGTGCATGACGTTGCGCCTTAGCAATCGCTAAACCAACTCCGGGAGGTTATTGACCACGTTGGAGCACGATCAACCTGACCACGAAGGTCTATTCCTGCAAGCAATCGAAGAACAAGCAAGAATATGATCAAGCAATCTGAATATTGCGAGTATGGATGAAGTATTGATAAAAGTGGGGTTTCATAAGCGGTCTTGGTCTGGTCGTTGGACACAAACGAAGTACACGAAGTTGCAGCGATGGCTAACTTTTAACTAAATAAAACCCAAGTCTAAACGAAGCCTTAAGGGCTATATATATAGGGAAAAGAGAGGGGATTTTGTCCACCCTTGGCAAGGTGGGACTAAAACACCTCCTAAGTCGTTTCCCCTATAATATGGACTCTAAAAATAGATTACATGGGCCTGGCCCAAAATAAGGTGGCGCGACACCAATAATAAGCTATGGAGGAAATTTATGAAAGGCCATCTTGTATATTTCGTCCATCTTCTTGTATGTCATCATGGTGGCTTCAAAGTCCGGAAATCTCCACTTGAACCTCCGTTCTTGTTCTCTTTGCACGCACCTTCATCTCCGTGCTTGACCATGCTCCAATGTTCATCCTTCTTGTCCGTGCTAGGCCCTTCAATTGCAAGCAACACAAATGTATCTAAGTTAGGCAGCATCATATTCTCATGAACACTAGAAACATTACCAAGAAACGAAAGTACCTGATAATTTAATTGGTGTATCCGAGCTCTAGCAACTGTTCCAAGAGGTAAAACAACAGGGGATATGGGTGTAACTGTGGTAGCCATGTCCTCATCATACTTCCTATCTACAGTATCCCTATGCCTGTACACTCATCCTGTCCAACAAGATGAAACATTGGCCAAGGCACCCGGCGCCAATAATGTAGAAGTACTAGTACTACCTCCTTTCCGGTTTATAGGACTCAATTCAAAAATCTCATCAACCAAGGTATATGACAAGTGGTGGAATAATTTTTGTAGTTTGCAAAAACACTCCATTAATGCACTCGTTTTCCTCAAAAAATTATGTTTACCAATGCATTAATTTTGTGTCAAACTTTGACCATCTACTCCCTCCATCCAGGTGAATAAGTCATCTTTGGTTGTGCACTGTGACGAAGGAGGGAAAAACAAGAGAACTTAATGTTTATTTGCTACTCCCTCCGTTCCTAAATATAGTCTTTTTAGACATTCAAATGGAATAAAACATACAGATCTATGTATACATATTTTAGAGTGTAGATTCACTCATTTTGCTCCGTATGTAGTCACTTGTTGAAATCTCTAGAAAGACAAATACTCTGTATTTGGGAACAGAGGGAGGCTTTTACTCCGTATTTGGGAACAGAGGGAGTATCTGATGAGGACATCAATACAATTGTTACACCCACAGCCCCTGCTGCTATACATACTGGACCAATTACTAGAGCTCGTGCACGCCAACTAAATTACCAGGTACTTTCGTTTCTTGGTAATGATTCTAATGTTCATGAGAATATGATGCTGCCTAAATTGGATACATTTGTTTTGCTTACAAATGAAGGGCCTAGCTTGGACAAGGATGAACATTGGAGCAAGAACAAGCATGGAGATGATGGCATGCGCAAGGGGAACAAGAACGGAGTTACAAGTGATGATTTCAGGACTTTGAAGCCACCATAATGGGTGCATGAAGCCTTGGACGAAATATACAAGATGCCACTTCATAAATTTCGTCCCGAGGCTATTTTAGGTGCTGCGTCACCTTATTATTGGGCCAGGCCCATGTAATTTCGAAATACATAAGTATAGGCTATTTTTAAAGTCCGTATGTGTGGGGAAACAAGAGATAGGGTTGATTTCGGACCCCTCCACCAAGGGCCACGAAATTCCCCCCTCTTCCTCCATATATACAGCCCTTAGGGCATCATTTAGACTTTGGGTTTTGTTTAGATTAAAAGTTCGCCATAGCTGCAACTTCGCGTACTTCGTTTGTGTTCAATGACCAGACAAAGGCGTCACAGAACCCCACCTTGATCAATAAAGCTTTCATCTTATATTCGCAATATCCAGATTGCAATCTCAGTTTCTTGCTTGTTCTTCGTTTGCTCGCAGGAAACAGACCCTCGTGGTCAGGTTGATCGTGCTCCGGCGTGGTCAATAACCTCTCGGAGTTGGTTTAGCGATTGCTAAGGCGCGACGTCCTCGCACGTTCGTAGTCGGATCGTCAAAGTCGACTGCCACCAAAGCGATATCCATCATCTCATCGAAAGACGGGACACCTTTGCCTCTATCAAGTGGTATCAGATTTCCAGGTTGCTCGGTGAGATTTTATAGTTTTTCGTAGTTTAGATCGAGTCTGTTCTTCATACCTATAGTCCACGAAAAAGCCACAAAAAAATTAGGGTTAGTTCATCATATTCGAACCAATCTGAGCCTTTGCATAATCTTTTTAGGGTTTTGCTTTGTTGAATTTGCGGTTGCATCGTCGTGTCTAGTTGCTGGTCTTAGAGTCTAGTCTTTTAGAGTTTCGAGTTCTGGTCATAAGTTGTCACGCCGCCGCCGCACCATCATCATCACCCCTGCCATCTACCACCACCGCTTATCCGCCACCGCTTCGAATCCGTATCCATATACCACCACAGCTGTCATATACCACCACCGTTGTCATCTACCACCATATATCCACCACCAATCCGAGTTCTTGTCATATTAGGTTTGTTTTCGAGATCCATCTAGATTCTGATTCGTGTTTCCTTGCCGGAGTAGGTTTCGAAAAAAAAAAGAGTCCGGAAACCACGCTCCGTTTAGGCCCAAAATTTTTTGAAAACACATTTTTCGAAAAAAAATTCTGGCTATCCTATTTTTAGGTGTTTCTGAGTGTTTTGAGACAGGTGCCATTATAGGAAGTTTTTTTTGACCCGTTTCCAGTTTTTGGGTCCGGGCAGTCGAAAAAGAAAAATTGTCGAAAAAATTTCGTGCCCATCCTGTCAGTTTGAGCTAGGAAGAGTTTTGAGACACTCGCCATTATAGTGATTTTTCGCAAAAAAAAAGCAAAAAAAAAATTCCAGAGTGTGCTTTTCCCTTGTTTACGTGCCGCGCCGTGATTTTGTTGGTGTTCTAGGCTCGCGTCTCTAGCACAATCTAGCCTAGGACCAGCACAGTACCGTCAGTGAGCGTTTATTCAACTTTGCATCTCTGAATTGATTATTGCTGACCCTTTTTGCTACCATATTATAAGCCTTCCCAGCTCCACATACATCTACGTCATGCGTTTGACTCTCCCTGGTAATCGCTCTATCCAAGCTTTGAGAGTTTTTTGACTACAACGGTTGCCGATCACCGCCTGCTGCTGGGTAAGTGTTGGGGAACGTAGTAGAAATTCAAAATTTTCCTACGTGTCACCAAGATCTATCTATGGAGAGACTAGCAACGAGGGGAAGGAGAGTGCATCTACATACCCTTGTAGATCGCTAAGCGGAAGCGTTCAAGTGAACGGGGTTGATGGAGTCGTACTCGTCGTGATTCAAATCACCGATGATCAAGTGCCCAACGCACGGCACCTCCGCGTTCAACACACATACAGCCCGGTGACGTCTCCCAAGCCTTGATCCAGCAAGGAGAGAGGGAGAGGTTGAGGAAGACTCCATCCAGCAGCAGCACAACGGCGTGGTGGTGGTGGAGGAGCGTGGCAATCCTGCAGGGCTTCGCCAAGCACCGCGGGAGAGGAGGAGTACTTGTGAGAGGGGGAGGGCTGCACCAGAACTTCGTCTATAGCTCCCATGCGCCTCCCCACTATATATAGGGGTGGAGGGGCTGGTTTCTTGCCCTCCAAGTCCATTGGGGCGTTGGCCAAGGTGGGAGGAAAGAAATCTCATTATTTCCTTCCCCACCGATCGTTATCCCCCTTTTTAGGGATCTTGATCTTATCCCTTCGGGATATGATCTTATTCCTTCTAAGGGGGGATCTTGGTGCGCCTTGACCAGGGGTGTGGGGCCTTGCCCCCACTACCCACGTCCATGTGGGTCCCCCCATGCAGGTGGGCCCCACTCCGGAACCTTCTAGAACCTTCCCGGTACAATACCGAAAAATCCCGAACATTTTCTGGTGGCCAAAATAGGACTTCCCATATATAAATCTTTACCTCCGGACCATTCCGGAACTCCTCGTGACGTCCGGGATCTCATCCGGGACTCCGAACAACATTCGGTAACCACATACAAACTTCCTTTATAACCCTAGCATCATCGAACCTTAAGTGTGTAGACCCTACGGGTTCGGGAGACATGTAGACATGACCGAGACGTTCTCCGGTCAATAACCAACAGCGGGATCTGGATACCCATAATGGCTCCCACATGTTCCACGATGATCTCATCGGATGAACCACGATGTCAAGGACTTAATCAATCCCGTATTCAATTCCCTTTGTCTATCGGTATGTTACTTGCCCGAGATTCGATCGTCGGTATCCAATACCTTGTTCAATCTCGTTACCGGCAAGTCACTTTACTCGTTCTGTAACACATCATCCCGTGATCAACTCCTTGGTCACATTGCGCATATGATGATGTCCTACCGAGTGGGCCCAGAGATACCTCTCCGTTTACACGGAGTGACAAATCCCAGTATCGATCCGCATAAAACAATAGATACTTTCGGAGATACCTGTAAGGCACCTTTATAGTCACCCAGTTACGTTGTGACGTTTGATACACCCAAAGCACTCCTACGGTATCCAGGAGTTACATGCTCTCATGGTCGAAGGAAGAGATACTTGACATTGGCAAAGCTCTAGCAAATGAACTACACGATCTTTTGTGCTAGTCTTAGGATTGGGTCTTGTCCATCACATCATTCTCCTAATGATGTGATCCCGTTATCAACGACATCCAATGTCCATAGCCAGGAAACCATGACTATCTGTTGATCACAACGAGCTAGTCAACTAGAGGCTCACTAGTGACATATTGTGGTCTATGTATTCACACGTGTATTACGATTTCCGGATAATACAGTTATAGCATGAATAAAAGACAATTATCATGAACAAGGAAATATAATAATAATACTTTTATTATTGCCTCTAGGGCATATTTCCAACAGTCTCCCACTTGCACTAGAGTCAATAATCTAGTTCACATTGCCATGTGATTAACACTCACAGGTCACATCGCCATGTGACTAATACCCAAGAGTTTACTAGAGTCAGTAGTCTAGTTCACATCACTATGTGATTAACACTCAATGAGTTTTATGTTTGATCATGTTGCTTGTGAGAGAGGTTTTAGTCAACGGGTCTGAACCTTTCAGATCCATGTGTGCTTTACAAATCTCTATGTCATCTCCTAGATGCAGCTACCACGCTCTATTTGGAGCTATTCCAAACAACTGTTCTACTTGGAGCTATTCTAAATTATTGCTCCATTATATGTATCCGGTCTCTCTACTCAGAGCTATCCGGATAGGTGTCAAGCTTGCATCGTCGTAACCTTTACGACGAACTCTTTTACCACCTCCATAATCGAGAAAATTCCTTAGTCCACTAGTTACTAAGGATAACTTTGACCGCTGTGCTGTGAGCCATTCTTGGATCACTCTTGTACCCCTTGACTGACTCATGGCAAGGCACACTACAGGTGCGGTACACAGCATAGCATACTGAAGAGCCTACATCTTAAGCATAGGGGACGACCTTCGTCCTTTCTCTCTATTCTGCCGTGGTCGAGCTTTAAGTCTTAACTTCGTACCTTACAACTCAGGCAAGAACTCCTTCTTTGACTGGTCCATCTTGAACACCTTCAAGATCATGTCAAGGTATGTGCTCATTTGAAAGTATTATTAAGCATTTTGATCTATCCTTATAGATCTTGATGCTCAATGTTCAAGTAGCTTAATCCAGGCTTTCCATTGAAAAACACTTTCAAAATAACCCTATATGCTTTCCAGAAATTCTACGTCATTTCTGATCAACAATATGTCAACAACATATACTCATCAGAAATTCTATAGTGCTCCCACTCACTTCTTTGGAAATACAAGTTTCTCATAAACTTTGTACAAACCCAAAATTTTTGATCATCATCAAAGCATACATTCCAACTCCGAGATGCTCACTCCAGTCCTTAGAAGGATTGCTGGAGCTTTGCATACTTATTAGCATCTTTCGGAATTGACAAAACCTTCTGGTTGTATCGCATACAACCTTTCCTCATTAAAATCGTCGAGGAAACAATGTTTTGACATCCTATCTGCAAGATTTCATAAATAATGCAGTAATCGCTAATATAATTCCAACAGACTCTTAGCATCGCTACGAGTGAGAAAATCTCATCGTAGTCAACTCCTTGAACTTGTCGGAAAACATCTTAACGACAAGTCGAGCTTTCTTAATGGTGACATTTACCATCATTGTCTGTCTTCCTTTTGAAATCCATCTGTACTCATTAGCCTTACGACCATCGAGCCGTTCTGCCAAAGTCTACACTTTGTTTTCATACATGGATCCTCTCTCGTATTTTATGGCCTCAAGCCATTTATCGGAATCCGGGCCCACCATCGCTTCTCCATAGCTCGTAGGTTCATTGTTGTCTAGCAACATGACCTTCAAGACAGGATTACGTACCACTCTGAAGTAGTACGCATCCTTGTCATCCTACGAGGTTTGGGAGTGACTTGATCCGAAGTTTCATGATCAATATCATAAGCTTCCACTTCAATTGGTGTAGGTGCCACAGGAACAACTCCCTGTGCCCTGTCACACACTAGTTGAAGAGACGGTTCAATAACCTCATCAAGTCTCCACCATCCTCCCACTCAATTCTTTCGAGAGAAACTTTTCCTCGAGAAAGGACCCGATTCTAGAAACAATCCATATTGCTTTCGGATCTGAATTAGGAGGTATACCCAATTGTTTTGGGTTTCCTATGAAGATGCATTTTATCCGCTTTGGGTTCGAGCTTATCAACCTGAAACTTTTTCATATAAGCGTCGCAGCCCCAAACTTTTAAGAAACGACAACTTAGGTTTCTCTAAACCATAATTCATACGGTGTCATCTCATCGGAATTACGTGGTGCCCTATTTAAAGTGAATGTGGTTGTCTCTAATGCCTAACCCATGAACGATAGTGGTAATTCGATAAGAGACATCATGGTACGCACCATATCCAATAGGGTGCAACTATGATGTTCGGACACACCATCACATTATGGTGTTCCAGGCGGTATTAATTGCGAAACAATTTCCACAATGTCTTAATTGTGTACCAAAACTCGTAACTCAGATATTCATCTCTATGATCATATCATAGACATTTTATCCTCTTGTCACAATGATCTGCTACTTCACTCTAAAATTACTTGAACCATTCAATAATTCAGACTTGTGTTTCATCAAGTAAATATACTCAACATTTACTCGAATCATCTGTGAAGTAAGAACATAATGATATTCACTGCATGCCTCAGCACTCATTCGACTGCACACATCAAAATGTGTTACTTCCAACAAGTTGCTATCTTGTTCCATCTTACTGAAAATGAGGCTTTTCAGTCATCTTGCCCATGTGGTATGATTTGCATATCTCAAGTGATTCAAAATCAAGTGAGTCCGAACGATCCATTTGCATGGAGTTTCTTCATGCATATACACCAATAGACATGGTTCGCATGTCTCAAACTTTTCAAAAACGAGTGAGTCTAAAGATCCATCAACATGGAGCTTCTTCATGCGTTTTATACCATTATGACTTACATGGCAGTGCCACAAGTAAGTGGTACTATCATTACTATCTTATATCTTTTGGCATGAAAATGTGTATCACTACGACCGAGATTCAATAAACCATTCCTTTAGGTGCAAGACCATTGAAGGTATTATTCAAAAATAGAGTAACCATTATTCTCCTTAAATGAATAACCGTATTGCGATAGACATAATCCAATCATGTCTATGCTCAACGCAAACACCAATCTCGGTGGTAGAGGGAGCGTGCAATGCTTGATCATATCAACCTTGGAAACACTTCCAACATATATCGTCAGCTCACCTTTAGCTAGTCTCCGTTTATTCCGTAGCTTTTATTTCGAGTTACTAACACTTAGCAACCGAACCGGTATCCAATACCCTGGTGCTACTAGGATTACTAGTAAAGTACACATTAACATAATGTATATCCAATATACTTCTATCGACCTTGCCAGCCTTCTCATCTACCAAGTATCTAGGGTAATGCTGCTCCAGTGGTTATTCCCCTTATTACAGAAGCACTTAGTCTCGGGCTTGGGTTCAACCTTGGGTTTCTTCACTAGAGCAGCAGCTGAATTGCCGTTTCATGAAGTATCCCTTTGTTCCCTTGCCCTTCTTGAAACTAGTGGTTTCACCAACCATCAACAATTGATGCTCCTTCTTGATTTCTACTTTCGCGGTGTCAAACATCATGAATATTTCAAGGATCATCATATCTATCCCTGATATGTTATAGTTAATCATGAAGCTCTAGCAGCTTGGTGGCAATGACTTTGGGGAAACATCACTATCTCATCTGGAAGATTAACTCCCACTTGATTCAAGTGATTGTTGCACTCAGACAATCTGAGCACAAGCTCAACGATTGAGATTTTCTCCCTTAGTTTGCAGGCTAAGAGAATCATCGGAGGTCTTATACCTCTTGACGTGAGCACGAGCCTGAAATCCCAATTTCAGCCCTCGAAACATCTCATATGTTCCGCGATGTTTCGAAAACGTCTTTGGTGCCTCTACTTAAACCATTTAACTGAACTATCACGTAGTTATCAAAACGTGTATGTTCGATGTTCGAAACATCCACAAACGACGTTTGGGGTTCAGCACACTGAGCAGTGCATTAAGGACATAAGCTTTCTACTGTTCGCATAATCGCTACTATCAACTTTCAACTATATTTTCTCTAGGAACATATCTAAAACAGTAGACATATCTAAAACAATAGAACTAAAGCGCGAGCTACGACATAATTTGCAAAAGGTCTTTTGACTATGTTCAGGATAATTAAGTTCATCTTATGAACTCCCACTCAGATAGACATCCCTCTGGTCATCTAAGTGATTACATGATCCGAGTCAACTAGGCCGTGTCCGATCATCACGTGAGACGGACTAGTCATCATCGGTGAACATCTTCATGTTGATCGTATCTACTATACGACTCATGCTCGACCTTTCGGTCTCCGTGTTCCGAGGCCATGTCTGTACATGCTAGGCTCGTCAAGTTAACCCTAAGTGTTTTCGCTGTGTAAAACTGTCTTACACCCGTTGTATGTGAACGTAAGAATCCATCACACCCGATCATCACGTGGTGCTTAGAAGCGACGAACTGTAGCAACGGTGCACAGTTAGGGGAGAACACTTCTTGAAATTGTTGTAAGGGATCATCTTATTTACTACCGTCATTCTAAGCAAACAAGATGCATAAACATGATAAACATCACATGCAATCAAATAGAGTAGTGACATGATATGGCCAATATCATATAGCTCCTTTGATCTTCATCTTCGGGGCTCCATGATCATCTTGTCACCGGCATGACACCATGATCTCCATCATCGTGTCTTCATGAAGTTGTCACGCCAACGACTACTTCTACTTCTATGACTAACGCGTTTAGCAATAAAGTAAAGTAGTTTACATGGCGTTCTTCAATGACACGCAGGTCATACAAAAAAATAAAGACAACTCCTATGGCTCCTGCCGGTTGTCATACTCATCGACATGCAAGTCGTGAATCCTATTACAAGAACATGATCAATCTCATACATCACATATATCATTCATCACATCCTTTTGGCCATATCACATCACATAGCATACCCTGCAAAAACAAGTTAGACGTCCTCTAATTGTTGTTTGCATGTTTTTACGTGGCTGCTATGGGTTTCTAGCAAGAACGTTTCTTACCTACGCAAAACCACAACGTGATATGCCAATTGCTATTTACCCTTCATAAGGACCCTTTTCATCGAATCCGTTCCGACTAAAGTGGGAGAGACTGGCACCCGCTAGCCACCTTATGCACCAAGTGCATGTCAATCGGTGGAACCTGTCTCACGTAAGAGTACGTGTAAGGTCGGTCCGGGCCGCTTCATCCCACAATGCCGTCGAAACAAGATTGGACTAGTAACGGTAAGCATATTGAACAACATCAACGCCCACAACTACTTTGTGTTCTACTCGTGCAAAGAATCTACGCAATAGACCTAGCTCATGATGCCACTGTTGGGGAACGTAGCAGAAATTCAAAATTTTCCTACGTGTCACCAAGATCTACATACCCTTGTAGATCGCTAAGCGGAAGCGTTCAAGTGAACGGGGTTGATGGAGTCGTACTCGTCGTGATTCAAATCACCGATGATCAAGTGCCGAACGCACGGCACCTCCGCGTTCAACACACATACAGCCCGGTGACGTCTCCCAAGCCTTGATCCAGCAAGGAGAGAGGGAGAGGTTGAGGAAGACTCCATCCAGCAGCAGCACAACGGCATGGTGGTGGTGGAGGAGCGTGGCAATCCTGCAGGGCTTCGCCAAGCACCGCGGGAGAGGAGGAGTACTTGTGAGAGGGGGAGGGCTGCACCAGAACTTCGTCTATAGCTCCCATGCGCCTCCCCACTATATATAGGGGTGGAGGGGCTGGTTTCTTGCCCTCCAAGTCCATTGGGGCGTTGGCCAAGGTGGGAGGAAAGAAATCTCATTATTTCCTTCCCCACCGATTGTTATCCCCCTTTTTAGGGATCTTGATCTTATCCCTTCGGGATATGATCTTATTCCTTCTAAGGGGGGATCTTGGTGCGCCTTGACCAGGGGTGTGGGGCCTTGCCCCCACTACCCACGTCCATGTGGGTCCCCCCCATGCAGGTGGGCCCCACTCCGGAACCTTCTAGAACCTTCCCGGTATAATACCGAAAAATCCCGAACATTTTCCGGTGGCCAAAATAGGACTTCCCATATATAAATCTTTACCTCCGGACCATTCCGGAACTCCTCGTGACGTCCGGGATCTCATCCGGGACTCCGAACAACATTCGGTAACCACATACAAACTTCCTTTATAACCCTAGCGTCATCGAACCTTAAGTGTGTAGACCCTACGGGTTCGGGAGACATGTAGACATGACCGAGACGTTCTCCGGTCAATAACCAACAGCGGGATCTGGATACCCATGATGGCTCCCACATGTTCCACGATGATCTCATCGGATGAACCACGATGTCAAGGACTTAATCAATCCCGTATTCAATTCCCTTTGTCTATCGGTATGTCACTTGCCCGAGATTCGATCGTCGGTATCCAATACCTTGTTCAATCTCGTTACCGGCAAGTCACTTTACTCGTTCCGTAACACATCATCCCGTGATCAACTCCTTGGTCACATTGCGCATATGATGATGTCCTACCGAGTGGGCCCAGAGATACCTCTCCGTTTACACGGAGTGACAAATCCCAGTCTCGATCCGCATAAAACAATAGATACTTTCGGAGATACCTGTAGTGCACCTTTATAGTCACCCAGTTACGTTGTGACGTTTGATACACCCAAAGCACTCCTACGGTATCCAGGAGTTACACGCTCTCATGGTCGAAGGAAGAGATACTTGACATTGGCAAAGCTCTAGCAAATGAACTACACGATCTTTTGTGCTAGTCTTAGGATTGGGTCTTGTCCATCACATCATTCTCCTAATGATGTGATCCCGTTATCAACGACATCCAATGTCCATAGCCAGGAAACCATGACTATCTGTTGATCACAACGAGCTAGTCAACTAGAGGCTCACTAGGGACATATTGTGGTCTATGTATTCACACGTGTATTACGATTCCGGATAATACAGTTATAGCATGAATAAAAGACAATTATCATGAACAAGGAAATATAATAATAATACTTTTATTATTGCCTCTAGGGCATATTTCCAACAGTAAGAACTGGTAAGAATTTGAGATTTGCTTGACGGATTTGTGACACCCACCACCACCTCTTGTTAGTAGTCTGTAGGATCATATTCTTGTGTGTTTCTATTGCTGCTAACCATGCCAGGATCACAAGCCGATGAGACTGACTGGGAGAACATGACGAATAAGGATTTGCATGATAAATTTCAGCAAATGATGAGTGGACAGGTGCAAGACGTGCTAAACAGATTTGAAGAGGCCATGGAGAAGATAGATGGCATGGAGAAGACGTTCGAGACAAAGCTCGATAACAAGTTTAATGAATTGCTCGCGCGTCTTCCACCACCACCACCCGCTGCACCTAACGCACCTCTCCAACAACAACAACAACGACTACCTCCATGTCGCGAAATAGACCTCCGCCGAGCGAGCCGTGTTCCTCTTGCGTTTGGCCAAACTGTTGGTGCTTCTGTTGATACTTCTGTGGCTCCTGCTGCTGATGCGGAGGAGGATGATTATGTGGGAGATTACGAGGATGAGGTTGCTCAAAACCAGAACTACGTGCAACCACCAGCACCACCACCAGCAGGTCGACCTCAGGTATATATTCGTAATGGTAGGCCTGCACCACCACCTCAGGTACGAGATGATGTCCATATTCCTAAACTGAAATTGAATATTCCACCATTTGAGGGTAGATATGTTCCTGATATATATCTTACTTGGGAGTTAGAAACTGAACAACGTTTTACATGTTTATAATATCCCGAGGAGAGACGGGTTGCTGCTGCTGTTTGTGCTTTCACTAGTTTTGCATGTGTCTGGTGGTCTGAACATTGTAGATTATATCCTATTCCAACTACTTGGGCTGCTTTGAAAACTGCTATGCATACTCGTTGGGTTCCACCATATTATCAACGTGAATTACTTCAAAAATTGCAGCGTTTAAGACAAGGAAAAAATTCTGTAGAAGAATATTATCAGGAATTACAAACTGGAATGATTCGATGTGGTATTGTTGAGGAGAATGAAGCTATGCTTGCACGTTTTCTGGGTGGATTAAATAGAGAGATTCAGACCATTCTAGACTATAAGGAGTATACTAATATCACTCGTTTATTCCATCTTGCTTGTAAAGCTGAACGTGAAGTGCAGGATCGACAAGCATTGGCGCGAACTAACTTTTCTGCAGGCCGACCTTCAACATGGACACCGCGTGCATCTTCTACTTCAACTGCACCAGCACCTCAATCAGGTGCCTCCTACAGCCGTGATACAAGAAAACAGGAACAACCACCATTATCTGCCAAGAGCGCATCTGTCAGGCCTGCACAGAGTTCTTCTTCTTCCAGGGCAACAACAGGGCACACAAGTGATATTATTTGTCGTCGTTGTAAGGGAGGAGGTCATTATGCGAGAGAATGCAAATCTCCGCGTGTGATGATTGCTACCGAGGGTGGTGGATATGAGTCCGCTAGTGACTATGATGAGGAGACATTGGCTCTTATTACACGTGAAGAACATGGTGGAGATGATTCTGATCATGAGACGCAATACATGGCTCCTGAAGACGCTGACAGGTATGAATGTTTAGTTGCTCAACGTGTTTTGAGTGTGCAGGTCACACAAGCTGAGCAAAATCAGAGGCACAATTTGTTCCATACCAAGGGAGTGGTGAAGGAACGTTCTGTGCGCGTCATAATAGACGGAGTGAGCTGCAACAACTTGGCTAGCATGGAGATGGTGGAGAAGCTTTCTCTCACCACAAGACCACATCCACATCCAATGGTTCAACAACAGCGGCAAGGTTAAGGTAACACGTACTGTTCGTGTGCATTTTAGTATCTCTACATATGCTGATTATGTTGATTGTGATGTGGTACCTATGCAAGCATGTTCCTTATTACTTGGTAGACCATGGCAATTTGATAAAAATTCTGTACACCATGGTAGAAACAATCACTATACTCTTGTTCATAAGGATAAAAATATTACTTTGCTTCCTATGACTCCTGATTCCATTTTGAAAGATGATATTAATAGAGCTAATAAAGCAAAACAGGAGAAGAATAAGAGTGAAAATCAGATTGTGGCAAAAGAATTTGAGCAACAAATGAAGCCTAATAATAAACCATCTAGTGTTGCTTCTGAAATTAAATTGAAAAGTGCATGTTTATTTGCCACCAAATCTGATGTTGATGAGCTAGATTTCAGCAAATTAGTTTTCTATGCTTTTGTGTGCAAAGAGGCATTATTTTCATTCGAGGACGTGCCTTCCTCTTTGCCTCCTGCTGTCACTAACATTTTGCAGGAGTTCGCTGACGTTTTTCCACAAGACGTGCCACCGGGATTACCGCCTATTCGAGGGATTGAGCATCAGATTGACTTAATTCCCGGTGCTTCACTGCCAAACCGTGCACCATACCGTTCCAATCCAGAGGAGACGAAGGATATTATGCGTCAAGTACAAGAGCTTCTCGACAAAGGTTATATACGCGAATCCCTTAGTCCTTGTGCTGTTCCTATTATTCTAGTGCCGAAAAAGGATGGTACATCACGTATGTGTGTTGATTGTAGAGGCATTAATAATATTACTATTCATTATCGTCATCCTATTCCTAGGCTAGATGATATGCTTGATGAATTGAGTGGCTCTACAATATTCTTGATGAGGACATGACTACCTTGGATATGACCAAAAATATTGCATATATACATATTTGTCAGGTGATTTCTAGTGCAAACTATTCAATAATCTATTTATGTTATCCAGAACAAAAATACTTCACACACTTTTGTGTTTTGTCTAATTGCAGGTGTATGGGACATTTGTACAATCCACATATGAAGATAAGGAAGAAAGAGATGTTTATTTGCTGTCCAAAAAGTTCTTTCACGTCACTTTTGGCCCAAGAGAAGATAGAGTCCAAGTCTCTCACGTTCTGGATTCAGATTCGGACTGCACAGACATACCTGACTCAAAACGCACACAAGTTTTTCATACGGACTCCGAATTGGGTGATTCTTTTTTTGTTGGAAACTAGATTTCGTGCACTTTCCAACCCAATTGGAATCACCTTCAAATTCGTCCGGAGCGTTGAGTTGTGGACGAAACAATCTGATGCTGCAGCAGAATTCGAGTCAAACTACAAGTCCAAAGGTGTTACATCACCTCCACTTGGGCCCATTGGCCTTGTACGACCTAGATTTAGTTTTAGGCTGCCTTGGGACGTCCTCCCACCTCCTTGGCCGCCACCCCTTGCTCCTATATAAGTAGATCCATCTAGTAGCTTTTCCTTGGGATTTGTTTAGTTAAAAGTTAGCCATTGCAACTTCGTGTACTTCGTTTGTGTCCAACGACCAGACCAAGACCGCTTACGGATCCCCACCATTATCAATACTTCATATATATTCGCAATATTCAGATTGCTTTATCATATTCTTGCTCGTTCTTCGATTGCTTGCAGGAATAGACCTCCGTGGTCAGGTTGATCGTGCTCCAGCGTGGTCAATAACCTCTCGGAGTTGGTTTAGCGATTGCTAAGGCGCAACGTCGTGCACGTTTGTAGTCGGATCGTCAAAGTCGTCTCCACCAAATCGATAGTTATCATCTCATCGAAAGATCGGGACACCCCCGCCTCTATCAAGTGGTATCAGAGCAGGAATAAGCAGGGACGAAAGTATGTCGCATGGCAAGTTTCAAATCATCCCAAGTAGTAGGTATATAATCAGGGTGTAACCGACAATATTCACTCCACCAAACCAAAGCATAACCAGTGAAAGAACCAACCGCAACCTTAACCTTTTTATGTTCATTGAAATTATGGGAAGCAAATATATTTTTTATGTCGAACTCCCATTCAATATATAAAGCAGGTTTAAAACGGCCATTAAATGGTGGTATAGATACATTAACCTGATCATGTGCATTTGGATGTTTGTGCACCTCTCGTGACGGTTGTGGTATTTGCAAAGGTGGTGGCACGTCTCCCGCGATCGACAAAGCCCATGAATTGACTCTGGATCCTGTCATGATTAGTAGAACAAGAAATAAAACCCAAAAATAATGTTCCTATAACTACTAGGATGTGGTGGTAAAACGCTCACAGTAAAGCAAATATCAATGTCTTACAAGTTCTTATCATGCAGCAGGCGGTGATCGGCAACCAGCGGTGTCAAGTAACTCCGAATATTGAGTAAAGCGATTGCCAGGGGAGCGTACGTATACACGGTGTAGAAATATGTGGAGCTGGGTTGGCTATATATGGTAGCAAAAGATTAGCAATAATCAATTCAAAGATGCAATGTTGAATAAACGCTCAACGACGGTACTGTGCTGGTCCTAGGCTAGACCGAACTAGAGACGCGAGCCTAGAACACTAATGAGGTCACGTCGTAGCACAACCAGCATCAATGAAGGATACAAAGTAGCTCTGGACAGCAAGATATAAGTGAAGATCACAACGGCAGTAAAGATAATGATGTGAAACAATAGCCAAGCTGTTTACTGAACAGTGCACAAAACAGATTCCAATCCGAATTCAGGTACGAGATTGATTCTAGATAGATCCAATTTTTTTTCTTCTCTCTTTTTTTTTCTCACGCTTTTTTTTTCTTTTTCTTCTCCCTCTTTTTCTTTTTTTTCTTTCCTTTTTTCTCTCTTTTTTTCTTTATTTTCTTTTTCTCCCTCTTTCCAAGACAAACTAGATAAGATGCAGATTCGATCAGGCGAAGATGTGAGTGACCTCAACTATGATTATAACAATAAACAGTGCGTAGCACGTGGTGGAAATTGGTGGATTGGATGGTGGACAGCGGATGGGATAATGATGCAGCGGCTGCGTGACTAATGTGAACAGAACTCGAAACTCTAAAGGAACTAGACACTAAGACCAGCAACTCGACACGACGATGCAACCGATAATTCAACTATGCAAGCAATGAAAAGAAAATTGCAAAGGCTCAGACTGGCTTGGACCAAGGATGAATAGATCTAACTCTTTTTTGTGGCTTTTTCTTGGACAATAGGTAAGAAAATAAATCTAATCTAGGAAAACTGGAAATTCTCACCGAGCAACCTGAAAACTGATACCACTTGATAGAGGCGAGGGTGTCCCGATCTTTCGATGAGATGATAACTATCGATTTGGTGAAGACGACTTTGACGATCCGACTACAAACGTGCACGACGTTGCGCCTTAGCAATCGCTAAACCAATCTCCTGAGGTTACTGACGATGCCGGAAGCACGGTCAGCCTGACCACGAAGGTCTATTCCTGCAAGCAATCGAAGAACGAGCAAGAATATGATAAAGCAATCTGAATATTGCAAATATATATGAGGTATTGATAATGGTGGGGATCCGGAAGCGGTCTTGGTCTGGTCGTTGGACACAAACGAAGTACACGAAGTTGCAATGGCTAACTTTTAACTAAACAAATCCCAAGGAAAAGCTACTAGATGGATCTACTTATATAGGAGCAAGGGGTGACGGCCAAGGAGGTGGGAGGACGTCCCAAGGCAGCCTAAAACTAAATCTAGGTCGTACAAGGCCAATGGGCCCAAGTGGAGGTGATGTAACACCTTTGGACTTGTAGTTTGACTCGGATTCTGCTGCAGCATCAGATTGTTTCGTCCACAACTCAACGCTCCGGACGAATTTGAAGGTGATTTCAATTGGGTTGGAAAGTGCACGAAATCTAGTTTCCAACAAAAAAAGAATCACCCAATTCGGAGTCCGTATGAAAAACTTGTGTGCGTTTTGAGTCAGGTATGTCTGTGCAGTCCGAATCTGAATCCAGAACGTGAGAGACTTGGACTCTATCTTCTCTTGGGCCAAAAGTGACGTGAGAGAACTTTTTGGACAGCAAATAAACATCTCTTTCTTCCTTATCTTCATATGTGGATTGTACAAATGTCCCATACACCTGCAATTAGACAAAACACAAAAGTGTGTGAAGTATTTTTGTTCTGGATAACATAAATAGATTATTGAATAGTTTGCACTAGAAATCACCTGACAAATATGCATATATGCAATATTTTTGGTCATATCCAAGGTAGTCATGTTCTCATCACCACCTATTTTAGAGGACTACGTTGATAATTTGACTTTGCCATGTGATCAAACAACTAAAATACCAACAATTTTGAGTGCACCCATTGAATTAACTATTGATGCAAAAGAACCAATGTTTAATCATTTTGATATGACCTCTAATCTTGGTGATGATTCTGTGTTGAATGACTTATTGCATGTTTGCTTATTTAAGCATGTTGTAGCATGTAAATTTGATGCAAGTAAGGTTTATTCACCAATGTTGGGATGGTTTAATGATGAACATTGTCAATCTTTTGAAATGAATAAGAGCTTCACTTATATGTGCAAACTGAGTTGCAATATTTTCATGCCTTCTACTTCTTGTGCTAATTTTTTGGCTTTAGATTTTATGAACTATGCAAGTTACTCATCTATTCATGTGTCATATATTCAAAAATCAAGGGAAGTAAAAATGGATGACATATACATATACAACATGTACACCTTGTCTCTTTTGTTAGCCACATTTCAGATTAAGCAACGCCGAGGACGGCTTTATTTTCAAGAAGGGGAGGATGATGAGGACATGACTACCTTGGATATGACCAAAAATATTGCATATATACATATTTGTCAGGTGATTTCTAGTGCAAACTATTCAATAATCTATTTATGTTATCCAGAACAAAAATACTTCACACACTTTTGTGTTTTGTCTAATTGCAGGTGTATGGGACATTTGTACAATCCACATATGAAGATAAGGAAGAAAGAGATGTTTATTTGCTGTCCAAAAAGTTCTTTCACGTCACTTTTGGCCCAAGAGAAGATAGAGTCCAAGTCTCTCACGTTCTGGATTCAGATTCGGACTGCACAGACATACCTGACTCAAAACGCACACAAGTTTTTCATACGGACTCCGAATTGGGTGATTCTTTTTTTGTTGGAAACTAGATTTCGTGCACTTTCCAACCCAATTGGAATCACCTTCAAATTCATCCGGAGCGTTGAGTTGTGGACAAAACAATCTGATGCTGCAGCAGAATCCGAGTCAAACTACAAGTCCAAAGGTGTTACATCACCTCCACTTGGGCCCATGAGCCTTGTACGACCTAGGGTTAGTTTTAGGCTGCCTTGGGACGTCCTCCCACCTCCTTGGCCGCCACCCCTTGCTCCTATATAAGTAGATCCATGTAGTAGCTTTTTCCTTGGGATTTGTTTAGTTAAAAGTTAGCCATTGCAACTTTGTGTACTTCGTTTGTGTCCAACGACCAGACCAAGACCGCTTCCGGATCCCCACCATTATCAATACCTCATATATATTTGCAATATTCGGATTGCTTTATCATATTCTTGCTCGTTCTTCGATTGCTTGCAGGAATAGACCTTCGTGGTCAGGCTGACCGTGCTTCCGGCATCGTCAGTAACCTCAGGAGATTGGTTTAGCGATTGCTAAGGCGCAACGTCGTGCACGTTTGTAGTCGGATCGTCAAAGTCGTCTTCACCAAATCGATAGTTATCATCTCATCGAAAGATCGGGACACCCTCGCCTCTATCAATTCTCCAAAGTTGATTTGCGTAGTGGCTACCATCAAATTTGTATGAAATTGGGAGATGAATGGAAAACAGCATTTAAAACTAAGTTTGGATTATATGAGTGGTTAGTCATGCCTTTTGGGTTAACTAATGCACCTAGTACTTTCATGAGATTAATGAACGAAGTTTTACGTGCTTTCATTGGACGATTTGTGGTAGTTTACTTTGATGACATATTGATTTATAGCAGATCTTTGGAAGAACATTTGGAACATTTACGTGATGTTTTTATTGCTCTACGTGATGCACGTTTGTTTGGTAACCTTGGGAAGTGCACCTTTTACACCGACCGAGTATCTTTTCTTGGCTATGTTGTTACTCCACAGGGAATTGAAGTTGATAAAGCCAAGATTGAAGCTATTGAGAGTTGGCCGCAGCCCAAAACGGTCACACAAGTGAGGAGTTTTCTTGGCCTTGCTGGATTCTATAGGCGTTTTGTGAGAGATTTCAGCACCATTGCTGCACCTCTCAATGAGCTTACAAAGAAAGATGTGCCTTTTCTTTGGGGTACCGCACAGGAAGAAGCCTTCACGGTATTGAAAGATAAGTTGACACATGCTCCTTTACTCCAACTTCCTGATTTTAATAAGACTTTTGAGCTTGAATGTGATGCTAGTGGAATTGGATTAGGAGGTGTGTTATTACAAGATGGCAAACCTGTTGCATACTTTTCTGAAAAATTGAGTGGGCCTAGTCTGAATTATTCTACTTATGATAAAGAATTATATGCTCTTGTTTGGACTTTAGAAACATGGCAACATTATTTATGGCCCAAAGAATTTGTTATACATTCTGATCATGAATCTTTGAAACATATTAAAAGTCAAGCTAAACTGAATCATAGACATGCTAAATGGGTTGAATTCATTGAGACTTTCCCTTATGTCATTAAACACAAGAAGGGAAAAGAAAATGTTATTGCTGATGCATTGTCTCGTCGCTATACTATGCTTTCACAACTTGACTTCAAAATATTTGGTTTAGAGACCATCAAAGATCAATATGTGCATGATGCTGATTTTAAAGAAGTAATGCATAATTGTAAAGAAGGAAGAATGTGGAACAAGTTTGTTGTTAACGATGGATTTGTGTTTCGTGCTAACAAGCTATGCATTCCAGCTAGCTCCGTTCGTCTTTTGTTGTTGCAGGAGGCGCATGGAGGAGGATTAATGGGACACTTTGGCGTGAAGAAGACGGAGGACGTACTTGCTACATATTTCTTTTGGCCAAAGATGAGACGGGATGTTGAGCGTTTTATTGCTCGCTGCACTACATGTCAAAAAGCTAAGTCACGACTCAATCCTCATGGTTTATATATGCCTTTGCCTGTACCTAGTGTTCCTTGGGAGGATATATCTATGGACTTTGTTTTAGGTTTACCTCGAACAAAGAAGGGGAGGGATAGCATATTTGTTGTCGTGGATAGATTCTCGAAAATGGCACACTTTATACCATGTCATAAAAGCGATGATGCTGTTAATGTTGCTGATTTGTTCTTTTGTGAAATTATTCGCTTGCATGGTGTGCCAAATACTATTGTTTCAGATCGTGATACTAAATTTCTTAGCCACTTTTGGAGATGTTTATGGGCTAAGTTGGGGACTAAACTGCTTTTTAGTACTACTTGTGACCCCCAAACTGATGGACAAACTGAAGTAGTCAATAGAACGTTGTCTACTATGCTTAGGGCTGTTTTGAAGAATAATAAGAAAATGTGGGAGGAATGCTTGCCTCATATTGAATTTGCTTATGATCGTTCATTGCATTCTACTACTAAGATGTGCCCTTTTGAAGTTGTGTATGGTTTCCTACCTCGTGCACCTATTGATTTGTTGCCTCTTCCATCTTCGGAGAAGGTTAATTTTGATGCTAAACAACGTGCTGAATTGATTTTAAAAATGCATGAGTTAACTAAGGAAAACATTGAGCGTATGAATGCTAAATATAAACTTGCTGGAGATAAGGGTAGAAAACATGTTGTGTTTGCACCTGGAGATCTTGTTTGGTTACATTTGCGTAAGGATAGATTTCCTGATTTGCGCAAATCAAAGTTAATGCCACGTGTTGATGGTCCCTTTAAGGTGTTAGAGAAAATAAATGATAATGCATATAAACTTGAGCTGCCTGCAGATTTTGGGGTTAGTCCCACTTTTAACATTGCAGATTTGAAGCCTTATTTGGGTGAGGAAGATGACCTTCCGTCGAGGACGACTTCATTTCAAGAAGGGGAGGATGATGAGGACATCAATACAATTGTTACACCCACAGCCCCTGCTGCTATACATACTGGACCAATTATTAGAGCTCGTGCACGCCAACTAAATTACCAGGTACTTTCGTTTCTTGGTAATGATTCTAATGTTCATGAGAATATGATGCTGCCTAAATTGGATACATTTGTTTTGCTTACAAATGAAGGGCCTAGCTTGGAGAAGGATGAACATTGGAGCAAGAACAAGCATGGAGATGATGGCATGCGCAAGGGGAACAAGAACGGAGTTACAAGTGATGATTTCAGGACTTTGAAGCCACCATAATGGGTGCATGAAGCCTTGGACGAAATATACAAGATGCCACTTCATAAATTTCGTCCCGAGGCTATTTTAGGTGCTGCGTCACCTTATTATTGGGCCAGGCCCATGTAATTTCGAAATACATAAGTATAGGCTATTTTTAGAGTCCGTATGTGTGGGGAAACAAGAGATAGGGTTGATTTCGGCCCCCTCCACCAAGGGCCACGAAATTCCCCCCTCTTCCTCCATATATACAGCCCTTAGGGCATCGTTTAGACTTTGGGTTTTGTTTAGATTAAAAGTTCGCCATAGCTGCAACTTCGCGTACTTCGTTTGTGTTCAACGACCAGACAAAGGCGTCACAGAACCCCACCTTGATCAATAAAGCTTTCATCTTATATTCGCAATATCCAGATTGCAATCTTAGTTTCTTGCTTGTTCTTCGTTTGCTCGCAGGAAACAGACCCTCGTGGTCAGGTTGATCGTGCTCCGGCGTGGTCAATAACCTCTCGGAGTTGGTTTAGCGATTGCTAAGGCGCGACGTCCTCACACGTTCGTAGTCGGATCGTCAAAGTCGACTTCCACCAAAGCGAAATCCACCATCTCATCGAAAGACGGGACACCTTTGCCTCTATCACTTGGGAGGATATATCTATGGACTTTGTTTTAGGTTTACCTCGAACAAAGAAGGGGAGGGATAGCATATTTGTTGTCGTGGATAGATTCTCGAAAATGGCACACTTTATACCATGTCATAAAAGCGATGATGCTGTTAATGTTGCTGATTTGTTCTTTCGTGAAATTATTCGCTTGCATGGTGTGCCAAATACTATTGTTTCAGATCGTGATACTAAATTTCTTAGCCACTTTTGGAGATGTTTATGGGCTAAGTTGGGGACTAAACTGCTTTTTAGTACTACTTGTCACCCCCAAACTGATGGACAAACTGAAGTAGTCAATAGAACGTTGTCTACTATGCTTAGGGCTGTTTTGAAGAATAATAAGAAAATGTGGGAGGAATGCTTGCCTCATATTGAATTTGCTTATAATCGTTCATTGCATTCTACTACTAAGATGTGCCCTTTTGAAGTTGTGTATGGTTTCCTACCTCGTGCACCTATTGATTTGTTGCCTCTTCCATCTTCGTAGAAGGTTAATTTTGATGCTAAACAACGTGCTGAATTGATTTTAAAAATGCATGAGTTAACTAAGGAAAACATTGAGCGTATGAATGCTAAATATAAACTTGCTGGAGATAAGGGTAGAAAACATGTTGTGTTTGCACCTGGAGATCTTGTTTGGTTACATTTGCGTAAGGATAGATTTCCTGATTTGCGCAAATCAAAGCTAATGCCACGTGCTGATGGTCCCTTTAAGGTGTTAGAGAAAATAAATGATAATGCATATAAACTTGAGCTGCCTGCAGATTTTGGGGTTAGTCCCACTTTTAACATTGCAGATTTGAAGCCTTATTTGGGTGAGGAAGATGGACTTCCGTCGAGGACGACTTCATTTCAAGAAGGGGAGGATGATGAGGACATCAATACAATTGTTACACCCACAGCCCCTGCTGCTATACATACTGGACCAATTACTAGAGCTCGTGCACGCCAACTAAATTACCAGATACTTTCGTTTCTTGGTAATGATTCTAATGTTCATGAGAATATGATGCTGCCTAAATTGGATACATTTGTTTTGCTTACAAATGAAGGGCCTAGCTTGGAGAAGGATGAACATTGGAGCAAGAACAAGCATGGAGATGATGGCATGCGCAAGGGGAACAAGAACGGAGTTACAAGTGATGATTTCAGGACTTTGAAGCCACCATAATGGGTGCATGAAGCCTTGGACGAAATATACAAGATGCCACTTCATAAATTTCGTCCCGAGGCTATTTTGGGTGCTGCGTCACCTTATTATTGGGCCAGGCCCATGTAATTTCGAAATACATAAGTATAGGCTATTTTTAGAGTCCGTATGTGTGGGGAAACAAGAGATAGGGTTGATTTCGGACCCCTCCACCAAGGGCCACGAAATTCCCCCCTCTTCCTCCATATATACAGCCCTTAGGGCATCGTTTAGACTTTGGGTTTTGTTTAGATTAAAAGTTCGCCATAGCTGCAACTTCGCGTACTTCGTTTGTGTTCAACGACCAGACAAAGGCGTCACAGAACCCCACCTTGATCAATAAAGCTTTCATCTTATATTCGCAATATCCAGATTGCAATCTCAGTTTCTTGCTTGTTCTTCGTTTGCTCGCAGGAAACAGACCCTCGTGGTCAGGTTGATCGTGCTCCGGCGTGGTCAATAACCTCTCGGAGTTGGTTTAGCGATTGCTAAGGCGCGACGTCCTCGCACGTTCCTAGTCAGATCGTCAAAGTCGACTGCCACCAAAGCGATATCCATCATCTCATCGAAAGACGGGACACCTTTGCCTCTATCAGTATCACAATATGGAGGGAACAGAGGAAGCTTGAAATATGAACATGTCACTGGGAGGGAGTAAAAGCCTCGTGCATGCATGCATGCAACATGCAACACTCACACGTGCACAAGGACGCACGCAACACTCATGCACCCCTGCAGCACACAACACATGATGCAACACACACGCTCATGCTCAAGTGCTCAACCTACTCCCTACATCCGTGAAAGACTGTACATTTAGATATTTACACATTGACCAGGGCATAATTAACGCCCAAAAGTAGCAGACTTATGTGTGCATGCAACCATTGAGAGAAGAAGATTAAATGAAGGTTTTTGCATGCTGTAATTAAGGATAGACATGTAGCCTATAGCTAGAGCACAAGTTGGTGCATTAGTCAATCAATATCGATTCAGATTAAAGGCTAAAATGCATTGGAAGTGTAGATGTACACTCTTTGTTTTTTAGCCGATATACACTCTTTGTTGGAAGACCGATGGAGTACACGTGCATGCACTCACATACACAGCCAGGGTGATTCGCGTGCAAGGGTTCGACTCCTGTCACGCCTACGTAAAGTTTTGTTTAACTGATTTCTTTGCTCTACCAACTATCAGCTGGGACCCAGAAACTAGGTGACAATTTAGCCAGTCAACAAAGTGCCACGTCGACTATGTGGTCGGTCAGTAGGGTGCAATACGGTGCTCTACGGTGAGCTACTGGTCATATAATCACCGCAAAACTATATATATAATGACCGTAAAGAGCGTATTGTTACATATGTTGACCGCCAGTGTATTTTTCTTATTTCAAATTAAGCCATATTAACCGGAAAGGACGCAGTATGGACTATTACTAGTACTGCTTTGATGTGTCCCGTGAACTCGCCGAACAAGGAGAAGATTGCTTACTACGCCTCTCCCTCATCCACGTGCGGTGGCTCGCAGGACGAGGAGAGGGTTTTGACTACAGCGCCCTCTCCCTCTCTCTCGCCCTCGCCCTCGCGGTGGACGTGCAATAGTTCAATCGGTATCTGATACGTCTCCAACGTATCTATAATTTTGATTGCTCCATGCAATATTATCTACTGTTTTGGATGTTTATGGGCTTTATTATACACTTTTATATCATTTTTTGGACTAACCTATTAACCCAGAGCCCAGTGCCAGTTTCTGTTTTTACCTTGTTTTAGGGTTTCGAAGAAAAGGAAAACCAAACGGAGTCCAATTGACCTGAAACTTCACAGAACCCATCTTTGGAAGGAAAGAAGCCTAGAAGACTTGAAGTGCACGTAAGGGAAGCTTTGAGGAGGCCACGAGGTAGGGGGCGCGCCCACCCCCCTGGGTACGCCCTCCACCCTCGTGGGCCCCTCGTGGCCCCCCTGACGTACTTCTTCCGCCTATATATCTCCATATACCCTAAAAACATTGGGGAGCACAATAGATCGGGAGTTCCACCGCCAGAAGCCTCCGTAGCCACCGAAAGCCAATCTAGACCCGTTCCGGCACCCTGCCAGAGGGGGAATCCCTCTCCGGTGGCTATCTTCATCATCCCGGTGCTCTCCATGACGAGGAGGGAGTAGTTCTCCCTCGGGGCTGAGGGTATGTACCAGTAGCTATGTGTTTGATATCTCTCTCTCTCTCTCTCTCTCTCTCTCTCTCTCTCTCTCTCTCTCTCTCTCGTGTTCTTGAGGTGATACGATCTTGATGTATCACGAGCTTTGCTATTATATTTGGATCCTATGATGTTTCTTCACCCCTCTACTCTCTTGTAATGAATTGAGTTTCCCCTTTGAAGTTATCTTATCGGATTGAGTATTTAAAGATTTGAGAACACTTGGTGTATGTCTTGCCGTGCGTATCTGTGGTGACAATGGGATACTACGTGATTCACTTGATGTATGTTTTGGTGATCAACTTGCGGGTTCCGCCATGAACCTATGCATAGGGGTTGGCACACGTTTTCGCCGTGATTCTTCGGTAGAACTTTGGGGCACTCTTTGAGGTCCTTTGTGTTGGTTGAATAGATGAATCTGAGATTGTGTGGTGCATATCGTATAATCATACCCACGGATACTTTAGGTGACATTGGAGTATCTAGGTGACATTAGGGTTTTGGTTGATTTGTGTCTTAAGGTATTATTCTAGTACGAACTCTAGGGCTGTTTGTGACACTTACAGGAATAGCCCAACGGATTGATTGGAAAGAATAACTTTGAGGTGGTTTCATACCCTACCATAATATTTTCGTTTGTTCTCCGCTATTAGTGACTTTGGAGTGACTCTTTGTTGCATGTTGAGGGATAGTTATGTGATCCAATTATGATATTATTGTTGAGGGAACTTGCACTAGCGAAAGTATGAACCCTAGGCCTTGTTTCAACATATTGCAATACCATTTACGCTCACTTTTATCATTCGTTGCCTTGCTGTTTTTATATTTTCAGATTACAAAAACTATTATCTACCATCCATCTACCACTTGTATCACCATCTCTTCGCCGAACTAGTGCACCTATACAATTTACCATTGTATTGGGTGTGTTCGGGACACAAGAGAGTCTTTGTTATTTGGTTGCAGGGTTGCTTGAGAGAGACCATCTTCATCCTACGCCTCCCACGGATTGATAAACCTTAGGTCATCCACTTGAGGGAAATTTGCTACTATCCTACAAACCTCTACACTTGGAGGCCCAACAACGTCTACAAGAAGAAGGTTGTGTAGTAGACATCAAGCTCTTTTCTGGTGCCGTTGCCGGGGAGGTGAGTGCTTGAAGGTATATCTTTAGATCTTGCAATCAAGTCTTTTAGTTTCTTGTTTTATCACTAGTTTAGTTTATAAAAGAAAACTATAAAAAAATGGAATTGAGTTTGTCTCATACGCTTCACCTTTTTAATATCTTTCGTGAGTATGATGGAAAGGATAATTGTGCTCAAGTGCTAGAAGAAGAAATCTATAAAATGTTTGGCACTAAATATTTGAATGATGAGCATGATTGCAATGTTGTTAGTATGAACTCCTTGAATATCCATGATGCTAATGATATGCAAAGCCGCAAGCTTGGGGAAGCTATGTTTGCTGAAGATGATATTTTTTGTCCCCCAAGTTTTGATGAGCAAATTTATTATGATGAAAGCATGCCTCCTATCTATGATGATTATTGTGATGACACGTATGCTTTAAAGAATAATAATAACAATGAAACTTGTCATCTTGATTTCAATTTTCAATCCCATGATAGTTACTTTGTTGAGTTTGCTCCCACTATTAATGAGAATAATTTGCTTATGTGGAGAGTAATAAAAATTCTATGCTTATGCATCATGAAAATAATTGATGAGGACATCAATACAATTGTTACACCCACAGGCCCTGCTGCTATACATACTGGACCAATTACTAGAGCTCGCGCACGCCAACTAAATTACCAGGTACTTTCGTTTCTTGGTAATGATTCTAATGTTCATGAGAATATGATGCTGCCTAAATTGGATACATTTGTTTTGCTTACAAATAAAGGGCCTAGCTTGGAGAAGGATGAACATTGGAGCAAGAACAAGCATGGAGATGATGGCATGCGCAAGGGGAACAAGAATGGAGTTACAAGTGATGATTTCAGGACTTTGAAGCCACCATAATGGGCGCATGAAGCCTTGGACGAAATATACAAGATGCCACTTCATAAATTTCGTCCCGAGGTTATTATAGGTGCTGCGTCACCTTATTATTGGGCCAGGCCCATGTAATTTCGAAATACATAAGTATAGGCTATTTTTAGAGTCCGTATGTGTGGGGAAACAAGTGATAGGGTTGATTTCGGACCCCTCCATCAAGGGCCACGAAATTCCCTCCTCTTCCTCCATATATACAGCCCTTAGGGCATCGTTTAGACTTTGGGTTTTGTTTAGATTAAAAGTTCCCCATAGCTGCAACTTCGCGTACTTCGTTTGTGTTCAACGACCAGACAAAGGCGTCACAGAACCACACCTTGATCAATAAAGCTTTCATCTTATATTCGCAATATCCAGATTTGCAATCTCAGTTTCTTGCTTGTTCTTCGTTTGCTCGCAGGAAACAGACCCTCGTGGTCAGGTTGATCGTGCTCCGGCGTGGTCAATAACCTCTCGGAGTTGGTTTAGCGATTGCTAAGGCGCGACGTCCTCGCACGTTCGTAGTCGGATCGTCAAAGTCGACTACCACCAAAGCGATATCCATCATCTCATCGAAAGACGGGGCACCTTTGCCTCTATCAAGTGGTATCAGATTTCCAGGTTGCTCGGTGAGATTTTACAGTTTTTCGTAGTTTAGATCGAGTCTGTTCTTCATACCTACAGTCTACGAAAAAGCCACAAAAACAAAATTAGGGTTAGTTCATCATATCCGAACCAATCTGAGCCTTTGCATAATCTTTTTAGGGTTTTGCTTTGTTGAATTTGCGGTTGCATCGTCGTGTCTAGTTGCTGGTCTTAGAGTCTAGTCTTTTAGAGTTTCGAGTTCTGGTCATAAGTTGTCACGCCGCCGCCGCACCATCATCATCGCCCCTGCCATCTACCACCACCGCTTATCCGCCACCGCTTCGAATCCGTATCCATATACCACCACCGCTGTCATATACCACCACCGCTGCCATCTACCGCCATATATCCACCACCAATCCGAGTTCTTGTCATATTAGGTTTGTTTTCGAGATCCATCTAGTTTCCGATTCGTGTTTCCTTGCCGGAGTAGGTTTCAGAAAAAAAAGAGTCCGGAAACCACCCTCCTTTTAGGCCCAAAATTTTCGGAAAACGCACTTGACAAAAAAAATTCTGGCTATCCTAATTTTAGGTGTTTCTAAGCGTATTGAGACAGTCGCCGTTATAGAAAGTTTTTTTGACCCGTTTCCAGTTTTTGGGTCCAGGCAGTCGAAAAAAAAAATTGGTCGAAAAAATTTCGTGCCCATCCTGTCAGTTTGACCTGGGAAGAGTTTTGAGACACTCGCCATTATAGTGATTTTTCGCAAAAAAAAAGAGCAGCGCAAAAAAAAAGAGCAGCGAAAAAAAAATTCCAGAGTGTGCTTTTCCCTTGTTTACGTGCAGCGCCGTGATTTTGTTAGTGTTCTAGGCTCGCGTCTCTAGCACGGTCTAGCCTAGGACCAGCACAGTACTGTCGTTGAGCGTTTATTCAACTTTGCATCTCTGAATTGATTCTTGCTGACCCTTTTTGCTACCATATTCTAAGCCTTCCCAGCTCCACATACATCTATGTCGTGCGTTTGACTCTCCCTGGTAATCGCTCTATCCAAGCTTTGAGAGTTATGACTACAACGGTTGCCGATCACCACCTACTGCTGGGTAAGAACTGGTAAGAATTTGAGGTTTGCTTGACGGGTTTGTTATACACCACCACCACTTCTTAGTAGTCTGTAGGATCATATTCTTGTGTGTTTCTATTTGCTGCTAACCATGGTAGGATCACAAGCCGATGAGACTGATTGGGAGAACCTGACGAACAAACAGCTACATGATAAATTTCAGCAAATGATGAGTGAACAGGTGCAAGATGTGTTAAACAGATTTGAAGAGGCCATGGAGAAGACGTTCGAAACAAAGCTCGATAACAAGTTAATGAATTGCTCGCGCGTCTTCCACCACCACCACCCGCTGCACCTAACGCACCTCTCCAACAACAACAACAACAACAACTACCTCCACGTCGCGAAACAGACCTCCGCCGAGCGAGCCGTGTCCCTCTTGCGTTTGGCCAAACTGTTGGTGCTGCTGTTGATGCGGAGGATGATGAGTATGCGGGCGATTATGAGGATGACGTTGATCAAAATCCGAACTACGTGCAGCCACCAACACCACCACCAGCAGGTCGACCTCAGGTATATATTCGTAATGGTAGGCCTGCACCACCACCTCAGGTACGAGATGATGTCCATATTCCTAAACTGAAATTGAATATTCCACCATTTGAGGGTAGATATGTTCCTGATATATATCTTACTTGGGAGTTAGAAACTGAACAACGATTTACATGTTTACAATATCCTGAGGAGAGACGGGTTGCTGCTGCTGTTTGTGCTTTCACTAGTTTTGCATGTGTATGGTGGTCTGAACATTGTAGATTATATCTATTCCAACTACTTGGACTGCTTTGAAAACTGCTATGCGTACGCGTTGGATTCCACCATATTATCAACGTGAGTTGCTTCAAAAATTGCAGCGTTTAAGACAAGGGAAAAATTCTGTAGAAGAATATTATCAGGAATTACAAACTGGCATGATTAGATGTGGTATTGTTGAGGAGAATGAAGCTATGCTTGCATGTTTTCTGGGTGGATTAAATAGAGAGATTCAGACCATTCTAGACTATAAGGAGTATACTAATATCACTCGTTTATTCCATCTTGCTTGTAAAGCTGAACGTGAAGTGCAGGATCGACAAGCATTGGCGCGAACTAACTTTTCTGTAGGCCGACCTTCATCATGGACACCGCATGCATCTTCTACTTCAACTGCACCAGCACCTCAATCAGGTGCCTCCTCCAGTCGTGATACAAGAAAACAGGCACAACCACCATTATCTGCCAAGAGCGCACCTGCCGGGCCTGCACAGAGTTCTTCTTCCATGGCATCAACAGGGCACACAAGTGATATTATTTGTAATCGTTGTAAGGGAGGAGGTCATTATGCGAGAGAATGCAAATCTCCGCGTGTGATGATTGCTACTGCGGATGGTGGATATGAGTCCCCTAGTGACTATGATGAGGAGACTTTGGCTCTTATTACACGTGAAGAACATGGTGGAGATGATTCTGATCATGAGACGCAATACATGGCTCCTGAAGACGCTGACAGGTATGAATGTTTAGTTGCTCAACGTGTTTTGCGTGTGCAGGTCACACAAGCTGAGCAAAATCAGAGGCACAATTTGTTCCATACCAAGGGAGTTGTGAAGGAACGTTCTGTGTGCGTCATCATAGACGGAGGTAGTCGCAACAACTTGGCTAGCATGGAGATAGTGGAGAAGCTTTCTCTCACCACAAGACCACATCCACATCCTTACTACATCCAATGGTTCAACAACAGTGGCAAGGTTAAGGTAACACGTACTGTTCATGTGCATTTTAGTATCTCTACATATGCTGATTATGTTGATTGTGATGTGGTACCTATGCAAGCATGTTCCTTATTACTTGGTAGACCATGGCAATTTGATAAAAATTCTGTACACCATGGTAGAAACAATCACTATACTCTTGTTCATAAGGATAAAAATATTACTTTGCTTCCTATAACTCCTGATTCCATTTTGAAAGATGATATTAATAGAGCTAATAAAGCAAAAAAGGAGAAGAATAAGAGTGAAAATCAGATTGTGGCAAAAGAATTTGAGCAACAAATGAAGCCTAATAATAAACCATCTAGTGTTGCTTCTGAAATTAAATTGAAAAGTGCATGTTTATTTGCCACCAAATCTGATATTGATGAGCTAGATTTCAGCAAATCTGTTTGCTATGCTTTTGTGTGCAAAGAGGCATTATTTTCATTCGAGGACGTGCCTTCCTCTTTGCCTCCTGCTGTCACTAACATTTTGCAGGAGTTCGCTGACGTATTTCCACAAGACGTGCCATCGGGATTACCGCCTATTCGAGGGATTGAGCATCAGATTGACTTAATTCCCGGTGCTTCACTGCCAAACCGTGCACCATACCGTACCAATCCAGAGGAGACGAAGGAGATTATGCGTCAAGTACAAGAGCTTCTCGACAAAGGTTATATACGCGAATCTGATAGAGGCGAGGGTGTCCCGATCTTTCGATGAGATGATAACTATCGATTTGGTGGAGACGACTTTGACGATCCGACTACAAACGTGCACGACGTTGCGCCTTAGCAATCGCTAAACCAATCTCCTGAGGTTACTGACAATACCGGAAGCATGGTCAGCCTGACCACGAAGGTCTATTCCTGCAAGCAATCGAAGAACGAGCAAGAATATGATAAAGCAATCTGAATATTGCAAATATATATGAGGTATTGATAATGGTGGGGATCCGAAAGCGGTCTTGGTCTGGTCGTTGGGCACAAACGAAGTACACGAAGTTGCAATGGCTAACTTTTAACTAAACAAATCCCAACGAAAAGCTACTAGATGGATCTACTTATATAGGAGCAAGGGGTGGCAGCCAAGGAGGTGGGAGGACGTCCCAAGGCAGCCTAAAACTAAATCTAGGTCGTACAAGGCCAATGGGCCCAAGTGGAGGTGATGTAACACCTTTGGACTTGTAGTTTGACTCGGATTCTGCTGCAGCATCAGATTGTTTCGTCCACAACTCAACGCTCCGGACGAATTTGAAGGTGATTCCAATTGGGTTGGAAAGTGCACGAAATCTAGTGTCCAACAAAAAAAATCACCCAATTCGGAGTCCGTATGAAAAACTTGTGTGCGTTTTGAGTCAGGTGTGTCTGTGCAGTCCGAATCTGAATCCAGAACGTGAGAGACTTGGACTCTATCTTCTCTTGGGCCAAAAGTGACGTGAGAGAACTTTTTGGACAGCAAATAAACATCTCTTTCTTCCTTATCTTCATATGTGGATTGTACAAATGTCCCATACACCTGCAATTAGACAAAACACAAAAGTGTGTGAAGTATTTTTGTTCTGGATAACATAAATAGATTATTGAATAGTTTGCACTAGAAATCACCTGACAAATATGCATATATGCAATATTTTTGGTCATATCCAAGGTAGTCATGTCCTCATCATCCTCCCCTTCTTGAAAATAAAGCCGTCCTCGGCGTTGCTTAATCTGAAATGTGGCTAACAAAAAAGACAAGGTGTACATGTTGTATATGTATATGTCATCCATTTTTTCTTCCCTTGATTTTTGCATATATGACACATGAATAGATGAGTAACTTGCATAGTTCATAAAATCTAAAGCCAAAAAATTAGCACAAGAAGTAGAAGGCATGAAAATATTGCAACTCAGTTTGCACATATAAGTGAAGCTCTTATTCATTTCAAAAGATTGACAATGTTCATCATTAAACCATCCCAACATTGGTGAATAAACCTTACTTGCATCAAATTTACATGCTACAACATGCTTAAATAAGCAAACATGCAATAAGTCATTCAACACAGAATCATCACCAAGATTAGAGGTCATATCAAAATGATTAAACATTGGTTCTTTTGCATCAATAGTTAATTCAATGGGTGCACTCAAAATTGTTGGTATTTCAGTTGTTTGATCACATGGCAAAGTCAAATTATCAACGTAGTCCTCTAAAATAGGTGGTGTGATCAAAGTAGTGGGTAGCTCATCAGATGGTGCATTCAAATTGACAAGGCATTCATCATTCTCATGTAGAGATGGAAGATCAGTACCTTTGTCATTACCTCTTATGATCAACTCAGATGATGTAGCCACTCTCGGGGGCGATGTGTCACATGGTGGAGGTGATGTAGTCCTGACAACAACAGATGTGGTTGTCATAGTATGCCTAGTAGTTGAAGGAACAATCATATCAACTCTTGATTCTCAAAAAAAAAAATCATATCAACTCTTGGAATGTGCACCGTGCGCTTGTTCTCCTCGTGGCCAACACGTCGTTTTATTTCCTGTTCAGCTTTGCAAGCAAGATGAAACAAATGGTCCATAGGATAACACTCTTCATGAATTAGTATCTCTTGAATATCACGGTTTAATCCTCCCCAAAATCTATCCATAAAATCATCTTCACTTTCTTCTAAAGAGGAATGCAACAAGGTAGTTTGTAAATCATCATAATATTTTGTTACAGTTTCACTACCTTGTTTTAAGTGTTGCAACTTCTTAATCATGTCACGAGTATAATAAGCAGGGACGAAAGTATGTCGCATGGCAAGTTTCAAATCATCCCAAGTAGTAGGTATATAATCAGGGTGTAACCGACAATATTCACTCCACCAAACCAAAGCATAACCAGTGAAAGAACCAACCGCAACCTTAAACTTTTTATGTTCATTAAAATTACGGGAAGCAAATATATTTTTTATGTCGAACTCCCATTCAATATATAAAGCAGGTTTGAAACGGCCATTAAATGGTGGTATAGATACATTAACCTGATCATGTGCATTTGGATGTTTGTGCACCTCTCGTGACGGTTGTGGTATTTGCAAAGGTGGTGGCACGTCTCCCGTGATCGACAAAGCCCATGAATTGACTCTGGATCCTGTCATGATTAGTAGAACAAGAAACAAAACCCAAAAATAATGTTCCTATAACTACTAGGATGTGGTGGTAAAACACTCACAATAAAGCAAATATCAATGTCTTACAAGTTCTTACCATGCAGCAGGCGGTGATCGGCAACCAACGGTGTCAAGTAACTCCGAATATTGAGTAAAGCGATTGCCAGGGGAGCGTACGTATACACGGTGTAGAAATATGTGGAGCTGGGTTGGCTATATATGGTAGCAAAAGATTAGCAATAATCAATTCAAAGATGCAATGTTGAATAAACGCTCAACGACGGTACTGTGCTGGTCCTAGGCTAGACCGGACTAGAGACGCGAGCCTAGAACACTAATGAGGTCACGGCGTAGCACAACTAGCATCAATGAAGGACACTAAGTAGCTCTTGACAGCAAGATATAAGTGAAGATCACAACGGCAGTGAAGATAATGATGAAAAACAACTGCCAAGCAGGATATACAACAACTCTCTCTCCAACTTTCCTCTTGAAAAGTTTGAGACAATTTTCTGACAAATTCTTTAAAAGAATGCTACTAACTCAAGCTTTCCAATGCAAAAAGAATCACTCAATTCCGAGTTGATATGAGGAGTCAAAGAATTCTAAAACTAGCCTGAAAAATTGGAACAAGCTGTGTTCACGAACTTCGGAGGGCAAAAAGACCTATTTAGAAGCCGATTTTGTGGTGTCAAATATTGAACTAGCTTCTGCAACTATTTAGATGCGGCTCGTCGCTATCTTCAATTTGAGTACTCACGGAGCCAAAACGGACTTCGTATGAGGAAGATACACCTGTTTTACTGAACAGTGCGCAAAACAGATTCCAATCCGAATTCAGGTACGAGATTGATTCTAGATAGATCCAATTTTTTTTTCTTCTCTCTTTTTTTTCTCACGCTTTTTTTTTCTTCTCTCTCTTTTTCTTTTTTTTCCTTTTTCCTCTTTTTTTCTCTCTCTTTTTTTTTCTCCCTCTTTCCAAGACAAACTAGATAAGATGCAGATTGGATCAGGCGAAGATGTGAATGACCTCAACTATGATTATGACAATGAACAGTGCGTAGCACATGGTGGAAATTAATAGATGGGATGGTGGACGGCGGAAGGGATAATGATGCAGCGGCGGCGTGACTAATGTGAACAGAACTCGAAACACTAAAGGAACTAGACACTAAGACCAGCAACTGACACGACGATGCAACCGATAATTCAACTATGCAAGCAATGAATAGAAAATTGCAAAGGCTCAGACTGGCTTGGATAAAGGATGAACAGTTCTAACTTTTTTTGTGGCTTTTTCTTGGACAATAGGTCAGAAAAAAAATCTAATCTAGGAAAAACTGGAAATTCTCACCGAGCAACCTGAAAACTGATACCACTTGATAGAGGCGAGGGTGTCCCGATCTTTCGATGAGATGATAACTATCGATTTGGTGGAGACGACTTTGACGATCCGACTACAAACGTGCACGACGTTGCGCCTTAGCAATCGCTAAACCAATCTCCTGAGGTTACTGACGATGCCGGAAGCACGGTCAGCCTGACCACGAAGGTCTATTCCTGCAAGCAATCGAAGAACGAGCAAGAATATGATAAAGCAATCTGAATATTGCAAATATATATGAGGTATTGATAATGGTGGGGATCCGGAAGCGGTCTTGGTCTGGTCGTTGGACACAAACGAAGTACACGAAGTTGCAATGGCTAACTTTTAACTAAACAAATCCCAAGGAAAAGCTACTAGATGGATCTACTTATATAGGAGCAAGGGGTGGCGGCCAAGGAGGTGGGAGGACGTCCCAAGGCAGCCTAAAACTAAATCTAGGTCGTACAAGGCCAATGGGCCCAAGTGGAGGTGATGTAACACCTTTGGACTTGTAGTTTGACTCGGATTCTGCTGCAGCATCAGATTGTTTCGTCCACAACTCAACGCTCCGGACGAATTTGAAGGTGATTCCAATTGGGTTGGAAAGTGCACGAAATCTAGTGTCCAACAAAAAAAAATCACCCAATTCGGAGTCCGTATGAAAAACTTGTGTGCGTTTTGAGTCAGGTGTGTCTGTGCAGTCCGAATCTGAATCCAGAACGTGAGAGACTTGGACTCTATCTTCTCTTGGGCCAAAAGTGACGTGAGAGAACTTTTTGGACAGCAAATAAACATCTCTTTCTTCCTTATCTTCATATGTGGATTGTACAAATGTCCCATACACCTGCAATTAGACAAAACACAAAAGTGTGTGAAGTATTTTTGTTCTGGATAACATAAATAGATTATTGAATAGTTTGCACTAGAAATCACCTGACAAATATGCATATATGCAATATTTTTGGTCATATCCAAGGTAGTCATGTCCTCATCAGAATCCCTTAGTCCTTGTGCTGTTCCTATTATTCTTGTGCCGAAAAAGGATGGTACATCACGCATGTGTGTTGATTGTAGAGGCATTAATAATATTACTATTCGTTATCGTCATCCTATTCCTAGGCTAGATGATATGCTTGATGAATTGAGTGGCTCTACAATTTTCTCCAAAGTTGATTTGCGTAGTGGATACCATCAAATTCGTATGAAATTCGGAGATGAATGGAAAACAACATTTAAAACTAAGTTTGGATTATATGAGTGGTTAGTCATGCCTTTTGGGTTAACTAATGCACCTAGTACTTTCATGAGATTAATGAACGAAGTTTTACGTGCTTTCATTGGACGATTTGTGGTAGTTTACTTTGATGACATATTGATTTATAGCAGATCTTTGGAAGAACATTTGGAACATTTACGTGCTGTTTTTATTGCTTTACGTGATGCACGTTTGTTTGGTAACCTTGGGAAGTGCACCTTTTGCACCGACCGAGTATCTTTTCTTGGCTATGTTGTTACTCCACAGGGAATTGAAGTTGATAAAGCCAAGATTGAAGCTATTGAGAGTTGGCCGCAGCCCAAAACGGTCACACACGTGAGGAGCTTTCTTGGCCTCGCTGGATTCTATAGGCGTTTTGTGAGAGATTTCAGCACCATTGCTGCACCTCTCAATGAGCTTACAAAGAAAGATGTGCCTTTTCTTTGGGGTACCGCACAGGAAGAAGCCTTCTCGGTATTGAAAGATAAGTTGACACATGCTCCTTTACTCCAACTTCCTGATTTTAATAAGACTTTTGAGCTTGAATGTGATGCTAGTGGAATTGGATTAGGAGGTGTGTTTTTACAAGATGGCAAACCTGTTGCATACTTTTTTGAAAAATTGAGTGGGCCTAGTCTGAATTATTCTACTTATGATAAAGAATTATATGCTCTTGTTCGGACTTTAGAAACATGGCAACTTTATTTATGGCCCAAAGAATTTGTTATACATTCTGATCATGAATCTTTGAAACATACTAAAAGTCAAGCTAAACTGAATCGTAGACAAGCTAAATGGGTTGAATTCATTGAGACTTTCCCTTATGTCATTAAACACAAGAAGGGAAAAGAAAATGTTATTGCCGATGCATTGTCTCGTCGCTATACTATGCTTTCACAACTTGACTTCAAAATATTTGGTTTGGAGACCATCAAAGATCAATATGTGCATGATGCTGATTTTAAAGATGTAATGCAGAATTGCAAAGAAGGAAGAATGTGGAACAAGTTTGTCGTTAATGATGGATTTGTGTTTCGTGCTAACAAGCTATGCATTCCAGCTAGCTCCGTTCGTCTTTTGTTGTTGCAGGAGGCGCATGGAGGAGGATTAATGGGACACTTTGGCGTGAAGAAGACGGAGGACGTACTTGCTACACATTTCTTTTGGCCAAAGATGAGACGGGATGTTGAGCGTTTTATTGCTCGCTGCACTACATGTCAAAAAGCTAAGTCACGACTCAATCCTCATGGTTTATATATGCCTTTGCCTGTACCTAGTGTTCCTTGGGAGGATATATCTATGGACTTTGTTTTAGGTTTACCTCGAACAAAGAAGGGGAGGGATAGCATATTTGTTGTCGTGGATAGATTCTCGAAAATGGCACACTTTATACCATGTCATAAAAGCGATGATGCTGTTAATGTTGCTGATTTGTTCTTTCGTGAAATTATTAGTGTGCCAAATACTATTGTTTCAGATCGTGATACTAAATTTCTTAGCCACTTTTGGAGATGTTTATGGGCTAAGTTGGGGACTAAACTGCTTTTTAGTGCTACTTGTCACCCCCAAACTGATGGCCAAACTGAAGTAGTCAATAGAACATTGTCTACTATGCTTAGGGCTGTTTTGAAGAGTAATAAGAAAATGTGGGAGGAATGCTTGCCTCATATTGAATTTGCTTATAATCGTTCATTGCATTCTACTACTAAGATGTGCCCTTTTGAAGTTGTGTATGGTTTCCTACCTCGTGCACCTATTGATTTGTTGCCTCTTCCATCTTCGGAGAAGGTTAATTTTGATGCTAAACAACGTGCTGAATTGATTTTAAAAATGCATGAGTTAACTAAGGAAAACATTGAGCGTATGAATGCCAAATATAAACTTGCTGGAGATAAGGGTAGAAAACATGTTGTGTTTGCACCTGGAGATCTTGTTTGGTTACATTTGCGTAAGGATAGATTTCCTGATTTGCGCAAATCAAAGCTCATGCCACGGGCTGATGGTCCCTTTAAGGTGTTAGAGAAAATAAATGATAATGCATATAAACTTGAGCTGCCTGCAGATTTTGGGGTTAGTCCCACTTTTAACATTGCAGATTTGAAGCTTTATTTGGGTGAGGAAGATGACCTTCCGTCGAGGACGACTTCATTTCAAGAAGGGGAGGATGATGAGGAGATCAATACAATTGTTACACCCACAGGCCCTGCTGCTATACATACTGGACCAATTACTAGAGCTCGCGCACGCCAACTAAATTACCAGGTACTTTCGTTTCTTGGTAATGATTCTAATGTTCATGAGAATATGATGCTGCCTAAATTGGATACATTTGTTTTGCTTACAAATAAAGGGCCTAGCTTGGAGAAGGATGAACATTGGAGCAAGAACAAGCATGGAGATGATGGCATGCGCAAGGGGAACAAGAATGGAGTTACAAGTGATGATTTCAGGACTTTGAAGCCACCATAATGGGCGCATGAAGCCTTGGACGAAATATACAAGATGCCACTTCATAAATTTCGTCCCGAGGTTATTATAGGTGCTGCGTCACCTTATTATTGGGCCAGGCCCATGTAATTTCGAAATACATAAGTATAGGCTATTTTTAGAGTCCGTATGTGTGGGGAAACAAGTGATAGGGTTGATTTCGGACCCCTCCATCAAGGGCCACGAAATTCCCTCCTCTTCCTCCATATATACAGCCCTTAGGGCATCGTTTAGACTTTGGGTTTTGTTTAGATTAAAAGTTCGCCATAGCTGCAACTTCGCGTACTTCGTTTGTGTTCAACGACCAGACAAAGGCGTCACCGAACCCCACCTTGATCAATAAAGCTTTCATCTTATATTCGCAATATCCAGATTTGCAATCTCAGTTTCTTGCTTGTTCTTCGTTTGCTCGCAGGAAACAGACCCTCGTGGTCAGGTTGATCGTGCTCCGGCGTGGTCAATAACCTCTCGGAGTTGGTTTAGCGATTGCTAAGGCGCGACGTCCTCGCACGTTCGTAGTCGGATCGTCAAAGTCGACTGCCACCAAAGCGATATCCATCATCTCATCAAAAGACGGGACACCTTTGCCTCTATCAATAATGCTTTAGGTTCTGGTTATATTGTTGAATTCATTCATTATGCTACTAAAAATTATTATGAGGGAGGAACTTATGCTTGTAGGAATTGCAATAATATCAAGTTTCCTCTCTATGTGCTTAAAGTTTTGAAGTTATGCTTGTTTTACCTTCCTATGCAAGTTGATTATTGCTCCCATAAATTGTTTTCTCACAAAATCCCTATGCATAGGAAGTGGGTTAGGCTTAAATGTGCTAGTAATATTCTTCATGATGCTCTCTTTATGTTTGGATTCTTATCCTTTATGTGAGCATCATTGAAATCATCATGCCTAGCTAGGGGCATTAAACGATAGCGCTTGTTGGGAGGCAACCGAACTTTATTTTTGTTCCTTGCTTTTTGTTCCTGTTTAGTAATAAATAATTCATCTAGCCTCTGTTAGATGTGGTTTTATGTGTTTAATTAGTGTTTGTGCCAAGTAGAACCGTTGGGAAGACTTGGGGAAAGTCTTGTTGATCTTGCTGTAAAAAACAGAAACTTTAGCGCTCACGAGAATTGCTGCCATTTTTAATTGGAGAGTGATATTTAGTTAATTATTTTTGCAGATGATTAATAGATAAATTACTCAGGTCCAGAAATTTATTTGAGAATTTTATGAGTTCCAGAAGTATACGTTTGATCCAGATTACTACAGACTGTTCTGTTTTTGACAGATTCTGTTTTTCATGTGTTGTTCACTTATTTTGATGAATCTATGGCTAGTAAAATAGTTTATAAACCATAGAGAAGTTGGAATACAGTAGTATTAACACCAATATAAATAAATAATGAGTTCATTACAGTACCTTGAAGTGGTGATTTATTTTCTTATACTAACGAAGCTTACGAGTTTTCTGTTAAGTTTTGTGTTGTGAAGTTTTCAAGTTTTGGGTGAAGATTCGATGGACTATGGAATAAGGAGTGGCAAGAGCCTAAGCTTGGGGATGACCAAAGCACCCCAAGGAAATATTCAAGGACAACCAAGAGCCTAAGCTTGGGGATGCCCCAGAAGGCATCCCCTCTTTCATCTTCGTTCATCGGTAACTTTACTTGGAGCTATATTTTTATTCGCCACATGATATGTGTTTTGCTTGGAGCGTCAATTTACTTTGTTATATTTGCTTTCTGTTATTTAGCACAATGTTTTGCATATTTTATTTCAATAAAAGTGGCATTGATAGCCTTTACTATGCCTATTTTAGAAGTCCACATGTTGCTGTTTGAAAACACAAAGTTTACCGCTGTTGCAATAATTCCCTAGAAAAGTCAGAATGTGATAAAATGTTGAAACCTTTTGCATATTAAGCTCTGATAAATTCACTACAATGGTAATTTTAGTTCATAATTTTTGGATCTAGGGAAGTATGGATGTTGCTGCATTCTTTACAGACTGTCCTGTTTAGGCAGATTGTTGTTATGTTTGCATTGTTTGCATATGTTTGCTTCTTTAATGATTCTATTTGAGTATAGGACTATTAAATATGCAGAGACATTTAGTATGCAATGTTGAATAATAATTTTAGTGATTTGCTACAGTAGAGTATGATAAGGTTTTGGCAATGGTTTATACTAACTTATTTCACGAGTCCTTGTTGAGTTTTGTGTGGATGAAGCTTTTGAGATTTAGGGAGACCGTGATATGAGAGGAATTAAGGAGACACAAAATCTCAAGCTTGGGCATCCCAAGATAATATTTCAAGAAGTCTCAAGCGTCTAAGATTGGGGATGCCCCGGTTGGCATCCCACCTTTCTTCTTCAACAACTATCGGTTAGTTTCGGTTGATCCTAAGTTTTTGCTTCTTCACATGATGTTTGCTATTCTTAGAATGTCATTTTATTTTGTTTTGCTTTCTGTTTGAATAAAATACCAAGATCTGAAATTCTTAAATGACAGAGAGTCTTCACATAGTTGCATAATTATTCGACTACTCATTGATCTTCACTTATATCTTTCGGAGTAGTTTGTCATTTGCTCTAGTGCTTCACTTATATCTTTTAGAGCATGGTGGTAGTTTTATTTTGAAGAAATAGATGAACTCTCATGCTTCACATAGATTATTTTGAGAGTCTTAATAGCATGGTAATTTGCTTAAAATCCTAATATGCTAGGTATTCAAGATTTGTAAAATCTTCTTATGAGTGTTTTGAATACTAAGAGAAGTTTGATGCTTGATGATTGTTTTGAGATATGGAGGTAACAATATCAAAGTCATGCTAGTTGAGTAGTTGTGAATTTGAGAAATGCTTGTGTTGAAGTTTGCAAGTCCCGTAGCATGCATGTATGGTAAACGTTGTGTAACAAATTTGAAACACGAGGTGTTATTTGATTGTCTTCCTTATGAGTGGCGGTTGGGGACGAGCGATGGTCTTTTCCTACCAATATATCCCCCTAGGAGCATGCGCGTAGTACCGAGGTTTTTGATGACTTGTAGATTTTTGCAATAAGTATGTGAGTTCTTTATGACCAATGTTGAGTCCATGGATTATACGCACTCTCACCCTTCCATCCTTGCTAGCATGTACCGTGCATTGCCCTTTCTCACATTGGGAGTTGGCGCAAACTTCGCCGGTGCATCCAAACCCCGTGATATGATACACTCTTTCACACATAAACCTCCTTATATCTTCCTCAAAACAGCCACCATACCTACCTATTATGGAATTTCCATAGCCATTCCGAGATATATTGCCATGCAACTTTCCACCATTCAGTTTATCATGACACATTCATCATTGTCATATTGCTTAGCATGATCATGTAGTTGACATAGTATTTGTGGCAAAGCCACCATTCATAATTATTTCATACATGTCACTCTTGGTCCATTGCATATCCCGGTACATCGCCGGAGGCATTCATATAGAGTCATACTTTGTTCTAGTATCGAGTTGTAATCATTGAGTTGTAAATAAATAGAAGTGTGATGATCATCATTTTCTAGAGCATTGTCCCAAGTGAGGAATAAAAAAAGGGAAAGGCCATAAAAAAAGAGAATGCCCAACAAAAAGGAAAGGGAAAGGCCATAAAAAAAGAGAAGGCCCAAAAGATGAAAAAATGAAAATGAGAGAAAAAGAGAGAAGGGACAATGCTACTATCCTTTGCCACACTTGTGCTTCAAAGTAGCACCATAATCCTCATGATAGAGAGTCTCTTGTTTTGTCACTTTCATATACTAGTGGGGATTTTTCATTATAGAACTTGGCTTGTATATTCCAACAATGGGCCTCCTCAAGTGCCCTAGGTCTTCGTGAGCAAGCAAGTTGGATGCACACCCACTTAGTTTCTTTTGTTGAGCTTTCATACATTTATAGCTCTAAGTGCATCCGTTGCATGGCAATCCCTACTCCTTGCATTAACATCAATCGATGGGCATCTCCATAGCTCATTGATTAGCCTCGTTGATGATAGACTTTCTCCTTTTTGTCTTCTTCGCATAACCCCCTCATTATTCTATTCCACCCATAGTGCTATATCCATGGCTTGCGCTCATGTATTGCGTGAAAGTTTATAGGTTTGAGATTACTAAAGTATGAAACAATTGCTTGGCTTGTCATCGGGGTTGTGCATGATGAGAGCATTCTTGTGTGACGAAAATGGAGCATGACTAAACTATATGATTTTGTAGGGATGAACTTTCTTTGGCCATGTTATTTTGAGAAGACATAATTGCTTAGTTAGTATGCTTGAAGTATTATCATTTTTATGTCAATATGAACTTTTATCTTGAATCTTTCGGATCTCAATATTCATGCCACAATTACGAAGAATTACATTGAAATTATGCCAAGTAGCACTCTGCATCAAAAATTCTGTTTTTATCATTTACCTACTCGAGGACGAGCAGGAATTAAGATTGGGGATGCTGATACGTCCCCAATGTATCTATAATTTTGATTGCTCCATGCTATATTATCTACTGTTTTGGATGTTTATGGGCTTTATTATACACTTTTATATCATTTTTGGGACTAACCTATTAACCTAGAGCCCAGTGCCAGTTTCTGTTTTTACCTTTTTTAGGGTTTCGAAGAAAAGGGAAACCAAACGGAGTCCAATTGACCTGAAACTTCACGGAACCCATTTTTGGAAGGAAAGAAGCCCAGAAGACTTGAAGTGCACGTAAGGGAAGCTTCGAGGAGGCCACAAGGTAGGGGGCACGCCCACCCCCCTGGGCGCGCCATCCACCCTCGTGGGCCCCTCGTGGCCCCCCTGATGTACTTCTTCCGCCTATATATCTCCATATACCCTAAAAACATCGGGGAGCATAATAGATCGGGAGTTCCGCCGCCAGAAGCCTCCGTAGCCACCGAAAGCCAATCTAGACCCGTTTCGGCACCCTGCCGGAGGGGGAATCCCTCTCCGGTGGCTATGTTCATCATCCTGGTGCTCTCCATGACGAGGAGGGAGTAGTTGTCCCTCGGGGCTGAGGGTATGTACCAGTAGCTATGTGTTTGATCTCTCTCTCTCTCTCCCTCTCTCTCTCTCTCGTGTTCTTGAGGTGATACGATCTTGATGTATCACGAGCTTTGCTATTATATTTGGATCCTATGATGTTTCTTCCCCCCTCTACTCTCTTGTAATGAATTGAGTTTCCCCTTTGAAGTTATCTTATCGGATTGAGTCTTTAAAGATTTGAGAACACTTGATGTATGTCTTGCCGTGCGTATCTGTGGTAACAATGGGATACTACGTGATTCACTTGATGTATGTTTTGGTGATCAACTTGCAAGTTCCGCCCATGAACCTATGCATAGGGGTTGGCACACGTTTTCGTCGTGATTCTCTGGTAGAACTTTGGGGCACTCTTTGAGGTCCTTTGTGTTGGTTGAATAGATGAATCTGAGATTGTGTGATGCATATCGTATAATCATACCCACGGATACTTGAGGTGACATTGGAGTATCTAGGTGACATTAGGGTTTTGGTTGATTTGTGTCTTAAGGTGTTATTCTAGTATGAACTCTAGGGTTGTTTGTCACACTTATAGGAATAGCCCAACGGATTGATTGGACAGAATAACTTTGAGGTGGTTTTGTACCCTACCATAATCTCTTCGTTTGTTCTCCGCTATTAGTGACTTTGGAGTGACTCTTTGTTGCATGTTGAGGGATAGTTATGTGATCCAATTATGATATTATTGCTGAGGGAACTTGCACTAGCGAAAGTATGAACCCTAGGCCTTGTTTCAACACATTGCAATACCGTTTATGCTCACTTTTATCATTCGTTACCTTGCTGTTTTTATATTTTCAGATTAAAAAAACTATTATCTACCATCCATATACCACTTGTATCACCATCTCTTCGCCGAACTAGTGCACCTATACAATTTACCATTGTATTGGGTGTGTTGGGGACACAAGAGACTCTTTGTTATTTGGTTGCAGGGTTGCTTGAGAGAGACCATCTTCATCCTACGCCTCCTACGGATTGATAAACCTTAGGACATCCACTTGAGGGAAATTTGCTACTGTCGTACAAACCTCTGCACTTGGAGGCCCAACAACGTCTACAAGAAGAAGGTTGTGTAGTAGACATCAGTATCAGATTGCCAGAAGCATATTGTACTGTAGTATCTGAAGGAAATATGCCCTAGAGGCAATAATAAATTTATTATTTTTTCCTTATATCATGATAAATGTTTATTATTCATGCTAAAATTGTATTATCCGGAAACATAATACTTGTGTGAATACATAGACAAACTAAACGTCACTAGTGTGCCTCTACTTGACTAGCTTGTTAATCAAAGATGGTTATGTTTCCTAACCATAGACATGTGTTGTCATTTGATTAACGGGATCACATCATTAGGATAATGATGTGATTGACATGACCCATTCCATTAGCTTAGCATCCGATCGTTTAGTATGTTGCTATTGCTTTCTTCATGACTTATACATGTTCCTATGACTATGAGATTATGCAACTCCCGTTTGCCGGAGGAACACTTTGTGTGCTACCAAATGTCACAACGTAACTGGGTGATTATAAAGGAGCTCTACAGGTGTCTCCAAAGGTACATGTTGGGTTGGCGTATTTCGAGATTAGGATTTGTCACTCCGATTGTCAGAGAGGTATCTCTGGGCCCTCTCGGTAACGCACATCACATAAGCCTTGCAAGCATTGCAACTAATGAGTTAGTTGCGAGATGATGTATTACGAAACGAGTAAAGAGACTTGCCGATAACGAGATTGAACTAGGTATTGAGATACCGACGATCGAATCTCGGGCAAGTAACATACCGATGACAAAGGGAACAAAGTATGTTGTTATGCGGTCTGACCAATAAAAGATCTTCGTAGAATATGTGGGAGCCAATATGAGCATCCAGGTTCCTCTATTGGTTATTGACCGGAGACATGTCTCGGTCATGTCTACATTGTTCTCGAACCCGTAGGGTCCGCACGCTTAACGTTACGATGATAGTTTCATTATGAGTTTATATATTTTGATGTACCGAAGTTTGTTCGGAGTCCCGGATGTGATCACGGACATGACGAGGAGTCTCAGAATGGTCGATTCATAAAGATTGATTTATTGGAAGCCTATGTTTGGACATCGGAAGTGTTCCGGGTGAAATCGGCATTTTACCGGAGTACCGGGAGGTTACCGGAACCCCCCGGTAACCTAATGGGCCTTAATGGGCCTAGTGGAGGAAGAGGAGAGGAGGCCTAGGGGCTGCCGCGCGCCCCTCCCCCCTAGTCCGAATTGGACAAGGGGGGAGGGTGCCGCCCCCCTTTCCTTTCTTCTGATAGAGGCGAGGGTGTCCCGATCTTTCGGAAATTCTCACCGAGCAACCTGAAAACTGATACCACTTGATAGAGGCGGGGTGTCCCGATCTTTCGATGAGATGGTAACTATCGATTTGGTGGAGACGACTTTGACGATCCGACTACAAACGTGCACGACGTTGCGCCTTAGCAATCGCTAAACCAATCTCCAGAGGTTATTGACCACGCCGGTGCACGATCAACCTGACCACAAAGGTCTATTCCTGCAAGCAATCGAAGAACGAGCAAGAATATGATAAAAGCAATCTGAATATTGCAAATATGTATGAAGTATTGATAAAGGTGGGGATCCGTAAGCGGTCTTGGTCTGGTCGTTGGACACAAACGAAGTACACGAAGTTGCAATGGCTAACTTTTAACTAAACAAATCCCAAGGAAAAGCTACTAGATGGATCTACTTATATAGGAGCAAGGGGTGGCGTCCAAGGAGGTGGGATGACGTCCCAAGGCAGCCTAAAACTAAATCTAGGTCGTACAAGGCCAATGGGCCCAAGTGGAGGTGATGTAACACCTTTGGACTTGTAGTTTGACTCGGATTCTGCTGCAGCATCAGATTGTTTCGTCCACAACTCAACGCTCCGGACGAATTTGAAGGTGATTCCAATTGGGTTGGAAAGTGCACGAAATCTAGTTTCCAACAAAAAAAGAATCACCCAATTCGGAGTCCGTATGAAAAACTTGTGTGCGTTTTGAGTCAGGTGTGTCTGTGCAGTCCGAATCTGAATCCAGAACGTGAGAGACTTGGACTCTATCTTCTCTTGGGCCAAAAGTGACGTGAGAGAACTTTTCGGACAGCAAATAAACATCTCTTTCTTCCTTATCTTCATATGTGGATTGTACAAATGTCCCATACACCTGCAATTAGACAAAACACAAAAGTGTGTGAAGTATTTTTGTTCTGGATAACATAAATAGATTATTGAATAGTTTGCACTAGAAATCACCTGACAAATATGCATATATGCAATATTTTTGGTCATATCCAAGGTAGTCATGTCCTCATCATCTTCCCTCTCCTCCTTCCCCCCAAGTCCTAATCCAACTAGGGAAAGGGGGGAGTCCTACTCCCGGTAGGAGTAGGACTCCTCCGACGCGCCTCCTCCTAGGGCTGGCCGCACCCCCCCTTGCTCCTTTATATACGGGGGCAAGGGGGCACCTCTAGACACACAAGTTGATCCTCGTGATCGTTTTCTTAGCCGTGTGCGGTGCCCCTTCCACCATACTCCTCGATAATATTGTAGCGGTGCTTAGGCGAAGCCCTGCGGTGATAGAACATCAAGATCGTCACCACGCCGTCGTGTTGACGGAACTCTTCCCCGACACTTTGCTGGATCGGAGTCCGGGGATCGTCATCGAGCTGAACGTGTGCTAAAACTCGGAGGTGCCATAGTTTCGGTGCTTGATTGGTCGAGCCGTGAAGACGTACGACTACATCAACCGCGTTGTCATAACGCTTCCGCTATCGGTCAAAGAGGGTACGTAGACAACACTCTCCCCTCTCGTTGCTATGCATCACCATGATCTTGCATGTGCGTACGAATTTTTTTGAAATTACTATGTTCCCCAACAGTGGCATCCGAGCCTAGGTTTTATGTGTTGATGTTATATGCACGAGTAGAACACAAGTGAGTTGTGGGCGATATAAGTCATACTGCTTACCAGCATGTCATACTTTGGTTCGGCGGTATTGTTGGATGAAGCGGCCTGAACCGACATTACGCGTACGCTTACGCGAGACTGGTTCTACCGACGTGCTTTGCCCACAGGTGGCTGGCGGGTGTCAGTTTCTCCAACTTTAGTTGACCAAGTGTGGCTACGCCCGGTCCTTGCGAAGGTTAAAACAGCACCAACTTGACAAACTATCGTTGTGGTTTTGATGCGTAGGTAAGATTGGTTCTTGCTTACGCCCGTAGCAGCCACGTAAAACTTGCAACAACAAAGTAGAGGACGTCTAACTTGTTTTTGCAGGGCATGTTGTGATGTGATATGGTCAAGACATGATGCTAAATTTTATTGTATGAGATGATCATGTTTTGTAACCGAGTTATCGGCAACTGGCAGGAGCCATATGGTTGTCGCTTTATTGTATGCAATGCAATTGCACTGTAATGCTTTACTTTATCACTAAGCGGTAGCAATAGTCGTGGAAGCATAAGATTGGCGAGATGACAATGATGCTACGATGGTGATCAAGGTGTCGCGCCAGTGACGATCGTGATCATGACGGTGCTTCGAAGATGGAGATCACAAGCACAAGATGATGATGGCCATATCATATCACTTATATTGATTGCATGTGATGTTTATCTTTTATGCATATTATCTTGCTTTGATTGACGGTAGCATTTTAAGATGATCTCTCACTAATTATCGAGAAGTGTTCACCCTGAGTATGCACCATTGCGAAAGTTCTTCGTGCTGAGACACCACGTGATGATCGGGTGTGATAGGCTCTACGTTAAAATACAATGGGTGCAAAACAGTTGCACACGCGGAATACTCAGGTTATACTTGACGAGCCAAGCATATACAGATATGGCCTCGGAACACGGAGACCGAAAGGTCGAGCGTGAATCATATAGTAGATATGATCAACATAGTGATGTTCACCAATGAAACTACTCCATCTCACGTGATGATCGGACATGGTTTAGTTGATTTGGATCACGTGATCACTTAGAGGATTAGAGGGATGTCTATCTAAGTGGGAGTTCTTTAGTAATATGATTAATTGAACTTAAATTTATCATGAACTTAGTACGTGATATTATCTTGCTTGTTTATGTTTGATTGTAGGTAGATGGCCCGTGTTGTTGTTCTGTTGAATTTTAATGCGTTCCTTGAGAAAGCAAAGTTGAAAGATGATGGTAGCAATTACACGGACTGGGTCCGTAACTTGAGGATTATCCTCATTACTGCACAGAAGAATTACGTCCTGGAAGCACCGCTGGGTGCCAGGCCTGCTGCTGGAGCAACACCAGATGTTATGAATGTCTGGCAGAGCAAAGCTGATGACTACTCGATAGTTCAGTGTGCCATGCTTTACGGCTTAGAATCGGGACTTCAACGACGTTTTGAACGTCATGGAGCATATGAGATGTTCCAGGAGTTGAAGTTAATATTTCAAGCAAATGCCCAGATTGAGAGATATGAAGTCTCCAATAAGTTATATAGCTGCAAGATGGAGGAGAACAGTTCTGTTAGTGAACATATACTCAAAATGTCTGGGTATAATAATCACTTGATTCAATTGGGAGTTAATCTTCCAGATGATTGCGTCATTGACAGAATTCTCCAATCATTTCCACCTAGCTACAAGAGCTTCGTGATGAACTATAATATGCAAGGGATGGTTAAGACAATTCCCGAGCTCTTCGCAATGTTGAAAGCTGCGGAGGTAGAAATCAAAAAGGAGCATCAAGAGTTGATGGTCAACAAGACCACTAGTTTCAAGAAAAAGGGCAAAGGGAAGAAGAAGGGGAACTTCAAAAAGAACAGCAAGCAAGTTGCTGCTTAGGAGAAGAAACCCAAATCTGGACCTAAGCCTGAAACTGAGTGCTTCTACTACAAGCAGACTGGTCACTGGAAGCGGAACTTCCCTAAGTATTTGGAGGATAAGAAGGATGGCAAGGTGAACAAAGGTATATATGATATACATGTTATATGTGTACCTTACTAATGCTCACAGTAGCACCTGGGTATTTGATACTGGTTCTGTTGCTAATATTTGCAACTTGAAATAGGGACTACGGATTAAGCAAAGATTGGCTAAGGACGAGGTGACGATGCGCGTGGGAAATGGTTCCAAAGTTGATGTAATCGCGGTCGGCATGCTACCTCTACATCTACCTTCAGGATTAGTATTAGACCTAAATAATTGTTATTTGGTGCCAGCGTTGAGCATGAACATTATATCTGGATCTTGTTTGATGCGAGACGGTTATTCATTTAAATCAGAGAATAATGGTTGTTCTATTTATATGAGTAATATCTTTTATGGTCATGCACCCTTGAAGAGTGTTCTATTCTTATTAAATCTCGATAGTAGTGACACACATATTCATAATGTTGAAGCCAAAAGATGCAGAGTTGATAATGATAGTGCAACTTATTTGTGGCACTGCCGTTTAGGTCATATCGGTGTAAAGCGCATGAAGAAACTCCATACTGATGGACTTTTGGAACCACTTGATTATGAATCACTTGGTACTTGCGAACCGTGTCTTATGGGCAAGATGACCAAAACACCGTTCTCCGGTACTATGGAGAGAGCAACAGATTTGTTGGAAATCATACATATAGATGTATGTGGTCCGATGAATGTTGAGGCTCGTGGCGGATATCGTTATTTTCTCACCTTCACAAATGACTTAAGCAGATATGGGTATATCTACTTAATGAAACATAAGTCTGAAACATTTGAAAAGTTCAAAGAATTTCAGAGTGAAGTTGAAAATTATCGTAACAAGAAAATAAAATTCCTACGATCTGATCGTGGAGGAGAATATTTGAGTTATGAGTTTGGTGTACATTTGAAACAATGCGGAATAGTTTCACAACTCACGCCACCCGGAACACCAACGCGTAATGGTGTGTCCGAACGTCGTAGTCGTACTTTACTAGATATGGTGCGATCTATGATGTCTCTTACTGATTTACCGCTATCGTTTTGGGTTATGCTTTAGAGACGGCCGCATTCACGTTAAATAGGGCACCATCAAAATCCGTTGAGACGACGCCTTATGAACTGTGGTTTGGCAAGAAACCAAAGTTGTCGTTTCTGAAAGTTTGGGGCTGTGATGATTATGTGAAAAAGCTTCAACCTGATAAGCTCGAACCCAAATCGGAGAAATGTTTCTTCATAGGATATCCAAAGGAAACTATAGGATACACCTTCTATCAGAGATTCGAAGGCAAGACTTTTGTTGCTAAATTCGGAAACTTTCTAGAGAAGGAGTTTCTCTCGAAAGAAGTGAGTGGGAGGAAAGTAGAACTTGATGAGGTAACTGTACTTGCTCCCTTATTGGAAAGTAGTGCATCACAGAAACCGGTTTCTGTGACACCTACACCAATTAGTGAGGAAGCTAATGATAATGATCATGAAACTTCGGAACAAGATACTACTGAACCTCGTAGATCAACCAGAGTAAGATACGCACCAGAGTGGTATGGTAATCCTGTTCTGGAAGCATGCTACTAGATCATGATGAACCTACGAACTATGAAGAAGCGATGGTGAGCCCAGATTCCGCAAAATGGTTTGAAGCCATGAAATCTGAGATGGGACCATGTATGAGAACAAAGTGAGGACTTTGGTTGACTTGCCCAATGATCGGCAAGCAATTGAGAATAAATGGATCTTCAAGAAGAAGACTGACGCTGACGGTAATGTTACTGTATACAAAGCTCGACTTATCGCAAAAGGTTTTCGACAAGTTCAAGGGATTGACTATGATGAGACCTTCTCACCCGTAGCGATGCTTAAGTCTGTCCAAATCATGTTAGCAATTGCGGCATTTTATGATTATGAAATTTGGCAGATGGATGTCAAAACTGCATTCCTGAATGGATTTTTGGAAGAAGAGTTGTATATGATGCAGCCAGAAGGTTTTGTCGATCCAAAGGGAGCTAACAAAGTGTGCAAGCTCCAGCGATCCATTTATGGACTGGTGCAAGCCTCTCGGAGTTGGAATAAACGCTTTGATAGTGTGATCAAAGCATTTGGTTTTGTACAGACTTTTGGAGAAGCCTGTATTTACAAGAAAGTGAGTGGGAGCTCTGTAGCATTTCTGATATTATATGTAGATGACATATTACTAATCGGAAATGATATAGAATTTCTGGATAGCATAAAGGGATACTTGAATAAGAGTTTTTCAATGAAAGACCTCGGTGAAGCTACTTACATATTGGGCATTAAGATCTATAGAGATAGATCAAGACGCTTAATTGGACTTTCACAAAGCACATACCTTGACAAAATTTTGAAGAAGTTCAAAATGGATCAAGCAAAGAAAGGATTCTTGCCTGTGTTACAAGGTGTGAAATTGAGTAAGACTCAATGCCCGACCACTGCAGGAGATAGAGAGAAAATGAAAGATGTTCCCTATGCTTCAGCCATAGGCTCTATCATGTATGCAATGCTGTGTACCAGACCTGATGTGTGTCTTGCTATAAGTCTAGCAGGGAGGTACCAAAGTAATCCAGGAGTGGATCACTGGACAGCGGTCAAGAACATCTTGAAATACCTGAAAAGGACTAAGGATATGTTTCTCGTATATGGAGGTGACAAAGAGCTCATCGTAAATGGTTACGTTGATGCAAGCTTTGACACTGATCCGGACGATTCTAAATCGCAAACCGGATACGTGTTTACATTAAACGGTGGAGCTGTCAGTTGGTGCAGTTCTAAACAAAGCGTTGTGGCGGGATCTACATGTGAAGCGGAGTACATAGCTACTTCGGAAGCAGCAAACGAAGGAGTCTGGATGAAAGAGTTCATATCCGATCTAGGTGTCATACCTAGTGCATCGGGTCCAATGAAAATCTTTTGTGACAATACTGGTGCAATTGCCTTGGCAAAGGAATCCAGATTTCACAAGAGAACCAAGCACATCAAGAGACGCTTCAATTCCATCCGGGATCTAGTCCAGGTGGGAGACATAGAGATTTGCAAGATACATACAGATCTGAATGTAGCAGACCCGTTGACTAAGCCTCTTCCACAAGCAAAACATGATCAGCACCAAAGCTCCATGGGTGTTAGAATCATTACTGTGTAATCTAGATTATTGACTCTAGTGCAAGTGGGAGACTGAAGGAAATATTCCCTAGAGGCAATAATAAAGTTATTATTTCATTTCCTTATATCATGATAAATGTTTATTATTCATGCTAGAATTGTATTATCCGGAAACATAATACTTGTGTGAATACATAGACAAACTAAACGTCACTAGTGTGCCTCTACTTGACTAGCTCATTAATCAAAGATGGTTATGTTTCCTAACCATAGACATGTGTTGTCATTTGATTAACAGGATCACATCGTTAGGAGAATGATGTGATTGACATGACCCATTCCATTAGCTTAGCACCCGATCGTTTAGTATGTTGCTATTGCTTTCTTCATGACTTATACATGTTCCTATGACTATGAGATTATGCAACTCCCGTTTGCCGAAGGAACACTTTGTGTGCTACCAAACGTCACAACGTAACTGGGTGATTATAAAGGAGCTCTATAGGTGTCTCCAAAGGTACATGTTGGGTTGGCGTATTTCGAGATTAGGATTTGTCACTCCGATTGTCGGAGAGGTATCTCTGGGCCCTCTCAGTAATGCACATCACATAAGCCTTGCAAGCATTGCAACTAATGAGTTAGTTGTGAGATGATATATTACGAAACGAGTAAAGAGACTTGCCGGTAACGAGATTGAACTAGGTATTGAGATACCGACGATCGAATCTTGGGCAAGTAACATACCGATGACAAAGGGAACAAAGTATGTTGTTATGCGGTCTGACTGATAAAAGATCTTCATAGAATATGTGGGAGCCAATATGAGCATCCAGGTTCCTCTATTGGTTATTGACCAGAGACATGTCTCGGTCATGTCTACATTGTTCTCAAACCCGTAGGGTCCGCACGCTTAACGTTACGATGACAGTTTCATTATGAGTTTATATATTTTGATGTACCGAAGTTTGTTCGGAGTCCCGGATGTGATCACGGACATGACGAGGAGTCTCGGAATGGTCGATTCATAAAGATTGATATAATGGAAGCCTATGTTTGGACATCGGAAGTGTTCCGGGTGAAATCGGCATTTTACCGGAGTACCGGGAGGTTACCGGAACCCCCCGGTAACCTAATGGGCCTTAATGGGCCTAGTGGAGGAAGAGGAGAGGAGGCCTAGGGGCTGCCGCGCGCCCCTCCCCCCTAGTCCGAATTGGACAAGGAGGGAGGGCGCCGCCCCCCTTTCCTTTCTTCCCTCTCCTCCTTCCCCCCAAGTCCTAATCCAACTAGGGAAAGGGGGAGTCCTACTCCCGGTAGGAGTAGGACTCCTCCGGCGCGCCTCCTCCTAGGGCCGGCTGCACGCCCCCTTGATCCTTTATATACGGGGGCAAGGGGGCACCTCTAGACACACAAGTTGATTCTCGTGATCGTTTTCTTAGCCGTGTGCGGTGCCCCCTTCCACCATACTCCTCGATAATATTGTACCGGTGCTTAGGCGAAGCCCTGCGAAGATAGAACATCAAGATCGGCACCACGCCGTCGTGCTGACGGAACTCTTCCCCGACACTTTGCTGGATCAGAGTCCGGGGATCGTCATCGAGCTGAACATGTGCTAAAACTCGAAGGTGCCATAGTTTCGGTGCTTGATCGGCCGGGCCGTGAAGACGTACGACTACATCAACCGCGTTGTCATAACGCTTCCGCTATTGGTCTACGAGGGTACGTAGAGAACACTCTCCCCTCTCGTTGCTATGCATCGCCATGATCTTGCGTGTGTGTAGGATTTTTTTTGAAATTACTACGTTCCCCAACAGTATCATCATTGTTGGACCTTCCGAAGAGGCAAAGAGCCAAGTGCAAGGTTCACACGAGTACGAATTGTTGAACCTCCCGAAGAGGCAAAGAACGAAGCGCAAGGCTTTATAGGAGTTTTCCTCCTAGTAGGAGTATTCTACAACTATAGCTTATGATGCTACTGTATGATGCCGCCACGTCACCTATATTCAAAGTTGTGCCACCTTTTTTCTCAAAGAGCGTGTTGGAGCCCGTGAAACAACCACACAAGTTGCACGTACACATAACACATTTATTAGTAATAAATTCTGAAGCACAAATGCCAGTAAGCCACACAAGTTCATCTGCAATTCATGTGATAAATTTGTGCATGACTGGTCTACATATATTCACAGCGCTACCATTCACAATTTACCATACCCCACTTACACGTTATAGATGGGCTACATGTCCTCCTCCAGGTTCCAGTCCCAGGTGTTCTTCATGGATGTCTCGATCCATAGCGGTGGGCAACGGGAATCATTGTCGTAGCTTTCTAGTCCGGTTCCACACGATGGAGACTCATCCAAGCTAAAACGACATAAATCAGGGATAGCGTGTCCCAGCATATCGGTCATCCGGCGGTGCGCACTAAAGACACAACCATGCTTCATGAACAGCATGGCTTCGGTGTTGTGCACGAAAGGTGGCATCCGCTTCACAAACGGGCAGCTGTCCCCAATGAAAAGCGAGTACTCTCCAAGAGTGTTCCTCGGCACCCACGTAGCATCACGGGGGTCGAACTCGACGTCGTTCATCTGGTACACGGGCATCTCAGATCTGGACACATGGTGACGTACATAGTCAAGGTCCATGCATAATAATATTGTGCTCAAATATGGTGGTCGGTAATACTGTGCAGCAAATAGTACTATTCTGGTATAGAGGAAGTAAAATAACTAGCTTATTATATATAGCCTCTCTTGGCTACATGGACGAGATAGTAAGACATGGAAAAACAAAAATGGTGGCAGCTAGTGCGTTCAAGTCTTCAAGGGCCTAGCTTAGCTATATGCGTCCTCCAAGGTAAAAAGTACTCCTACTAGTACTAGTAAGTAGTACAATAACAAAAGAGAAGGCGAGAGGGTTAAAAAATATAATACTAAATGGAATACCTAGGTAGATGGTGACGGCCGATCGTGGTAGATTGTGTGACCATGTTGCACATCAGTGGTACCATGGGTAACGACTGCTAAGATAGTTGATCCCAATATGCCAAAGTCAGCTACAAGGTTCCAGGTTAGACCGAATCACGGATGCAAATGCACATCCAAGATCGGCAATCTTATTTTTATCGGGGGATGACTGGTCCCTGCAAAATAAAGGAGTACCGTTAGGCATGCAAATGATGGTTTGCGCATTCCGTTTGTAATCTCCCGCGCCGTAGAATGGCAACCATATGAAACAAGTCCCCTGGCTTGTCACCGCGATGATGCGGCCCAGATGGCGCACGACGTCTTCGAACGTGTAGGGGTACAAATCTGCCGCGGCCAACATGCACCAGCCTCTGCCATTACTGCCTCTCGCATTGATGGCAATCCTTATGTCAAACACCGCGATGAGATAGTAATCGTCGTAGCCGCGTCGCTTTGTCGGCGGGTCCGCAATTGCTATATTCTTCAATCACATGTAGGCATCATCATACATATTCAAGCCCAGCCAGTCTGGAAGGCCGATCCCAATGGTGGAGAAGGGATCTACGGGAACGGTCGCACTGTTGTGGATGCTGTGCAAAATAATGGTGGTATCCGACCAGAGGTATGCAAGCCAATCTTCGTTGGCACCGACCTAGAACTATATATAAGACGGTGGGCAGTGGAGAAATTACAGGATAGAAATGGAATAACTAAGTACTACATGATCAAACTCCATGACTGACCTGCTCATCGGACAAAATCCGACTACCTCTCAATGTCAGCAACTCTAGTGGAGTCAATGTGCAACCATGGCCAGGGAGCAGTGGACTGTTCGTAGGATTGTCCCATAGAAGAACCTTCTCCTCGAGGACGCATGGAAGACCAACAAGCATGCCCTTTTCCCAAGCCTGTTTAAGCACCGTCTTGAAAAAGTTGGTGCAGGAAGCACCGAGTCTTGCGCCAGTGAGGACATCCACCCCATCGCTAGCCCTTCTTACAAGCCCTCGTCCGCCGCAACAGATCCGCCTCACCAAAAGCACAATACACCACGCCTGCCAAAGCCTTCGTCCACTGCACCGGACCCGCTCCACAGACGCCATATTCAACTCCACTGGCCCTACATTACTGACGCCGCAACCTCATCGGGTTATTTCGATTTGTACTCCTTCAGTTTTTCTCTTCTTTATCGTTCAACTGTTCACTTACCACAGATGAGCTTTCTTGTATGTCGACAGGCGCCACAACCGAAGCACCGGAGCCGCTTCAGCGACGGCGGCAGCTGGCCCAAACTCAACTGCAACACGAGCACCATCGATGATCCTTAGCTATCAAGCATGACAACGATACCCATAGGCTGCCGAGAATGAGGTACTATTATCCAACGGCCGGCGCCTACGTTCACTTTCTTAGCATAAGCACCGCACCTTTGAATTTCTTCAGGGCATCATTCAATTTTTCATGAGACATGTTATTCTGCCTGCACCTGTAGGGCCATACTTCTGGCAGTGAACATGTTACATCTGCTAAATTACATACCAGTGCACATATAGTTAAAATGGTTTAGTTTTGTCCTAAGTATTACTGGACTTCCTAGATAACACTGTCTATTATTTTACTTCTTGCATGTTATATTTATGATAATGGTGTTGTTCTGATGCCACCTGTTGGTTCCATCCGACTGCTTCATGTTCTCTATGCTTAATTACACATCAGCAAACTAGCATGTGGTTTCGCTGCTTTTTGTTCATTTTACCCTACATTTTCTGATGCTAGCTATTACATCACTGCTCCAAGCCTCTGTTCATTACTTTTTCGCGTGTTCTTGATATTCCCAAGTTGCATGACTAATTTGATGCTTCTATTAATTATGGAGCTACCAACCCCATCAAGCAAAATATTTGTTCTTTTGGGGCTGGCACCTCGAACAAGCACAAAAATAGAGTGAAGCAGATATATTGTCGTCTAAGCACACACCCTTATTTCATTAGTTTAGATGAACAATTGATGATCAATTCGAACTAGTGTATGCGATTAAATTAATTTTACCTAAATAGAGGGTGCAGAATAAACTACAACAACTAGATTTGCAACCACGGGATGCTGACGATATCTTCAAAGAACATTGCAACAGCAGCGAGGCTTCACAACAACATATGGTAAACCAGTGTGTTTTAGTACATGTGAAATGTAATGCGTGTGGGCTGCTTTCTTGGCTTGTGCCCTCAACCTGTAATCCTACAGAATTACAAATAGTTCGGTTGTCTGCTTTGTTGTATTGCTTGATTCGGATGCTTGTTTCTTACTTGTTAGGCTATACCTGAGTTGGCCAATATGTTAGAAGTGCCTACTGTACTATCGTAAAGAAATGCATGCCTAGTTCATTTGAGTCCTTAACTTTTCCCCTGAACTTCATCACAGACTGTCTTCGTAGTTTATATGAGGCCACACTGTTAGTGCTTTCTCAGATTATTTCAACTACTTAGATGCCTTGGCAACTTAAATATAGCAGTGGTACACTCCTTTTCAACTAGGGATGTCAACTGGGTCCCGTTTAATCTCGATTAAAGTCCACTAGTGGTATGATAGTTCAAAAGAGTTTTTGTTTTTTGAGGAAAATGAACTAGGGAGCTAGCAAAAACTAACTAGGTGGGACTGGCGGACGTCGTTTATTTGCCACTTACATCCTTGTTTCATCTTACCATTTTAATTTCTTTTCGGTTGATGCTGCTTCGAACCATTTAAATATAGCTTGCCATGCTCGGCAATAATTCGTATGTCGTTTGCCATGTAAGCTTACTGCCTGGATCATGCGATAACTATCTATTACTTATGTCTAGAAGAAACCTTTCAGGATGTCGTTCACACTAGGACACAATGTACAACCCCGGAATCTATTTGTGGAAGCAGTGCGCCATCCATGTTACCGGATGGTAGCAGTTCAGAGGAAACACCGCCGGAGAGTGGTCTGAGCACAAATATTATAGTTCTTGAGGCTCTACTAGAGGCAGAAAGAGATGGTGTGGCTGCCATGAATGAGGTAATCTTGATCTTGAGGCTGGAAATTATGTAATTAGCTGGACACATTATGCAAGCAGCCCAAGAATTGGAGGAAGTAAGAATGTTGCATTTGAAGACGGAGGAGGTCCTTTTGTTTCTGCTATTTGAAGCCTATGGTAATCCCAGTTCTTCTTTAGGTACCAGTTGAAATTGTCAATAGATTATTGTACTTGCATGTTGTGTCATGTCTCTGAATGGATTGTTGTAAGACTGCCTATGTTGTCCATGTGTCGTAATGATCCTAATTTTTTAGGCAAAGTAATCCTTAGTACTTGTATGATTGACATAAGGTGAACTGTTTTTCGTGTGAGCATATTGTATTGGATGAAATAACTGTTTGACTCAAAGTGTATCCAACCTACTGAATTCGAAGATCATGGCATTTCTAAATCATATTCATATATAAAGGTGGAATAAATCTTTGTTGTGGTTTTGAAGAAATAAATAACAAAATTTAGAATTATATGTGGATATTCGTAATCGAATGCAAATTGGATTTGAATTTAGTTGCCAGGGCCCAGGGCAAACGTGAATGCTAATTCTCCCAAGTTTTGACGGCTAAACACCCACTATCATTTGTGGGCTGCCTGAAGAAAGTGTTTGCGAGATGGAAATTACTGTCTACCCCTCACACTTTGACATCCTTATCGACCGGATTTACACAACTGTAAATAGGGGTAGACTAGTAACTTCAATGAGACGTGACATGACCTCCTCTGAGCCCATCCAGACATAGTGAGCGCCAAACGTGGGCGGCAAAACACATTTGATTCAAGCTCATCCGAAAGACATGTGTCTCTCCCTCCATTTCCCCATTCATACACGGTGGGCGGCAAAACAAACTCTCCTCATCTGAAATCGATGTAGGCAAATATTTTAATAGGGGCAGATGTGTAACTTCCCTCAGACGTGACACAACCGCCCTACCTGTCAGCCCCATTCATACACCGTGGGCGCCAACCGTGGGCAGCAAAACACCCTCTCCTCGCCCGAAATCGCTACCGGCAAATATTTGGGAGATGCGAGATTACCATCCTATCCCCAACTGACGTGATGTCTGAAATTTTAAACGGGGGATAAGTTCGTAACTTTCCCACATTTCAGACAAGCGCGTCCCAAAGTTTGAGATCCCCCTCCCCCTCCATTTCCCCATTCATACACCATCGGCGCCACAACAACCTTCCCACTGCGGCCAGCCTCCTCCGTCCGCCACCCCATCCTCCACCTTGCTGGAGCCGCTATACCCCTACCCCGTCGTCCACTGCAAGAGATGGACGTCTCTCATCCACGACGCCAGAACAGGATCCTTTCATCGTGTCCTCTCGCTTCATCGGCGCCGTCGTCCACCTTGCCATTGCCGCTCCTACGATCGCCTCGTCCACGGCAACATGATTTATCCCCTGACCCGGGCGTCTGTGGTCTAAAGTCTTCTTCCCCACCGCCGACAACCATCGCACCCGCAGCACCCTCAACTTATCAGTAGGGGCCTACATGGCGTCGCAGGAGAGGTGGTACTCTTCCATATGTGCTTAAGTAATTGATCTCACCCGGAAAATAGATCGTAAATTGTTTACTGTGCTTTTCTTGTCCGTACCAAATCGTAGTGGCTAGTTGAAAGCAAACATTGGTTGCGAAGTAGCTTTGTCCGGTTTGCACCTTCAGATCCGCCATGGCATGGTTGCTATACTCGTAAAGCTTATGGTTTGCCCCCTTTATATTCAGTACCATCATCGTAGGTGCTTCGTGCCATGCTAGCACTTCTCCTCAAGACCTCAACCCATCAAGCGAAACACATGCCACTCATAATTCCAAAGCTTAGGTGTTGAAATACGAATCTGACATGATGCTCATATTACTAAAACAGAGAACGTTTAATTGGTCACCTAATGTTCCTATATTCGTTTTGAAAAGCATGTGCGCCACCCACTGGTCCAGCTAGTTCCACTTTCCTGATTTTACTCTTGATGCTTAGGGTTTTCCCCTTTTATCTACTCTACTATGATCTGTGTAGGTGCTTTCTGTCGTACTAGCATTATACCGCCCTTCAAGCTAAACAACACAACACTCAAAATTCCAAAGCTTAGTTGTTCAAATATGATTGTGATATGATACTGATATTAGTTAACAGACACATTTAATTGGTTAGCTAAAGGTCCCACTTGAGTTTCCAAATGCATGTCACGACATATATATATAGAGAGAGCAGAATTGCATTTCTTTTATCACTTGTTGACTGTACTTTCTTGTCCATACCAAATCTTAGTTGTTATTTCAAAGCAAACACGGTTGCTAACTACCCTTTACGCACTTTGCAGCTTTAGATCTGCCATCCCACTGCCACTGTCAACACTATACTCATCATGCTTATGGTTTCCCCATTTTATGATGACCACGATCAGCCTACGTGGTTCGTGTCATAATAGCACTTCTCCACCCATCGAGCTAAACAAGCTTAGTTGTACAAATTCAAATCTGATATTATGCTAATATTAGTAAAACTGAGAGATGTTTAATTGGTCAGCTAAATGTTGCTACTTTAGTTTCAAAATGCATGCGAGCCACATATGGAGAGACTGGAAGGAATAGTATTTCTCTGTGTGCTCTGGTTCATCATGGGTGGGCAACCGACATTGTATAAAAAGACTTGTAATATCTTCAATCTGCTTGCTCTTTTGCTCTTCTTTAAGATGATCCTCTTCTCTTCTTTAATAGGTATATTCCTTGTTGGGAAGAGTAGCAGACACATTTGCGGTCAACTGGTCAGGTCAAGTTGTTGTCCCTTAGTATATTTTAAATCTGTCAGGTCAGGTCAACTTGTTCTTCTTTACTATATGTTGAAGCTGTCATCTGTGAAGTATCATCACTTCTGGAGCTCTCGTATTTTGAGTAGTAGGCCACATTATATTAATGCACACACCAAATTACAGCATGCATGACATCTCTCAGAAGAATTGCAGAGATAGCACAAAGGGGTTTACAGGGAGGCAATATTGGATTAGAATCACTTCTGCATTACAAAGATAATCTCACTTGTTTTTATATTTTCATGCATGTCAGGTATTGAACATTATCAAAATGAATATGAGAATGGGCGCACGAGAGGAATATTGCGGAACAATCCACTGGCTAACAAACTTGGCATGGTGGAGGATGGCCTATCTTATTCACCCATCAAGGTGCTTGCTCTAACTTGGCAAGGTTGTATTGGTCGCACATATTTTGCATCTGACCTCTTGCGTTACTTCTACTTTGTTACACCATATGCTTAGTTTAAGCATCATATATGAGTATATGCCATACCTATCCATTTTATGTACTTATTCCATGTGTTGTCATACTATGTTTTTCCAGTCAAATGTTGTTCTTTCGTAATAGATGTCCAAAAGGAAGAGGGTGAGTGCAGATCCTCAAGGAATACAAAATAGGTATTTGGAAAAGGTAGTGATACCTGATAAATCAGATAGATCGGCAGCCACAGAAAACACAGGCCCAACTGTACTGCACTTTACCCCTACTCCACTGGACAGACCCCTATTAGAACTGCTGAGATCCCAGCGTCACGTACTGTCTATGATATCAATTCAAAATTTGAACTCCTAAATTTTTGCATGTGCCTCACCTTCTCACTTGTATGAAAACTAATTTCAGATGAATCTCCTTGCTCAAAGGATCATATGATCTCACAACAATACTAGGCTCTACATTGCTCTTGCCAGTGCCTCTTGCCCTTTGTCAGCATACTTACACTCATTGCGGTTTGATTATGTAGCATCACTGTAAATGTTCGCTTCTTTATCCTCCCTTTGCTTCAAATTATAAGATCTATATTTACTCTTAGATAAATGTAGAATTAACACAATGGTTATGAAGTTTTGGATTGCTCATGTAAGTACTTGTTGTCATGTACTCCCTCTGTATTGAATTAATTGTTGATCAATTGGATGTATTTAGAACTTAATAGTGCTAGATACATCCATTTGAGCGACAAGTAATAATGGACAGTGGTGGTATTACTGTACTTGCATCGTGAGATAGTTGATTGTCTAGGATTACTCTGCATGTTATCTAACATGCCCTCCACTTTCTCCAAATTATCATATCTACATTTACTCTTATCAAAATGTTGAATAAAGCCAATGCCACTGCACACGTTGATGTCTGCATTCCTCTTGTCAGTACCTTTTGCCTTGTAACCCTGTAATTAATTAATTGCTATTTGATTATGTATCATCAGTCTGCACCTAAGCTTCATTATCCTCTGTTTCTTCCAATATTATTTGATCTATATTTACTCTTTGCAAAATGTAGAATAATGGCAACGCTTATAAAGAATTTTCTTTGGGGAATTTATTGAATTACCCTTCCATCAACATGGAGAAGGGCTTTGTCCAGCCCGTGTTAACATGTAATTTAAGTTCATCCTTCTCAAGACTTCAAACTTTGTTCCAGTATAGAGTTGGATAGGCATCATTTCCTCCACTGTTGTTTACTTTGTTGTTTACATTTGATTAGATGTTTGCAACAACTACCAGTTTTAAATTGTAGTTGTAAAAACATGTTCCTTATGTAGAACAGATCCATTTATTTGCTTATATAATTGTGAAACCTGCTATGTGTCTCCTTGTTTCTTTTTCAGAGTTGTATCCCTTATGCCAGGCGGAACTTTAGGGAGGATAGTGAGCCAAATCATATTGAGGACAGGGAGATGACCCCAAGATCCTGTCTTGATGAAGACAGTGATTTGAAGCTACTCACCAGCAGATGTGAGACAACCTCTATGCAGTCGCTGCCTCAATCAGTTCGACTTCTTCAGTCTCAACTTAAAGCGGAAAGGCTTGCTTCAGCTTAGCTCCGACTTGAAGTCAAAGATGCACAGAAGATGTCAGAGGCCTGCCTTGCGCACTATGGTGCCATACAGCTAGGGATGGAGCATCTATCGTTGACACAACTAAGGTCTCATCAGCTTGTTCGGCTGCTTGCGGGGCCCGTCCTAGCCAGGCCTAGTGCCTTCTGAAGTGCTCTCAGTTCTGTATATTCCTTTGTCGACACGTTTATATGCATTGGTGGTGACCTTTGATGCCTAGTTTATGTAATCCGCGGTCACGCTGCGCTTTATTATCACCGGTAGTGAACTTCGATTCCCAGTGGGTGTAATATGCTATAATTTCTTTATTGTATAGTCTAGGTTTATTATTTGGTCGGTATGCTGTAATTTAGGCCGGAAGGTTCAGTGGATCTCAGTGTTGTTGGTCTTCAGGCCAGCCCGTTACTCATATGGGCCAAAACATGGGCCTATAATCATCTTGGGCCATTAGCAGGTCCAAACCTCTAGTAGTTTCCCGCCTTTAATAGGCCGAGTAAAGTTCTAGCCAGCTGGGCCAGAGAATACCATGGGCATTTAACAGGCTAAAACCTAGATTGGGCTAGTGTTGGGCCAAAAAATTCACTGGCCAATATAGGTCGAAATTGCCTAAGGTCCATGTTTGGCCCACATAGGGCGAGCAGTTAACAGGCCAAAATATATCTCGGGCCTGTTTGGCCCAATAAAATTATGGGCTTTAAGCAGGCCGATATCCACACGGGCCATAGGCCCAAAAGTGTCACGGGCCATTATCAGATGGGCTGTAAGCAGGCCGGATTCAACGCGGGCTGTAATTAGGCCCAACTGTTCCACGGGCCATTAACAGGCCGATAGGCCTGTTGCACTGAAATTTATCCACGAAGACTACGGGACGTTAAGAGGCCTAAAGTTACTTCGGACAAGAAATAGCCTAGTTTCTGCATGGGCCGTTAAAGGGCCTAAAGTTAAACCGAGCCGGCAACGTCCCAGATGCACCACGGGCCGCTAACAGGCCGAAAGTATTATCGGGCCGAACTGGTTAACGGGCATTTAACAGGCTAAAATACAAGCATGTCTTAGAATGGGACCAAAAGAATAGTGGCCTGTTAACGGGCCTGATCCGATATGGGACGTAATTTGGCCCAAAACACGGCAGGCTGTGAACGGGCCTGATCTGCTATGAGCCTCAATTTGGCCCAAAACATGGCAGACTGTTAACGGGCCAGCCCACTAATGTTTGAAAAAACATGGTGGGCCTTTAGCTAGTTCGGCCTTTTCACTGGAATGGGCCTCTGTTGGGCCGTGCCACGTGTCAACATATCATAGGCGCCTCCTGTCCAATGAATGGATGACATCTGTCCCAATGGTGAGCAAACACGTGTTTCCTCTGGCCAATGAGAATTTTACACATGGAAAATCCCCATTGGTCCAGGCTGTTAACGGGTTATCGGATCCAAAATCGGACCCGATAGCTTAATGGCAACCCGTTACGGTCGATGCCACATGTCGGTCACCCTTGACGAAAGCACTTCTATGACGCGTGATTTATCATCATGGAAGTGGACACTTCTGTGATGATAATTTTGGTAATGTCATGGAACACTTCTACGACAGCACAGGTATGACTATCTTGATTCTGTCATAAAATTGTCATGGATGTACATGCATGACAGAAAACATGATCTACTATGACAAACACATATCATCACGGAAGTGTTTTTTTGTAGTGATTGGATGAGCAATCGGTAGGGAAGCTGGTCCTTGCGGATATAGGAAGCCTCTTCGCATCCTTTATTGCATACCCGGATGACCGCGTGTTACCGCCCAATGGCCAATGCCACGCCCCCCACGAATGTAGAAGCTTCCCTCCCTCGTCTAGCTGGTTCGCACGTTTTCCCCTGTTTTTTGCCGCCTGCCCACCTATAGAACCACCTTGCGCCAGCCAATTCCTCTCCAAACACCTAGGGAGGCGGTTGAACCGAACAAGTCTAACTTGTTTCTAGTGGGTACATTGATGTGGCATTGAAAGGGTGTGATAGCTCACTCTGGCAAAATAATTGACTACCGCGTTGGCATACATGAGCATGGCGCCCACTTGTCAGCGTGCTAGATGGAGGAAGGAACACAAGACAAAATGGAGCGCGGAAGGGTGTGAATCAATTGGCTCATGTGTGATGACCACTGGAGCAATCCACTCAGATTGTACTACATTAAAAAATTCATGCAAACACGATGGTTATACTGTGAGTAGGTGACCATGTGCTTGGGTCTTCGCCTCTTCCGGAAGACGAAAAATGATGGTGGTACTACAGTATAGATACTTCTGGCAATCTGACACCGAATGAAGTATTGCACGTCCATTGCATGTATTAAGCGCACTATCGTAAAGCAAAGCTTCTCCTCGTCCAGTGAGCCACCGCGCGCGCGTGAGCAAGGGAGAGGTCATACTAGTAGTAAGAAAATCTTCTCCTCATTTGTGAGTTGACGGGACACATCAAAAGTAGTGTATTAGTCTCCAAAAAGGGCTGACCATGTCCATGGCTACCATCCTGTTGGGGATATAACTATTTGTGTAAGCCGCCCAGGAGGGGCCGGGTTACGCAAAGAGGGACTCATCAGAAGAAGCCCAAGATCAAGCATGAAGATGGCGGTTCAATAAAGGGTCTAAAGCCCACAGGCGACTTAAGGCCCATAGTGGTAAACCGCCATCATGGCATGACTTGTATCATAAGGTAGAATTAACTAGTCACCGAGCCGGAGACTGTCTATGAGCCGGCCGGGACTCTGTAGGCCGCAGGGCGTCAACCTGTGTATATAAGGGGACGACCCGTCGGCGGTTTAAGGGAAGAAAACAACTGATCGAGAGCCAGGCATAGCGTATCTTGCTCCCTGGTCATTGAAACCTCAAGCAGTACCAACCCAACTAGACATAGGCCTTCCTTCACTGTAAGGGGCTGAACTAGTATAAACCTCTCGTGTCCTTTGTCCCGATTAACCCCTTTAAGCTTCCTAGTTGCGATGGCTCCACGACTAAGTCCTTGCAAGAGGACATCTGCCGTGACAATTCCACCACAGTTGGCGCCCACCATGGGGCCAGCGCATGGTGGATTCGAGTTCTTGAAGGGCAGCTTCGAAGGGCTCGAGGGATACGCAGTTGGCCGGATGACGAAGAGTCATCGCGGCAAGATCTACATCGACGACAAAGGCTGGGGCCCTAACGCCGGTTCAATTGAGTACGGCTACTGGGTCCCCTTTGGCGGAATTCACGTCTTCATCGGCCGGATTGGTGAGCCGGGCCCTGAGCCGGACAGCTGCACCGACCTCGTCGAGACGGCTCAGTGTGCGAAACCCGCCCGAGCTCAACCCGTCGTGAAGCGTGCCTTTGTGGGTTGCATCCATGGAGGTGAACTTCCTGAAGGATTGGAAGGTGATGGTGAGCCGGCCGTCCTCTCTGACGATAATTCATCCGCCGGCTCAACAGATTCGCTGTATCAAGTTCAAGATGGCGTGCTTGAGGGCTGTTCCGATGGCAGCACTATTCCGGACCTCTCAGAGTCGCCAAACCGGGCAAGAGTCTTCATGGCTGGTACTCAACCCGGCCAAAATTCTATGGCTTCAGCGGCGATAACGTCCGGGTTAGGAGCAGCCGGGGCAGGAGGCCCTGTGCGCTCACTGGCTCAGGTGCTGATGGATCTCATGGATAAGCTTACGGCTTTGTTAACTGTTGTAGTCATCCCTGCGAACCAATCTGAGCATGAGGCGGAGGTGGCACAGGTTCGCGACGAGATCGCCCGGGTCAAAGAAACCTTAGCAGCTGAGGACGCTAGATTAGCAGCAGAGCGGGCGGCTTTGGACGTACGGGCGCAGCAACTTCGGGCAGAGGCCTTGCAGCTCACGTTGAGCCTGAATGCATCTAATGAGGTAATGAGGAGGAGACACTCAGTTCCGTTTACCTCAGAATTATGATCCTCAGAATCTCTTTGCTACACCCAGGGCCGGCTCAAGTAACTTGCCAGGTGCGAATCAGCTTATTACATCTAGAGCGGGAGGTCCAGTCTGGCCTCAGGGGATGGCACCGCCTCACGGCAATATGGCACCGCCCAATTACGTGCCAATACCGCAGGGTCACTTCTCCAACCCCATGGAGAACTTAATTGCAGCATCAGCACGTTTGGCGGCTCTCCCGGTAGATGGGAATGATCCGACAGTGGTGGAAACCCGGAAGATCAGAGAACTTGTCCAAACAACCCTGGCTCAGCAAGAGACCTACTCCTACAGCCGGGATAGGACTCACTCGACTCCTCTGCCCTGGTTAGCTCCGCCTCGTCAAAACCGGAGCCCGAGTTATAGTAGGAACATGGAATCAGAGGCCTTGTCAAGTAACGCTCAGTGCCGGAACCAGCCCGACGGGCATAACCCGGTTCAGGATCGGATACGTCAGGAGGACGAGCGGGCGGCTCAGCTAGCAGCCCAACAGAACTCACTAGCTTACCCGACGACTTCCGTTGAAGCGGGGGTTGCTACTAGAACCGGAGGAGTTCCTTGTCTGGTACCGGCTTTACGTAATGTACGTCTGCCCAAGGATTTCAAGGGGCCTCGGAAGGTGCTGAATTATACTGCCGATTTATAGCCTAGGGCATGGATTGAAAGTTATGAGATGGCTATGGAGCTGCTAGAGGTTAGTGATGAGGCGATGGCTAAATATTTCACCATGATGCTAGACGGAACGGCCCGTTCTTGGTTAAAGGGTTTGCCACCCAACTCCATTAGTTCATGGGCGGAGCTAAAAGCCCGTTTCATCCAGAACTTCAAAGATACTTGCAAGCAGTCTATGTCAATTGTGGATCTGACAAATTGTAAGTAGGAAGAAGGTGAATCTATGACTCATTGGGTGCGCCGGGTCAAGGATATAATACATTCGTCTGACAAGATGGATGCCGGCTCAGCAGTTCTCATGCTGGAGAAGAATTGCCGCTTTGAACCTCTGAGACAGAAGCTGGGGTGCCTTAAGCGTGATTGCAACGATATGGGGACGCTGATGGCGACTTTAGTCAAGTATGCCGATTCTGATAGTACCAAGGATCCCGTGTCTGATGAGGAAAAGACAGGGAAGGGAAAGAAGAACGACAATGGAAAGGGTCAGCAGCATAACCCGGCGAGTCAAGGAGGTAATAAGCGTAAGGCGGACAGTAACCCGGAATTTGTGGCCAATGCACAGGGTAACAATCAGAAGCGTAAGGGAAAGCCACCCCGGTTTGGTGGGTCAGGTCCGTCTCTCGAGCAACTACTCAATGAACCATGCCCAAAACACGGTACCCAGGAACGACCAACGACTCATTTATGGAAGGATTGCGCAATCATGAAAGCTTTCAAGAATTCTAACACATTTGATGGCAATCAAGGCCCAGGCGGCGGTTCAGGAGCCGACGGCTTTCATGGCCCGGGCGGTGGTTCAGGATCCGGTTTTCAGGGAAGCCAGGGTGGTTATAATCAACAGCAGTCTGGTCAAGGAGGTCAGCAGCAGCAGGAGTCGGGTTATCAGAGCCGTCCGAAACAGTTAAGCAGTGGGCAGTATCACGTGTTCACCACAAGTTTGTGTAAACATGATCAGAAAGTTCATAAGAGGGCTGTGAATTCTGTTGAACCGGCAGTCCCTCATTACTTGAGGTGGTCGGAACAGCCTATTGTCTGGAGCAGGGAGGATCACCCTCCCCGGGTTGATAATTCGGGTCAACTGGCCCTAGTGGTGGCACCGCAAGTTGGTGGTTATAAGTTTACTAAAGTGCTCATGGATGGAGGTAGCAGCATCAACATCCTCTATTACGAGACCTTCGGCGCATGGGCTTAACTGACAAGAATTTAAAGACTTCCAACACCGTCTTCCATGGAGTGGTGCCCGGTAAGTCAGCGTATCCTGTGGGGAAGATTGAGCTAGAGGTGGCCTTCGGAGACGAGCATGATTCTAGGGCGGAAAAATTAACTTTTGAGGTGGTCAAAATCAAGAGTCCATATCACGCTTTGTTCGGGCGGCCAGCCTATGCCAAATTCATGGCACGGTCGTGTTATGTGTATCTACAGCTCAAGATGCCGGGTTACAAGGGTACCATCACTGTGCATGGAAGCCGAAAGGTGGCCCTGGAGTGTGAAGAGGGCGATGCGGCTTACGCCGAGTCTGTATGTGCAGTGGAGGAGCTCAAATTTTATCAAGATAACGTTGACCCGGCAGATATGACTTCTCTCAAGAAGCCGACTACGGAGCATGACCCGACCTTGAAGTTTAAATCGGCTGCAGAGACTAAGCTTGTTGATTTCACTCCAGGCGATTCATCTAAGCAATTCAGCATCAGTGCCAACTTGGATCCTAAATAGGAAAGCGCGCTCATTGAGTTCATCCGTGAGAACTGGGACATCTTTGCATGGAAACCTTCTGACATGCTGGGTGTACCGAGAGAACTCACTGAGCACACTCTTAATATTGATCCGAAGTATAAGCCGGCCAGGCAATTTCTGTGGCGATTCAATGAAGAGCAACGAAAAGCTATAGGAGAAGAGGTCGCCTGGCTCTTGGCGGCTGGGTTTATTGTTGAAGTTTTTCACCCAGAATGGTTGGCTAACCCGGTGCTCGTACTCAAGAAAAATGGCACCTGGCGGATGTGTGTGGATTACACGGACCTAAATAGGGCTTGTCCGACTGATCCTTTTGCTCTCCCCCGTATTGATCAAATCATTGATGCTACGGCAGGTTGTGCGCGTTTGAGTTTTTTGGATGCTTATTCTGGCTATCATCAGATCAAGATGGCAGTTAAGGACCAGGAGAAAACGGCCTTCATCACCCCGTTCGGAGCCTTCTGCTATGTGTCTATGCCGTTTGGGCTCAAGAGTGCCCAGGCGACTTATCAACAATGTGTACAGAATTGTCTTCACGATCAAATTGGGCGCAATGTTCATGCTTATGTGGATGACATAGTAGTGAAATCCAGAGAGGCGGAAACCTTGATATCTGATCTCAGAGAAACCTTTGACAATCTCCGGGTTTACAAAATGATGCTTAACCCAGAGAAGTGTGTATTTGGTGTGCCTGCAGGCAAGCTTTTGGGATTCTTGGTCTCAAACAGGGGCATCGAGGCTAATCCGGAGAAGATTAAGGCAATCACTTCTTTGGCTAAACTGGCATGTATTAATGATGTTCAACGATTGACAGGTCGTGTTGCCGCTTTGAGCCGGTTCATAAGCCGGTTAGGTGAGAAGGCCCTACCGCTGTACCAATTAATGAAGAAGGCATACACCTTTGTCTGGAGTGATGCCGCTAATGCTGCTTTTGAGGATTTGAAGAGGCAGTTATCTGAACCGCCGGTTCTTGCGGCTCCCATTGACAAAGAGCCTTTGCTGTTATATGTGGCTGCTAATTCACGAGCCGTCAGTGTGGCGATTGTGGTAGAGCGCAAGGAGGCTGGTAAGGAACACCCGGTTCAACGGCCGGTTTATTATGTCAGTGAGGTACTCATCGAGTCAAAGCAAAGATATCCTCATTGGCAGAAACTTGTTTACGGGGTGTTCATGGCAAGCCGGAAGCTGAAGCAATACTTCCAAGGTCACCCTATCACTGTGGTAAGTTCTGCCCCCTTGGGAGACATTATTCAGAACAGAGAGGCTACAGGACGAGTCGCCAAATGGGTCATCGAGCTCGGGCCTCATGGTCTAAAGTACGCGTCGCGCACTGCCATTAAGTCCCAAGCTTTGGTGGATTTCATCAACGACTGGACAGAGCTACAGGCACCTGAGGAGAAGCCCGATAACACTTATTGGATTATTCACTTTGATGGGTCCAGACAGTTGGAAGGCTCGGGGGCCGGAGTTGTATTAACTTCCCCTCGGGGTGACAAATTTTGTTATGTGCTCCGGCTTATGTTTCCTTGCACTAACAATGCAGCTGAGTATGAGGCCCTGCTCCATGGTCTCCGGATGGCCAAAGAGATGAACTTGAGCCGGGTAAGATGCTTAGGAGACTCAGACCTTGTGGCTCAACAGGTATCAGGCAAGTGGGACTCTAAAGATCCCCTCATGGCGGCTTACCGTCGTGAAGTCGATGCTGTGGCTGGATATTTCAAGGGTTACGTAGTGGAACACATTGATCGAAGGAAGAATGAGGCGGCGGATGCCTTAAGCCGGCTGGGGTCTCAGCGTAAGCCGGTGCCGCCTAACACCTTTCTTGATGTTTTGCATAATCCTTCTGTTAAGTTACCTACAGAAGAAGATCTGGCAATACCAGACCCGGAGGCACAGCTGGTGGCGGCTCTCCATGTTACCCCGGATTGGGCAGTGCCTTATTTGGCTTACATGACCCAGGGAGAGTTGCCAGAGGACGAGACCTTGGCAAGACAAATCATCGGGTGGTCCAAGTCCATGACAATTGTCAATGGCGAGTTACATCATTACAGCGTCACTGGAGTGATTCAACGTTGCGTGTCACCTGCAGAGGGTCAGGAGATCCTTCGTGAAATTCATGAAGGTGATTGTGGTCATCACGCCGGCTCAAAATCTCTTGTGGCCAAAGCCTTCCGTCATGGGTTCTATTGGCTAACGGCTCATGCTAATGTGGAAGACCTGGTCAGTAAATGTGACGGATGTCAGAAATTCTCACGACAAGCCCATGTGCCGGCTCAAGAGTTAAGGATGATTCCAATTACCTGGCCGTTTGCAGTCTGGGGGCTTGATATGGTCGGGCCTTTCAAGAGATCTAAGGATAAAAAGACTCACCTCTTGGTGGCAGTTGACAAGTTCACAAAGTGGGTGGAGGCGGAGCTAGTCAGTAAGTGTGATGCAGCCACAGCAGTCCAGTTTATGAAAAAGGTGATTTTTTGCTTTGGTTTTCCACACAGCATCATAACTGATAATGGTACTAACCTTTCCAAAGGAGCTATGGAAGAGTTCTGTCAACGAGAGCATATCCGGCTTGACGTTTCAGCTGTAGCTCACCCTCAATCAAATGGCCAAGCAGAACGAGCCAATCAAGAAATCTTGAAGGGTATCAAGCCCGGGCTCTTGGTCCCTTTACAGCGGACGCCGGGTTGTTGGGTGGAGGAGTTATCTTCTGTAGTCTGGAGCATCAATACTACCCCTAACAGATCTACGGGTTACACGCCTTTCTTTATGGTGTATGGAGCAGAGGCGGTCCTGCCAAGTGACATCCGTCACGATTCACCCCGTGTGGCGGCTTATGTTGAGGAAGACAATGAAAAAGCTCAGCAAGATGCACTTGACCTATTGGATGAAGAGCGAGACTTGGCAATAGCCCGCTCGGCGATTTACCAACAAGACCTGCGTCGCTACCACAGCCGCCGGGTTAAGTCCAGAACCTTTCAGGAAGGCGACTTAGTGCTCCGACTCATCCAGGATCAATCTAACATACACAAGCTATCCCCTCCTTGGGAAGGACCCTTTGTGGTCAGCAAGAATCTGAACAATGGATCATACTACCTTATCGACATTCGAGAGCATAAAGACTCACGTAAGTCGGAGGAGGAGACCCGTCGGCCGTGGAATATCGCCCATCTTCGGCCTTATTATACTTGAGCCGTCATCTCTAATGTGTATATACTTATACTATGTATATTATATAAAGCAATAAAGCAGGACCTCTGTCCTTTTTTCCACTCCCAAAAAAAGGTTTACCTTGACAGGTGGTGGAGATAACCAAGGAGAAGCGGATCATATCCGAATCCGGCTTTCCTTTGGTCCGGCTTATGATCATATCTGAATCTAGCCGTTGATCACTTGGGGGCTTCTTGTTCAAACATAGGTCGTATTCGAACCAAAGAGAACATAGCTGTCGATACCCATTTGATCGGCATACTGCCAAACCCACTTGGGGGCTTCTTGATCATATCTGAATCATAGCTTAACTCCTTTTGGGTCTGACATGGATCGTATTCGAATCAGCGTCATTAAACAACTCTTATGGTCACTTGGGGGCTTCCCGTTCAAGCATAGGTCGTATTCGAACCAAAGAGAACATAGCTGTCGATACCCACTTGATTGGCATCGCCACAGCCACTGGGGGCTAACAGTTCGTATCCGAATCCTAGCTCAACCCCTTTGGAATGGGTCACTGATCGTATTCGAATCAGAAACCCTTGAATTTTGTTCATCATATTTTACAAGTGCCAACATTAGGTATCTTGTGACCCTCTTGAAATACAATGGAATACATTACAGTCTTCCAGAATTAATGTTAGTTACATCAGGTTGTTAAGAACCAGGTGAACTTATATGTGCCAATTTTTAGGAGTTAAGTTTACCCTCAGGGGTTGGTTTATATAAGCCAGAAAAAACAGCTGTGAGCACTACAGGGCAATGCAAGGTATTTTTGCAAAGGACATAACAGATTCATACAAACTACAAAGAGAATAATGGCGGCGGCTTATGCAAGTATTAAGGGCCATAAGCATGCACAAAGGCATAGCAAAACACAAGGTATCTTTTACTTTGTTACAAGACTCCCTGAGTCGGGATGATGCATTGTTTTCTACGATGACATAAGCAGGTGGTGCCTGACAAGCTACTCTTGGGGTTGACTTGAAGCCCCCGGGTTATCCATCTCCGTCTCTCCGCCGGCTGCTTTGTCCTGGAAGGATGATGAGGCCCAGTCAATGCCACTCAAGGCTTCAAACTCAGCTTCATCATCTATTAAACCGGTTGGGTCGACTTCAGGAGCAAAGGTGTGCTTACGGGTTGGAGGGATCAAGCTGACATCGTCGTAATGTGGCATGGGGATTCTCCGGTTCTCCTTGTCATAACCCGGATGACACTTGGTGAGGTCAGTATCGTTCCCAATAAGAGTAGCCACCGGACGTATATCCTTCACACAGGCGGTGAAATCCTTATCATTAAATACGGTGCCATCTTCCTTTAAACTTGGATACCCAAGAGCAATGTCAGCGGGGTCTAGTTCTGGAAGCCACGCCTTGGCCCGGCTCAATGCGGCTATAGCTCCGGCTCTTGCAGATGCTCGTCTTAACTCTTGGATTCGCTGAGGTAGCACAGCAAGCCGCTTCAGCACATCTTGCAGGAGATAAGGAACATCGTTTGATAAAGCCACAACGGCCAGAGCATGTTGTGACCCGGTGTAGAGTTGTTCCACCAGAGTATAAACTGCCTTCAGCTTGATCACCATGTTCTGCTTAAGATTTGTGCTCCTGGGGCCTGCATTATTAAGCATAAGGTGAGTCAGAGGAGACAACTGAAATGGTCATTCAAGGAGTTTTGCAGTGTTTAAGGTTTGGATAAGTCACTCACCGAAGATTGCTGAAACCATTCGAGATATCTGGCGCTTTAAGCCGGACAGTTCGGCCGTTGCTTCCGCAAGCGATGCCTCTGCTGTCTCGGCCCGGGTCACCAGCGCGGCCTTTTCATCAGCCCAAGTTTTCTTCTCTGATTGAAAATTTTGCTTCAACTTCTCTTGTTCAGAGACGCTGAATTCAAATTTGGAGTTGGCCTTTTCAATTTCACTTTCCTGGGTTGCCAGGCGATTCTTCAAATCAGCAATCTCCAATTCAAATTTACTTATGGTGTCCTGCATTGCACCAGATAGTAGTAAAAGTTACGGTAAGTACTATTAAGTCCCAAGCACTTTGCAAGCAAAGATACTTGACACTGGGGGGCTAATGTATACCGAAGCTTTCTAAATTATTAAGCCGGTCTTGAATATTAAGTCCCAAATACCTTGCAAGCAAAGATTTTTGGCACTTGGGGGCTAATGTATATCGCAAGTTAAAGGTATTATGTTAAACCCGGTTCAATTATTTTCTCTTTAAGCCAGATAAGTAGCTCTAACAATTTTTCTAAGTCTACAGCATATTTATTCATAAGCAATAGATTTGGGGGCTGGTATAGTAAGTGTGATTGAAAGTAAGCTAGTATAAGTCATACCTCAGATTTTTGCTGTATCTGCTTCACCATGTCAATTTCCAGGTCACGGCTGCTTTGTACTTGATTGATATAGCCGGAGACAATCTCTCCAATACTCAAATGAGTATAGTCAGTGACATCCAGCTTGGCCTTCCGGCGTTCCACCAATTCCTTTTTAGAACACTTGGCAAGTGCAAACGGCTGTGCCGGCTCAACAAACTCAGTCTTGAGAATTTTAACTTCCTGATCATTTGCCTTGGCGGGGCTAGGAGCCTCCGGGTTACCAGAATCGTTGAGGGTTTGTTCAGTAGGCGGGTCAGAGGAAGATATAGGAACATCATGAGACGGTTGAGGCGGCGGCTCGTGAGCAGAGGCATCAGGAGTAGCTGTGCCCAACTCTGGTTCAGTCACAACCGGCTCTTGGGGCGGCTTATTCTTTTTTGCCCTTTTGCTAGGCTTTACTTGCACACTGTGGAAAAGGTAGACAAGTTAAATACAACAAATATGAGTAAAATAAAGTATAAGGTACAACAAGTTTATATTACCCGGGAGCAGTTTTGAAGGCTGGCATGTTGGACTGCATAGACTCACCGGAGGAAGGTGAAATATCTTGATAGTTGGAGTCAGAATAATTGAGAGGCTAACAAATGAAGCCTGCCAAAGGAAAAAGAAGGTGTAAATCGGAGATAACCTCAGTCTGGCGTTTCCTGGTCACATCAGGTAAGCCGGAGGAGAGTTCCGCGTCTTTGCTGGTCCGGGTCTGCCTCCGGCTCTCATAATTCCGTCGCTTCAAAAGAAAGTCAAGATCTTGGTAAGACAAAGGATGTGAAAATCTTACTTTCCGGGTTACTCTTCGAATTTTCTGATGCGGCTGAAGCTCGGAGTCGGAGGAGATTACAATTACCTCTTCCTCGACGGGTTGGCTGTTGCCCGTGTCTTCCTGAAAGAAGGTTAGCATCAGTAAGGTAGAAATAAGGAGAAAGGGAATTTCAAAGGTTACCTCTTCCTCATTATCATGAGTATCATCAAGCTGAAACAGCTCAGAGGCGCTTGGCTTCCTTTTCCTTGAGGTGGTGGGCTTGGTGGTTTTCTTTTCGGCTCTCTTGGCCACCCTGGCTTTCTTGGCCGCCTCATGATCATATTGCGTGTTCCAGAAGCTATCATTTGCCTGTAAAAGGGTATAACTGGTTATGCATAAGAATACAGCCTAACATGATAAAACATAACCCGATGGCTGGAAACTTACTGCAGGGGCCGGTTCTTCTGGCAAAAAGGTAGTAAGCCGAAGGCATTACTATTCACTGTGCCCTCTTTCAACAAGGACTGAGTTGTAGCTTCCATTACGTCATCTGGTAAGTCGTTAGGGTTATGACGTTGAGGGTCATTCTTCTCGCCTGAATAATTACACATTAAGCTGGGGTGGCGGCTTAACGGAATTATTCTCCAAGCAATCCAGACTCGGACCAAGTCAATGCCATCTAAGCCGTTCCCTAAAAGAGCTTTAATCCTCTTGATTTTGGGGGTGAGTGGCAGGCGTTCAATAGCTGTCAACTTATCCGGCAGCGGGTGAGTAGGTTCAAGGCGCAATGCGCGGAAGCCGGGCAGTGGATTTTCGCCAGCCGGAGAAGTATCTTGGCAGTAGAACCATGTCTGGTTCTAGTCCTTTGGATGACTCGGCAATTCAGCATAAGGGAACAGGCAGTCTCTCCGCCTTTGAATTGATATGCCACCAAGCACCAGACTGGGCACGTTGGCCCGTTCATTCTGCCGGTTCAAATAGAACAATTCCCTGAACAGGAGTAGGCTGGGTTCTTCTCCAAGGTAAACCTCACAGAAAACTTGAAAGTTGCAGATATTTGACACGGAGTTGGGCCCGATGTCTTGAGGTCTTAAGTCAAAGAAGTGCAAAACGTTTCTAAAGAATTTTGAACCGGGAGGAGCAAATCCCCGTTTCATGTGATCGGTAAAAATGCTGTCACAGACCTAGAGTACATGAGTGAAATAGTTGCATCTGCACTCATGCATCATGTCTAAAATTTCTGAAAGTTGAGTTGAGGTTTGTTGAAACCATCAGAAACCAGTTCAAAATTAATCAACATTAAAATGTCTTCAAAGAAATCCAAGAAAATGTTCCTCTTAGTCTCTAAAAATATTGGCAAAAAGTAAAATTCAAACCAATGTTTTTGGTATCTCAGAAACATTTATTTTGGATCTTTGAATTAATTCAATAACTATTTGCATTGGATATATATTCTTTATATAATTAATATATGTCCAATAATTCTGGAACATTTTATGTGGTTTAGGATATTTTAGTTCTAGTCACATATTTATTTTCAGGATTTTATAAAATGGTTTGGTGTTAAAACTAAACCCAAAACAATTGCAGAAAAATAGAAAATTGAAACAATTTAGAAAACAGAGAAGAGAGAGAGAGCTTACCTGGGCCAACTCACTTATGCAGCCACCTGGCGGCCCAAGTGGCCGGCCCAGCCCACCTGGCCCTCCATGTCGTCTTCCTCCGTGCCAGGAGGACGGGCGCGTGCCCGACGCGCGCGCGCCACCGTGCGGCCACCTCCACCCTGCTTGCCTACGTCCTCGACACTCTGGACGTCTCCAACGACGCCACGCACCCCCTGGAACCCCCTCGCTCACTCTCTCGTCCCCATCCCTCCTCTGGCTCCCTCTCTCTCCCACCGAGCGGATCTCGTCGCCGCCGCTTGCTGCTGCCGTAGCCACCGCCTCCCCCTCGCTTCTTCGACGTGTCCAAAAGCTTCGCCTCGACCCCCTCTTCCTCCCCACTGAGCCGCGCCTTGCCGGAGACCCTGCATCGACGCCATCTTCATCACCTTCGCTGCCGGCCGCCGGAGATTCCTCTCGCCGCCCCGCTCGGTCCGGTGCTTCCCCGGGCACGCCGAGGCCATCTCTGCACTCGTCGTGAGCTCCTGCCCCTTCTTCCCCTCTCCATTCTCGCTCTCACACGCCGTAGCCGTCGCCCCCTTGTTGACCGAAACCCGCCGCCGCCGTGCTCGTCGCCGGTGATGCTCCGGTGACCATTTGGTCCCGGGCATGCGCCCATCGTACTCACCGCACCTCGTAGACGCCGTAGGTGCCAAACACACATCACCACGGCCACCGCAACCGCGTCCCCGCTCGTGTCCGAACTCCGGCGCCGCCCCGAGCTTGTTTCCGACGAGCTCCGGCCGCCCTAGCTGCTGCTGCTTGCAGCGATGGATGCGGCCGAGCTCCAGCTCCCCGTGGACGCTCTCCGCTACTCGTATGGACGCCGGAGGAGCGAGCCCGAGACCCTCAGCCGCGTTTTGAGGTCGCCGCCGGCCATGCTCCGGTGAGCCGACGTGGCCGAGTGATTAACGGCTAAACCCCCACTAAACAACCCCCTGAGCCAATGACACATGGGCCCCACGCCCTTAATTAATATTAGTTTAGTTCCTGTTTAGGTTTAACTAACCAGAGTGGCCCCATGATAGAGGCAAAGGTGTCTCGTCTTTCGATGAGATGATGGATATCGCTTTGGTGGCAGTCGACTTTGACGATCCGACTACGAACGTGCGAGGACGTCCCGCCTTAGCAATCGCTAAACCAACTCCGAGAGGTTATTGACCACGCCGGAGCACGATCAACCTGACCACGAGGGTCTGTTTTCCTGCGAGCAAACGAAGAACAAGCAAGAAACTGAGATTGCAATCTGGATATTGCGAATATAAGATGAAAGCTTTATTGATCAAGGTGGGGTTCTGTGACGCCTTTGTCTGGTCGTTGAACACAAACGAAGTACGCGAAGTTGCAGCTATGGCAAACTTTTAATCTAAACAAAACCCAAAATCTAAACGATGCCCTAAGGGCTGTATATATGGAGGAAGAGGGGGGAATTTCGTGGCCCTTGGTGGAGGGGTCCGAAATCAACCCTATCTCTTGTTTCCCCACACATACGGACTCTAAAAATAGCCTATACTTATGTATTTCGAAATTACATGGGCCTGGCCCAATAATAAGGTGACGCAGCACCTAAAATAGCCTCGGGACGAAATTTATGAAGTGGCATCTTGTATATTTCGTCCAAGGCTTCATGCACCCATTATGGTGGCTTCAAAGTCCTGAAATCATCACTTGTAACTCCGTTCTTGTTCCCCTTGCGCATGTCATCATCTCCATGCTTGTTCTTGCTCCAATGTTCATCCTTCTCCAAGCTAGGCCCTTCATTTGTAAGCAAAACAAATGTATCCAATTTAGGCAGCATCATATTCTCATGAACATTAAAATCATTACCAAGAAACGAAAGTACCTGGTAATTTAGTTGGCGTGCACGAGCTCTAGTAATTGGTCCAGTATGTATAGCAGCAGGGGCTGTGGGTGTAACAATTGTATTGATGTCCTCATCATCCTCCCCTTCTTGAAATGAAGTCGTCCTCGACGGAAGTTCATCGTCCCCACCCAAATAAGGCTTCAAATCTGCAATGTTAAAAGTGGGACTAAGCCCAAAATCTGCAGGCAGCTCAAGTTTATATGCATTATCATTTATTTTCTCTAACACCTTAAAGGGACCATCAGCACGTGGCATTAGCTTTGATTTGCGCAAATCAGGAAATCTATCCTTACGCAAATGTAACCAAACAAGATCTCCAGGTGCAAACACAACATGTTTTCTACCCTTATCTCCAGCAAGTTTATATTTAGCATTCATACGCTCAATGTTTTCCTTAGTTAACTCATGCATTTTTAAAATCAATTCAGCACGTTGTTTAGCATCAAAATTAACCTTCTCCGAAGATGGAAGAGGCAACAAATCAATAGGTGCACGAGGTAGGAAACCATACACAACTTCAAAAGGGCACATCTTAGTAGTAGAATGCAATGAACGATTATAAGCAAATTCAATATGAGGCAAGCATTCCTCCCACATTTTCTTATTATTCTTCAAAACAGCCCTAAGCAAAGTAGACAACGTTCTATTGACTACTTCAGTTTGTCCATCAGTTTGGGGGTGACAAGTAGTACTAAAAAGCAGTTTAGTCCCCAACTTAGCCCATAAACATCTCCAAAAGTGGCTAAGAAATTTAGTATCACGATCTGAAACAATAGTATTTGGCACACCATGCAAGCGAATAATTTCACGAAAGAACAAATCAGCAACATTAACAGCATCATCGCTTTTATGACATGGTATAAAGTGTGCCATTTTCGAGAATCTATCCACGACAACAAATATGCTATCCCTCCCCTTCTTTGTTCGAGGTAAACCTAAAACAAAGTCCATAGATATATCCTCCCAAGGAACACTAGGTACAGGCAAAGGCATATATAAACCATGAGGATTGAGTCGTGACTTAGCTTTTTGACATGTAGTGAAGCGAGCAATAAAACGCTCAACTTCCCGTCTCATCTTTGGCCAAAAGAAATGTGTAGCAAGTACGTCCTCCATCTTCTTCACGCCAAAGTGTCCCATTAATCCTCCTCCATGCGCCTCCTGCAACAACAAAAGACGAACGGAGCTAGCTGGAATGCATAGCTTGTTAGCACGAAACACAAATCCATCGTTAACAACAAACTTGTTCCACATTCTTCCTTCTTTACAATTCTGCATTACATCTTTAAAATTAGCATCATGCACATATTGATCTTTGATGGTCTCCAAACCAAATATTTTGAAGTCAAGTTGTGAAAGCATAGTATAGCGACGAGACAATGCATCAGCAATAACATTTTCTTTTCCCTTCTTGTGTTTAATGACATAAGGGAAAGTCTCAATGAATTCAACCCATTTAGCATGTCTACGATTCAGTTTAGCTTGACTTTTAATATGTTTCAAAGATTCATGATCAGAATGTATAACAAATTCTTTGGGCCATAAATAATGTTGCCATGTTTCTAAAGTCCGAACAAGAGCATATAATTCTTTATCATAAGTAGAATAATTCAGACTAGGCCCACTCAATTTTTCAGAAAAGTATGCAACAAGTTTGCCATCTTGTAATAACACACCTCCTAATCCAATTCCACTAGCATCACATTCAAGCTCAAAAGTCTTATTAAAAGCAGGAAGTTGGAGTAAAGGAGCATGTGTCAACTTATCTTTCAATACCGTGAAGGCTTCTTCCTGTGCGGTACCCCAAAGAAAAGGCACATCTTTCTTTGTAAGCTCATTGAGAGGTGCAGCAATGGTGCTGAAATCTCTCACAAAACGCCTATAGAATCCAGCGAGGCCAAGAAAACTCCTCACTTGTGTGACCGTTTTGGGCTGCGGCCAACTCTCAATAGCTTCAATCTTGGCTTTATCAACTTCAATTCCCTGTGGAGTAACAACATAGCCAAGAAAAGATACTCGGTCGGTGCAAAAGGTGCACTTCCCAAGGTTACCAAACAAACGTGCATCACGTAGAGCAATAAAAACAGCACGTAAATGTTCCAAATGTTCTTCCAAAGATCTGCTATAAATCAATATGTCATCAAAGTAAACTACCACAAATCGTCCAATGAAACCACGTAAAACTTCGTTCATTAATCTCATGAAAGTACTAGGTGCATTAGTTAACCCAAAAGGCATGACTAACCACTCATATAATCCAAACTTAGTTTTAAATGCTGTTTTCCATTCATCTCCCAATTTCATACGAATTTGATGGTAGCCACTACGCAAATCAACTTTGGAGAATATTGTAGAGCCACTCAATTCATCAAGCATATCATCTAGCCTAGGAATAGGATGACGATAACGAATAGTAATATTATTAATGCCTCTACAATCAACACACATACGTGATGTACCATCCTTTTTCGGCACTAGAATAATAGGAACAGCACAAGGACTAAGGGATTCGCGTATATAACCTTTGTCGAGAAGCTCTTGTACTTGACGCATAATCTCCTTCGTCTCCTCTGGATTGGTACGGTATAGTGCACGGTTTGGCAGTGAAGCACCGGGAATTAAGTCAATCTGATGCTCAATCCCTCGAATAGGCGGTAATCCCGGTGGCACGTCTTGTGGAAATACGTCAGCGAACTCCTGCAAAATGTTAGTGACAGCAGGAGGCAAAGAGGAAGGCACGTCCTCGAATGAAAATAATGCCTCTTTGCACACAAAAGCATAGCAAACAGATTTGCTGAAATCTAGCTCATCAATATCAGATTTGGTGGCAAATAAACATGCACTTTTCAATTTAATTTCAGAAGCAACACTTGATGGTTTATTATTAGGCTTCATTTGTTGCTCAAATTCTTTTGCCACAATCTGATTTTCACTCTTATTCTTCTCCTGTTTTGCTTTATTAGCTCTATTAATATCATCTTTCAAAATGGAATCAGGAGTCATAGGAAGCAAAGTAATATTTTTATCCTTATGAACAAGAGTATAGTGATTGTTTCTACCATGGTGTACAGAATTTTTATCAAATTGCCATGGTCTACCAAGTAATAAGGAACATGCTTGCATAGGTACCACATCACAATCAACATAATCAGCATATGTAGAGATACTAAAATGCACACGAACAGTACGTGTTACCTTAACCTTGCCGCTGTTGTTGAACCATTGGATGCAGTAAGGATGTGGATGTGGTCTTGTGGTGAGAGAAAGCTTCTCCACCATCTCCATGCTAGCCAAGTTATTGCAGCTCCCTCCGTCTATTATGACACGCACAGAACGTTCCTTCACAACTCCCTTGGTATGGAACAAATTGTGCCTCTAATTTTGCTCAGCTTGTGTGACCTGCACACTCAAAAGACGTTGAGCAACTAAACATTCATACCTGTCAGCGTCTTCAGGAGCCATGTATTGCGTCTCATGATCAGAATCATCTCCACCATGTTCTTCACGTGTAATAAGAGCCAATGTCTCCTCATCATAGTCACTAGCGGACTCATATCCACCACCCTCGGTAGCAATCATCACACGCGGAGATTTGCATTCTCTCGCATAATGACCTCCTCCCTTACAACGACGACAAATAATATCACTTGTGTGCCCTGTTGATGCCCTGGAAGAAGAAGAACTCTATGCAGGCCCGGCAGGTGCGCTCTTGGCAGATAATGGTGGTTGTTCCTGTTTTCTTGTATCACGGCTGTAGGAGGCACCTGATTGAGGTGCTGGTGCAGTTGAAGTAGAAGATGCACGCGGTGTCCACGATGAAGGTCGGCCTGCAGAAAAGTTAGTTCGCGCCAATGCTTGTCGATCCTGCACTTCACGTTCAGCTTTACAAGCAAGATGGAATAAACGAGTGATATTAGTATACTCCTTATAGTCTAGAATGGTCTGAATCTCTCTATTTAATCCACCCAGAAAACGTGCAAGCATAGCTTCATTCTCCTCAACAATACCACATCGAATCATGCCAGTTTGTAATTCCTGATAATATTCTTCTACAGAATTTTTTCCTTGTCTTAAACGCTGCAATTTTTGAAGCAATTCACGTTGATAATATGGTGGAACCCAACGCGTACGCATAGCAGTTTTCAAAGCAGCCCAAGTAGTTGGAATAGGATATAATCTACAATTTTCAGACCACCAGACACATGCAAAACTAGTGAAAGCACAAACAGCAGCAGCAACCCGTCTCTCCTCGGGATATTGTAAACATGTAAAACGTTGTTCAGTTTCTAACTCCCAAGTAAGATATATATTAGGAACATATCTACCCTCAAATGGTGGAATATTCAATTTCAGTTTAGGAATATGGACATCATCTCGTACCTGAGGTGGTGGTGCAGGCCTACCATTACGAATATATACCTGAGGTCGACCTGCTGGTGGTGGTGCTGGTGGTTGCACGTAGTTCTGATTTTGAGCAACCTCATCCTCCTCCGCATCAGCAGCAGGAGCCACAGAAGTATCAACAGCAGCACCAACAGTTTGGCCAAACACAAGAGGAACACGGCTCGCTCGGCGGAGGTCTATTTTGCGACGTGGAGGTAGTCGTTGTTGTTGTTGTCGGAGAGGTGCGTTAGGTGCAGCGGGTGGTGGTGGTGGAAGACGCACGAGCAATTCATTAAACTTGTTATCGAGCTTAGTTTCGAACGTCTTCTCCATGCCATCTATCTTCTCCATGGCCTCTTCAAATCTGTTTAGCACGTCTTGCACCTGTCCACTCATCATTTGCTGAAATTTATCGTGCAAATCCTTATTCGTCATGTTCTCCCAGTCAGTCTCGTCGGCTTGTGATCCTGGCATGGTTAGCAGCAATAGAAACACACAAGAATATGATCCTATAGACTACTAACAAGAGGTGGTGGTGGGTGTCACAAATCCGTCAAGCAAATCTCAAATTCTTACCAGTTCTTACCCAGCAGCAGGCGGTGATCGGCAACCGTTGTAGTCAAAAACTCTCAAAGCTTGGATAGAGCGATTACCAGGGAGAGTCAAACGCACGACGTAGATGTATGTGGAGCTGGGAAGGCTTATAATATGGTAGCAAAAAGGGTCAGCAATAATCAATTCAGAGATGCAAAGTTGAATAAACGCTCAACGACGGTACTGTGCTGGTCCTAGGCTAGACTGTGCTAGAGACGCGAGCCTAGAACACCAACAAAATCACGGCGCGGCACGTAAACAAGGGAAAAGCACACTCTGGAATTTTTTTCGCTCTCTTTTTTTTGCGCTCTTTTTTTTTGCGCTGCTTTTTTTTGCGAAAAATCACTATAATGGCGAGTGTCTCAAAACTCTTCCTAGCTCAAACTGACAGGATGGGCACGAAATTTTTTCGACCAATTTTTTTTTCGACTGCCCGGACCCAAAAACTGGAAACGGATCAAAAAAAACTTCCTATAATGGCACCTGTCTCAAAACACTCAGAAACATCTAAAAATAGGATAGCCAGAATTTTTTTCGAAAAATGCGTTTTCAAAAAATTTTGGGCCTAAACGGAGGGTGGTTTCCGGACTCTTTTTTTTTTCGAAACCTACTCCGGTAAGGAAACACGAATCGGAATCTAGATGGATCTCGAAAACAAACCTAATATGACAAGAACTCGGATTGGTGGTGGATATATGGTGGTAGATGGCAGCGGTGGTAGTATATGACAGCTGTGGTGGTATATGGATACGGATTCGAAGCGGTGGTGGATAAGCGGTGGTGGTAGATGGCAGGGGTGATGATGATGGTGCGGCGGCGGCGTGACAACTTATGACCAGAACTCGAAACTCTAAAAGACTAGACTCTAAGACCAGCAACTAGACACGACGATGCAACCGCAAATTCAACAAAGCAAAACCCTAAAAAGATTATGCAAAGGCTCAGATTGGTTCGGATATGATGAACTAACCCTAATTTTTTTTGTGGCTTTTTCGTGGACTATAGGTATGAAGAACAGACTCGATCTAAACTACGAAAAACTGTAAAATCTCACCGAGCAACCTGGAAATCTGATACCACTTGATAGAGGCAAAGGTGTCCCGTCTTTCGATGAGATGATGGATATCGCTTTGGTGGCAGTCGACTTTGACGATCCGACTACGAACGTGCGAGGACGTCGCGCCTTAGCAATCGCTAAACCAACTCCGAGAGGTTATTGACCACGCCGGAGCACGATCAACCTGACCACGAGGGTCTGTTTCCTGCGAGCAAACGAAGAACAAGCAAGAAACTGAGATTGCAATCTGGATATTGCGAATATAAGATGAAAGCTTTATTGATCAAGGTGGGGTTCTGTGACGCCTTTGTCTGGTCGTTGAACACAACGAAGTACGCGAAGTTGCAGCTATGGCGAACTTTTAATCTAAACAAAACCCAAAATCTAAACGATGCCCTAAGGGCTGTATATATGGAGGAAGAGGGGGGAATTTCGTGGCCCTTGGTGGAGGGGTCCGAAATCAACCCTATCTCTTGTTTCCCCACACATACGGACTCTAAAAATAGCCTATACTTATGTATTTCGAAATTACATGGGCCTGGCCCAATAATAAGGTGACGCAGCACCTAAAATAGCCTCGGGACGAAATTTATGAAGTGGCATCTTGTATATTTCGTCCAAGGCTTCATGCACCCATTATGGTGCTTCAAAGTCCTGAAATCATCACTTGTAACTCCGTTCTTGTTCCCCTTGCGCATGCCATCATCTCCATGCTTGTTCTTGCTCCAATGTTCATCCTTCTCCAAGCTAGGCCCTTCATTTGTAAGCAAAACAAATGTATCCAATTTAGGCAGCATCATATTCTCATGAACATTAGAATCATTACCAAGAAACGAAAGTACCTGGTAATTTAGTTGGCGTACACGAGCTCTAGTAATTGGTCTAGTATGTATAGCAGCAGGGGCTGTGGGTGTAACAATTGTATTGATGTCCTCATCACCCCACGCGTCAGCTTTGACCGCGCAGACCTCGCTGTTGACTGGGCCACATGTCTGGTTGACTTGATGACGTGTCAGTTGACCCGGCCCCACCTGTCAGCGACACTGACCGGCACTTTGTCCCTGACCAGTGGACCCCACTGGTCAGGTTTGACCCGGGGCAGCTCAGTTGACCTGCTGACGTCACAGTGATGTAGTGCTGACGCCATAACTCATTTTCTGGATTAATTATAATTCAGAAAATTCCAGAAAATTACCTAAACTTCAAAAAATCATAGAAAATCAACCTTAGCTCCAAATGAAATAAATTATACATGAAAAATTATCAGAAAAATTCAAGGAATCCATCTGTGCCGCTTTCATGCATGTTAGATCAACTTATACCTGCTGATCAGGTCAAATCAATTAAATGGCATTTGAATTTCACATATGGAGTTTGAATTTGAACCTAGGGTTCAAACCAACTCCATTTAACATGTTGCTAGTTGCATTAGCTCAAAACACAGCATATTGACATGTCATGATCATGCATCATATTGTGCATTGCATTGATTGTGTTCATTCTCTATTGCCGGTGGTTGTCCCCTCTCGATAGACGTTGTACCGACGCTGTGATCGTTGACACTGATGAAGACCCAATGATATCTTCAGAAATGCCAGGCAAGCACAACCCCCTTGTTCATTCCGATACAAGCCCACTCTCTCGCTCCTGCTCTCTTTTACTGCATTAGGACAACAACGATTCATCTGTTACTTGTTGCGGTAGTTGAACCCCTTTATCCTCTGCATGACCTGTCATTGCCACAGTAAATAGATGAAACCCACTAGCATGAGTAGGAGTTGTTTGAGCCCTGATGTGCCTACTCATTCATGCTTGTTTGTCATGCCTGCTACTGCTTAGAGTTGAGTCAGGTCTGATTCATCGGGGATGAATCGGAGGTGTGTAAACATGTCCTACTGTTGAGAGCTAAGTGTGTGAACACGATTTGGTAAAGGTAGCGGTGAGAGTCCATGTAGGAGTGCATGGTGGGTTGTCTCATTGAAGCCATCCTTGGATCTAAGTTCCGTGTTTGTGATCCATGAAACAGTTACTACCACGCATTGGGCCCGAAACCAATGGACCCTCTCGGCTTCTTGATCACCCTTGTCCTCTGTCTAGGAGTTGCAACTAGTTTCTGGTGTTTATAGGATATGTGTTGGCGGCCGTGCGTAGCGCTGACCCTAGGGGTGGGCTATGATGCGGTAGATACACCGTGGCACGGTGTACCGGGCGCCCGTTTGGTGTCTCGGGAACCCTGTTCACATCGTTCGGGGCCGTATGTGGAAACCTCGGCCAGACTCCCTGCGGATGGAACCTGGATAGGCGATAAACCTGGACTAGAGACTTGAGTGTTTAGGTACGCCGTGGCCGACACCCTCGTTGGGCTTCCGCTTGAAGGTTGCCGAGTACATGTCGTGTAAACGGTGGTAAGTGGTGAGAGCGTGTGTGAAGAAGTACACCCCTGCAGGGTTAACATCATCTATTCGAATAGCCGTGTCCGCGGTAATGGACTTCTGGGTTGCCTATAACAGTTCATAGACAAGTGAAGTGGATACTCTAAAACTCGCAAGATAAGTGTGAGTGCTATGGATGGCCTTCTCGTAGGGAGACGGGAGTGGATCCATAGTGGTGTATTGACTGGTGAATACGTGTACTCGTGTGCGCCACCTCGAAAGAGTTGCTTGCAATCGTAGTTCAGGTTAGCCATTGAGTCAAAGCTGGCTTGCTGCAGTTAAACTCCACCACCCCCCTTGTTGATACCGATGCATATGTAGCTAGTTCTAATGTAAGTCTTGCTGAGTACCTTTGTACTCACGTTTGCTTAATTTATGTTTTGCAGAGAGAGAGACTTCCGTCTCGCTAGTAGTTCCGCGTGGACTTCGACGTTAGCTTGATACCTCAGCTACGATCTTGTGCCCTCGGCAGGATCTGGTAGATAGTCAGGCTTCTTAGCCTCTTTCATTTGTAGATGTCTGTACTCAGACATGTTAAGCTTCCGCATGTGCTTTGATTTGTATGCTATGATTGTTGGGTCATGAGACCCATGTTTGTAATATCTCGCTCCTCGGAGCCTAATGAATAAATACTTGAGTTGTAGAGTTATGTTGTGATGCCATGTTGTATTTACACATATCGAGCATATTGTGTGTATGATTGAAATGCTTGGTATGTGTGGGATCCGACAATCTAGTTGTTTATCTCTGGTAGCCTCTCTTATGGGGAAATGTAGTCTTGTACTTCCACGAGCCATAGTAGTCCGCTACAGCCCGGTTCACCGGAGTCCTGCTAGCCTAGCACTACTGCTCATGACACTTGACTGGCCGGCATGTGTTTCACTTCGTTCCTGTGTCTGTCCCTTCGGGGAAATGTCACGCGGTGACATCCGAAGTCCTGCCTAGCCTGCTACAGCCCGGGTTCCCGGAGTCCTGTTAGCCCAGTGCTACAGCCCGGATTCACACGCTGCTGACCGACATGCTCGATGTGATTCATGTATGCCTGTCCCCATAGGTTAGTGCCACTTTGGGTTCACGACTAGCCATGTCGGCCCGGGTTCTCCGTCATATGGATGCTAGCGACACTATCATATGACTTGGAATTGGGGTCCTGACAGCGTTGGTATCAGAGCCTGACTGCCTGTAGGATTACCAAGCCAAACTGGTCGAAGTCGAGTCTAGAAATGCTTTAGTTATGTAAGGGAATTGATTGTGGAAGGGAACGTAAGGCTCTTTTTACTCCTTATACCTGATGCCCTCTGATCTGAGTCATCCTCTTCTTTTCTACGGGAATTAAGAACTAGGCCTTCTCATCTATCTATCAGGATGACGTGTTACTAATCCGTAGACTTATAGGATTGTTGGATTCAAGTCTCAGTTCAGTTCCTTTTACCTCCGTATGCTCATAGCTGGCCTCAGAACCTTGATATTGTAATGTTGAGTGGTCATGCCACTATTTTGCAGGATGTCTCAAATATTTCGAGCATTCACAGTCGTTATGCTGTCCGAGTCATCCCAGGTTTCTAAATAGTCTGATGCATTTGCAAATCCCTTCCTCCTGTTCTTGATGTCCATTTGGGCCAGATTAATCACACTAATCGGTGAGTTGAGGTACTTTGTTGCCTCGACATATATGTTGGAGCTATTACTATGACCCTAGGTGTTTTAGGGAGTCACCTAGTGATCTAGCCATGTTTTGTATCCCAAGTGTGTGATTCTGGCCATTATTCTCAAAAGCATCCCGTGATGCCATGTAGTGGTAGGTATTCTATTCATGGGTTCTTGAACCCGAGATTCACCCTACTTACCTCATGTTGATAGTGTTGCTAGTTCCTTTAGGATATTAGTAACCTTTGCGATAGTCCTCGAGGTCTGTGGTATTTCCTTCTTCCAAATACTTTGAACCACTTATGGCAGAAGTTTGTTGTATCAAAAGATCACAACCAGAGTGCTCTTAATGAGTTCTCCATTCTGCATTGTGAATCTGCCAGTCCTACCTATCTGCATGGGTTGTCCGGAAGAAATGTTGAGCTTTGCTCGACATACTAATCTATGCATCCACAACTCAGAAAATTATATGTTCCTCGAGTTGTTCCTCTTCAGTTGTATTCCGACCATCTTCTATCAGATGATAGCCAAGAGTATGTGTGCATTTGTGTTCATCGATGCCTATTATTCTTGTGGTCCGTCAAGCCATTCTATTCCAGAATGACTAGGAGAAACAAACTCCAGTACCTCATCCATATCTAGGATTGGGTCAAAGTAGTTGTATCCCGCAGATCAAAATGCCAATCCAGCTTTTGCTCTGTTCTACCTTGGAGTTCTATCCTATTCATGCCAAGAATATCATAGGAATTGCACCATCTCTTATGAATGTTTGATACAGTGATACTTCTCGCCATCAGTATTCATTCCTCGGTTCCGTGTTGTTGTAACCGGAATGCAGACAAGTGAATTGTGATGTGTGAAATCAATACTCCGAGCAACTCGTTGCTTTGTAGTAAATGGACAATATTCTCATTCTTAGCGTGTTGGTTATTGAATCACCACCCTAGGACTGATCGTGCTACCTAGTCCTTATCTCTGGTGCACTCCTCGATCAATGAGTGAGGATTATTCCATTCCTCGCTTATCTGATCATATTGTCTTGCTTTGAAAAGCAAGATTGTTGTCGAGCTTAGTAACATATCGGTGGTTCGTGATTTTCCGGATATCTTCTCGGAAGTATTACCAGGTTGTCACCTGACCGCTATGTTGAGTTCGTGATCAAGTTGGTTCTTGTAAACCACCCCTTCTCCAAGAATCTGTGTTGGATACCCCTGAGCTAGTTGGTTAAGCTAAACAACAACTTGGAGAGTTGGAAGATAAAAGACTTTGCCGAATTGGTTCTTTCTGAAGGGATATCTTTGTGTTTGTGTGTGTACTGAAGAAAGATGATATCTTCACCAATTGGTCCTCGTGATTAGTTGTTGGATCTATTGCCTTGTCAAAACTTTGACTTGAGTATGGGCTATTGTCAAGTCAAATCAGAACCAAGGATGTTCGTAATGTTGTCTTACCGTGGTTGATCCCTCGAGCATACACCATTACATCTTTTGGTCTGACCAATACTATCATCGTGCTCACATGATGGTGGAAGTCCAGGGATATGGAAATTCCGGTGAGTTGTTGTTGAGCCCATCAACAGCATTTTGTCTCCCCCATGATTCATGTTGAACATCAACCTAGTGTTGGAAACTTTATAAGCAATGCCTTCGTGTTCCGTTCATGAAGCTTATGCTTGGATGGAAGAAGTGACTTCCTCGAATTCATGTGCATTTGGTGCAAGTTGCCGCCGTGAGTTCGAGAAAGATTGTTTTTGTTTCCCCTGGCACCATCCCAAGTCAGTTATGCATGTGTGAATGTATTCTATGGTTTGGTAGATTAATTACCTCCACTCCATATGTATTCCCCAGCACACCAAGCCACTGATTGACTTGTTCAAGGAAAAGAAGTCTACGCTTGGGATCTAATCCATGGACTTGCGTAAAGACTTTGAAATCCTTGATGATGGTTCCCCACCTGAACTCGATAGTGTTTTACTATAAGACTACTATGTGGTCATGCTTGTCTTGGATAGCGTGTTCACAGGTTTGTAGCAGAACCAGCTCATGTTTTGGAGCTTGCTATCGCAGTTCATTCCCCGAGATTCTCGCAACATCATCTCATCAAATTGTGTTGCAAACTCTCATTTTCTTTCTAGACTGGATGGGTCTGGAATATCCTAACACCAACCAGGTCTGAATCTCAGGCAGATATGATGGTTGGAACGTACTCCAAGAACTATAATGTTGGTCTCTCTATAACCAGTAACATGGATGTCGTGGCCAACACACCTAGTCGGAAGGCCTATTATGGTAGTATCTTGGTTGAAGAAGTTGGTCACCTCCCCATAAGGATCTCGCAGGATTTGCCTCCATAGTTATTCCTTATGGGTTCTTGAGCTTCCGAAGTCCGACCTTTTACTTGATGTTCTAGATATCAAATCATATCTATAAATGGATTACGCTAGCACATCAAGGAGAACATTAGAAGTACAGTGTGAAATGTCTCTCCGTCGATCGTCCAGATTCTGTTCCCATAGCCTCGCTAAGGGAAGATCTGAGAAGGTGTTATCTTCCTTTGTATCCGCATCATCCATCACTAGTCATCATGGTGGTATGTTGTGTTGCCAGGATCCTTGACACGGATATTGGTAAAACCTTGATGAATATGGAGATGCTCAAGTTCCTGAGAGCACGCGCAAGCACCAGGTTTTACCATTGGCGTTAACTGGGATTTGCTTCCAGTTTCCTCGGTTATGTTATAACCTTTTCAAACAGTGGACTCACTCTCGACTGTTGAGTTCTTCCCCAGTTACCAGAATCATTCCCAACATTTGCATTTTGTTCCCAGCTTGCACCTCAGTAGTTGTTGTTCATGATCATCTTCAAAAGTGGACTTACCATGGGTCCCATCCATTTCCGATGATAAGCAAAAACCATCCATTGCGTTGTCTTCAACAAGATAGTCCTCATCATCCATTCTAGTCGGAGTATGCCATTCTTTGAACTTCTTCAAATGATCGTTTGTGATTGCCTTAGGCTGGTATAGAGAGTTTCAATGATCTTTGTATCAAAAGTAATTCTTTCTGCCACTTAAGGGAAAATCCCACGGGTCTTCTCCCCTAAGGTGCCCCATTGTGGATTCATGGCAATTATTTCATCGCTATCTTGAAATCATGCACCATCCTTTTCAGCGTGGAATTTTTGCCTACCCAATAGAACCTTGTCATCTACCTCCTTTTCCATCACTCCTGATCTGTGTTTCATGTCCCAGCTCAAGAGATGTTCTAACGTCTCACTCCATGAGTTGATCTTGAGTGCTTGATCTTCGGGGAGATCGTTTCATGTAGAGTTTCCTTCTGTCGTCATCATGTTGGATGAAGAGCTCAAAAGTAAAGACGTCAAGATCAATTGGAGAAATGAATCAACATCTTCGAGAAGGGAAAGTGGATCATGAGATTGTGTTAGTTGGTGCCCCCTCTGTCTTCTTACCTCACGACCTGGATCTCGGGACGAGATTTTTGTTTAGTAGGGGTGTGTTGTCACAGCCCTAGAGTACCTGAGTGAAATAGTTGCATCTGCACTCATGCATCATGTCTAAAATTTCTGAAAGTTGAGTTGAGGTTTGTTGAAACCCTCAGAAACCAGTTCAAAATTAATCAACATTAAAATGTCTTCAAAGAAATCCAAGAAAATGTTCCTCTTAGTCTCCGAAAATATTGGCAAGAAGTAAAATTCAAACCAATGTTTTTGGTATCTCAGAAACATTTATTTTGGGTCTTTGAATTAATTCAATAACAATTTGCATTGGATATATATTCTTTATATAATTAATATATGTCCAATAATTCTGGAACATTTTATGTGGTTTAGGATATTTTAGTTCTAGTCACATATTTATTTTCAGGATTTTATAAAATGGTTTGGTGTTAAAACTAAACCCAAAATAATTGCAGAAAAATAGAAAACTGAAACAATTTAGAAAACAGAGAAGAGAGGGAGCTTACATGGGCCAACTCACGTGTGCAACCACCTGGCGGCCCAAGTGGCCGGCCCAGCCCACCTGGCCCTCCCTGTCGTCTTCCTCCCTGCCAGGAGGACGGGCGCGTGCCCGACGCGCGCGCGCCACCGTGCGGCCACCTCCACCCTGCTTGCCTGCGTCCTCGACGCTCTGGACGTCTCCAACGATGCCACACACCCCCTGGAACCCCCTCGCTCACTCTCTCGTCCCCATCCCCTCCTCTGGCTCCCTCTCTCTCCCACTGAGCGGATCTCGTCGCCGCCGCTTGCTGTTACCGCAGCCACCGCCTCCCCCTCGCTTCTCCGACGTGTCCAAAAGCTTCGCCTCGACCCCCTCTTCCTCCCCACCGAGCCGCGCCTTGCCGGAGACCCTGCATCGACGCCATCTTCATCACCTTCGTCACCGGCCGCCGGAGATTCCTCTCGCCGGCCCGCTCGCTCCGGTGCTTCCCCGGGCATGCCGAGGCCATCTCTGCACTCGCCGTGAGCTCCTGCCCCTTCTCCCCCTCTCCGTTCTCGCTCTCACACGCCGTAGCCGTCGCCCCCTTGTTGACCGAAGCCTGCCGCCGCCGCGCTCGTCGCCGGTGATGCTCCGGTGACCATTTGGTCCCGGGCATGCGCCCATCATACTCACCGCACCCCGTAGACGCCGTAGGTGCTAAACACACATCACCACGGCCACCGCAACCGCGTCCCCGCTCGTGTCCGAACTCCGGCGCCGCCCCGAGCTCGTTTCCGACGAGCTCCGGCCGCCCTAGCTGTTGCTGCTTGCAGCGATGGATGCGGGCGAGCTCCAGCTCCCCGTGGACGCTCTCCGCTACTCGTATGGACGCGGGAGGAGCAAGCCCGAGACCCTCGGCCGCGTTTTGAGGTCGCCGCCGGCCATACTCCAGCGAGCCGACATGGCCGCGTGATTAACGGCTAAACCCCCACTAAACAACCCCCTGAGCCAATGACACATGGGCCCCGCGCCCTTAATTAATATTAGTTTAGTTCCTGTTTAGGTTTAACTAACCAGAGTGGCCCCACGCGTCAGCTTTGACCGTGCTGACCTGGCTGTTGACTGGGCCACATGTCTGGTTGACTTGATGACGTGTCAGTTGACCCGGCCCCACCTGTCAGCGACACTGACCGGCACTTTGTCCCTGACCAGTGGACCCCACTGGTCAGGTTTGACCCGGGGCAGCTCAGTTGACCTGCTGACGTCATAGTGATGTAGTGCTGACGCCATAACTCATTTTCTGGATTAATTATAATTCAGAAAATTCCAGAAAATTACCTAAACTTCAAAAAATCATAGAAAATCAACCGTGGCTCCAAATGAAATAAATTATATATGAAAAATTATCAGAAAAATTCAAGGAATCCATATGTGCCAGTTTCATGCATGTTAGATCAACTTATACCTGCGGATCAGGTCAAATCAATTAAATGGCATTTGAATTTCACATATGGAGTTTGAATTTGAACCTAGGGTTCAAACCAACTCCATTTAACATGTTGCTAGTTGCATTAGCTCAAAACACAGCATATTGACATGTCATGATCATGCATCATATTATGCATTGCATTGATTGTGTTCATTCTCTGTTGCCGGTGGTTGTCCCCTCTCGATAGACGTTGTACCGACGCTGTGATCGTTGACACTGATGAAGACCCAATGATATCTTCAGAAATGCCAGGCAAGCACAACCCCCTTGTTCATTCTGATACAAGCCCACTCTCTCGCTCCTGCTCTCTTTTACTGCATTAGGACAACAACGATTCATCTGTTACTTGTTGCAGTAGTTGAACCCCATTATCCTCTGCATGACCTGTCATTGCCACAGTAAATAGATGAAACCCACTAGCATGAGTAGGAGTTGTTTGAGCCCTGATGTGCCTACTCATTCATGCTTGTTTGTCATGCCTGCTACTGCTTAGAGTTGAGTCAGGTCTGATTCATCGGGGATGAATCGGAGGTGTGTAAACATGTCCTACTGTTGAGAGCTAAGTGTAGTTGAGAGCTAAGTGTGTGAACACGATTTCGTAAAGGTAGCGGTGAGAGGCCATGTAGGAGTACATGGTGGGTTGTCTCATTGAAGCCATCCTTGGATCTGAGTTCTGTGTTTGTGATCCATGAAACAGTTACTACCATGCATTGGGCCCGAAACCAATGGACCCTCTCGGCTTCTTGATCACCCTTGTCCTCTGTCCAGGAGTTGGAACTAGTTTCTGGTGTTTATAGGATATGTGTTGGCGGCCGTGCGTACCGCTGACCCTAGGGGTGGGCTATGATGCGGTAGATACACCGTGGCACGGTGTACCGGGCGCCCGTTTGGTGTCTCGGGAACCCTGTTCACATCGTTTGGGGCCGTATGTGGAAACCTCGGCCGGACTCCCTGCGGATGGAACCTGGATAGGCAATAAACCTGGACTAGAGACTTGAGTGTTTAGGTAGGCCGTGGCCGACACCCTCGTTGGGCTCCCGCTTGAAGGTTGCCGAGTACATGTCGTGTAAACGGCGGTAAGTGGTGAGAGCGTGTGTGAAGAAGTACAGCCCTGCAGGGTTAACATCATCTATTCGAATAGCCGTGTCCGCGGTAATGGACTTCTGGGTTGCCTATAACAGTTCATAGACAAGTGAAGTGGATACTCTAAAACTCGCAAGATAAGTGTGAGTGCTATGGATGGCCTTCTCGTAGGGAGACGGGAGTGGATCCATAGTGGTGTATTGAATGGTGAATACGTGTACTCGTGTGCGCCACCTCGAAAGAGTTGCTTGCAATCGTAGTTCAGGTTAGCCATTGAGTCAAAGCTGGCTTGCTGCAGTTAAACTCCACCCCCCTTGTTGATACCGATGCATATGTAGCTAGTTCTAATGTAAGTCTTGCTGAGTACCTTTGTACTCACGTTTGCTTAATTTATGTTTTGCAGAGAGAGAGACTTCCGTCTCGCTAGTAGTTCCGCGTGGACTTCGATGTAAGCTTGATACCTCAGCTACGATCTTGTGCCCTCGGCAGGATCTGGTAGATAGTCAGGCTTCTTAGCCTCTTTCATTTGTAGATGTCTGTACTCAGACATGTTAAGCTTCCGCATGTTCTTTGATTTGTATGCTATGATTGTTGGGTCATGAGACCCATGTTTGTAATATCTCGCTCCTCGGAGCCTAATGAATAAATACTTGAGTTATAGAGTTATGTTGTGATGCCATGTTGTATTTACACATATCGAGCATATTGTGTGTATGATTGAAATGCTTGGTATGTGTGGGATCCGACAATCTAGTTGTTTATCTCTAGTAGCCTCTCTTATGGGGAAATGTAGTCTTGTACTTCCATGAGCCATAGTAGTCCGCTACAGCCCGGTTCACCGGAGCCCTACTAGCCCAGCACTACTGCTCATGACACTTGACTGGCCGGCATGTGTTTCACTTTGTTCCTGTGTCTGTCCCTTCAGGGAAATGTCACGCGGTGACATCCGGAGTCCTGCCTAGCCTGCTACAGCCCGGGTTCCCGGAGTCCTGTTAGCCCAGTGCTACATCCCGGATTCACACGCTGCTGACCGACATGCTCGATGTGATTCATGTATGCCTGTCCCCATAGGTTAGTGCCGCTTTGGGTTCACGACTAGCCATGTCGGCCCGGGTTCTCCGTCATATGGATGCTAGCGACACTATCATATACGTGAGCTAAAAGGCGCAAACGGTCCCAGGCCATGGTAAGGCGACACCCGTGGGAATACCTTGCGTGAGGCTACAAAGTGATATGAGGTGTTACCGGCTAGATCGATGTGACTTGGAATCGGGGTCCTGACAAATGATCACCTCCCCTTCCTTGGGTTGAGGTTTCTCTTCAGATGGGTCAGGAGCATGATAAGACATGACGTCCTTCTTCGGCAGATGGCCGGACTTCACAAACTCTGACAGTTTGCTCTCCGTAACAATGGATGGGACCCAGTTGCAGGTAATCGGAGGTTTAACAGCTTTGGGTGCCATTGAGTAAATTGAAGCCTACAACAAGATAAAGGAAATTTTCCGGTTTATTATAACCCGAAGAATAAGTATTATTGGGTTGTCTGAGATGGCAGCTTAAGTAGGGGCCTAATGACATACAGGTGGTTGTGTGATTATGTTTAAACAGCTGCAAGTATTAACGATGATGAAAATTGTCTTAAGTCGCCAAAAGCAGGCAGTGCTGACAGTCAATATTATCTTAAACCGGTCACATGAACTACTATGTCTGAAACAGAGTCGACAGATGCCGTTTTTTGGCTAAGTGTGGAACAAACTGGTTTCACAAGTTGCAGCTATTATTTTGGATCAAACGATCGTTCTGAAAAGAAAAATTTCTAGACCTAAAACCAATGCAGAGAAGTTCATACACTCGAAAGAGGCCTTTAAACAAGGGAAATGAGATCTATTTCTATTCGAGATGGGTGCGGAACAGCCGCCGTAGTAGTTCTAACTGTCTAAAGATCAAAAAGGAGCACTGAGGAAGAAAACTATCAAGGGTTTGCAACGGGCGGCTGATGAGGACATCAATACAATTGTTACACCCACAGCCCCTGCTGCTATACATACTGGACCAATTACTAGAGCTCGTGCACGCCAACTAAATTACCAGGTACTTTCGTTTCTTGGTAATGATTCTAATGTTCATGAGAATATGATGCTGCCTAAATTGGATACATTTGTTTTGCTTACAAATGAAGGGCCTAGCTTGGAGAAGGATGAACATTGGAGCAAGAACAAGCATGGAGATGATGGCATGCGCAAGGGAAACAAGAACGGAGTTACAAGTGATGATTTCAGGACTTTGAAGCCACCATAATGGGTGCATGAAGCCTTGGACGAAATATACAAGATGCCACTTCATAAATTTCGTCCCGAGGCTCTTTTAGGTGCTGCGTCACCTTATTATTGGGCCAGGCCCATGTAATTTCGAAATACATAAGTATAGGCTATTTTTAGAGTCCGTGTGTGTGGGGAAACAAGAGATAGGGTTGATTTCGGACTCCTCCACCAAGGGCCACGAAATTCCCCCCTCTTCCTCCATATATACAGCCCTTAGGGCATCGTTTAGACTTTGGGTTTTGTTTAGATTAAAAGTTCGCCATAGCTGCAACTTCGCGTACTTCGTTTGTGTTCAACGACCAGACAAAGGCGTCACAGAACCCCACCTTGATCAATAAAGCTTTCATCTTATATTCGCAATATCCAGATTGCAATCTCAGTTTCTTGCTTGTTCTTCGTTTGCTCGCAGGAAACAGACCCTCGTGGTCAGGTTGATCGTGCTCCGGCGTGGTCAATAACCTCTCGGAGTTGGTTTAGCGATTGCTAAGGCGCGACGTCCTCGCACGTTCGTAGTCGGATCGTCAAAGTCGACTTCCACCAAAGCGAAATCCACCATCTCATCGAAAGACGGGACACCTTTGCCTCTATCACTCCCCTTCTTGAAATGAAGTCGTCCTCGATGGAAGTTCATCTTCCTCACCCAAATAAGGCTTCAAATCTGCAATGTTAAAAGTGGGACTAACCCCAAAATCTGCAGGCAGCTCAAGTTTATATGCATTATCATTTATTTTCTCTAACACCTTAAAGGGACCATCAGCACGTGGCATTAACTTTGATTTGCGCAAATCAGGAAATCTATCCTTACGCAAATGTAACCAAACAAGATCTCCAGGTGCAAACACAACATGTTTTCTACCCTTATCTCCAGCAAGTTTATATTTAGCATTCATACGCTCAATGTTTTCCTTAGTTAACTCATGCATTTTTAAAATCAATTCAGCACGTTGTTTAGCATCAAAATTAACCTTCTCCGAAGATGGAAGAGGCAACAAATCAATAGGTGCACGAGGTAGGAAACCATACACAACCTCAAAAGGGCACATCTTAGTAGTAGAATGCAATGAACGATTATAAGCAAATTCAATATGAGGCAAGCATTCCTCCCACATTTTCTTATTATTCTTCAAAACAGCCCTAAGCATAGTAGACAACGTTCTATTGACTACTTCAGTTTGTCCATCAGTTTGGGGGTGACAAGTAGTACTAAAAAGCAGTTTAGTCCCCAACTTAGCCCATAAACATCTCCAAAAGTGGCTAAGAAATTTAGTATCACGATCTGAAACAATAGTATTTGGCACACCATGCAAGCGAATAACTTCACGAAAGAACAAATCAGCAACATTAACAGCATCATCGCTTTTATGACATGGTATAAAGTGTGCCATTTTCGAGAATCTATCCACGACAACAAATATGCTATCCCTCCCCTTCTTTGTTCGAGGTAAACCTAAAACAAAGTCCATAGATATATCCTCCCAAGGAACACTAGGTACAGGCAAAGGCATATATAAACCATGAGGATTGAGGCGTGACTTAGCTTTTTGACATGTAGTGCAGCGAGCAATAAAACGCTCAACATCCCGTCTCATCTTTGGCCAAAAGAAATGTGTAGCAAGTACGTCCTCCGTCTTCTTCATGCCAAAGTGTCCCATTAATCCTCCTCCATGCGCCTCCTGCAACAACAAAAGACGAACGGAGCTAGCTGGAATGCATAGCTTGTTAGCACGAAACACAAATCCATCGTTAACAACAAACTTGTTCCACATTCTTCCTTCTTTACAATTATGCATTACATCTTTAAAATCAGCATCATGCACATATTGATCTTTGATGGTCTCCAAACCAAATATTTTGAAGTCAAGTTGTGAAAGCATAGTATAGCGACGAGACAAAGCATCAGCAATAACATTTTCTTTTCCCTTCTTGTGTTTAATGACATAAGGGAAAGTCTCAATGAATTCAACCCATTTAGCATGTCTACGATTCAGTTTAGCTTGACTTTTAATATGTTTCAATGATTCATGATCAGAATGTATAACAAATTCTTTGGGCCATAAATAATGTTGCCATGTTTCTAAAGTCCGAACAAGAGCATATAATTCTTTATCATAAGTAGAATAATTTAGACTAGGCCCACTCAATTTTTCAAAAAAGTATGCAACAGGTTTGCCATCTTGTAATAACACACCTCCTAATCCAATTCCACTAGCATCACATTCAAGCTCAAAAGTCTTATTAAAATCAGGAAGTTGGAGTAAAGGAGCATGTGTCAACTTATCTTTCAATACCGTGAAGGCTTCTTCCTGTGCGGTACCCCAAAGAAAAGGCACATCTTTCTTTGTAAGCTCATTGAGAGGTGCAGCAATGGTGCTGAAATCTCTCACAAAACGCCTATAGAATCCAGCGAGGCCAAGAAAACTCCTCACTTGTGTGACCGTTTTGGGCTGCGGCCAACTCTCAATAGCTTCAATCTTGGCTTTATCAACTTCAATTCCCTATGGAGTAACAACATAGCCAAGAAAAGATACTCGGTCGGTGCAAAAGGTGCACTTCCCAAGGTTACCAAACAAACGTGCATCACATAGAGCAATAAAAACAGCACGTAAATGTTCCAAATGTTCTTCCAAAGATCTGCTATAAATCAATATGTCATCAAAGTAAACTACCACAAATTGTCCAATGAAAGCACGTAAAACTTCGTTCATTAATCTCATGAAAGTACTAGGTGCATTAGTTAACCCGAAAGGCATGACTAACCACTCATATAATCCAAACTTAGTTTTGAATGTTGTTTTCCATTCATCTCCCAATTTCATACGAATTTGATGGTATCCACTACGCAAATCAACTTTGGAGAATATTGTAGAGCCACTCAATTCATCAAGCATATCATCTAGCCTAGGAATAGGATGACGATAACGAATAGTAATATTATTAATGCCTCTACAATCAACACACATACGTGATGTACCATCCTTTTTCGGCACTAGAATAATAGGAACAGCACAAGGACTAAGGGATTCGCGTATATAACCTTTATCGAGAAGCTCTTGTACTTGACGCATAATCTCCTTCGTCTCCTCTGGATTTGTACGGTATGGTGCACGGTTTGGCAGTGAAGCACCGGGAATTAAGTCAATCTGATGCTCAATCCCTCGAATAGGCGGTAATCCCGGTGGCACGTCTTGTGGAAAGACGTCAGCGAACTCCTGCAAAATGTTAGTGACAGCAGGAGGCAAAGAGGAAGGCACGTCCTCGAATGAAAATAATGCCTCTTTGCACACAAAAGCATAGCAAACAGATTTGCTGAAATCTAGCTCATCAATATTGATTAGGACATCAATACAATTGTTACACCCACAGCCCCTGCTGCTATACATACTGGACCAATTACTAGAGCTCGTGCACGCCAACTAAATTACCAGGTACTTTCGTTTCTTGGTAATGATTCTAATGTTCATGAGAATATGATGCTGCCTAAATTGGATACATTTGTTTTGCTTACAAATGAAGGGCCTAGCTTGGAGAAGGATGAACATTGGAGCAAGAACAAGCATGGAGATGATGGCATGCGCAAGGGGAACAAGAACGGAGTTACAAGTGATGATTTCAGGACTTTGAAGCCACCATAATGGGTGCATGAAGCCTTGGACGAAATATACAAGATGCCACTTCATAAATTTCGTCCCGAGGCTATTTTAGGTGCTGCGTCACCTTATTATTGGGCCAGGCCCATGTAATTTCGAAATACATAAGTATAGGCTATTTTTAGAGTCCGTATGTGTGGGGAAACAAGAGATAGGGTTGATTTCGGACCCCTCCACCAAGGGCCACGATATTCCCCCCTCTTCCTCCATATATACAGCCCTTAGGGCATCGTTTAGACTTTGGGGTTTTTTTTAGATTAAAAGTTCGCCATAGCTGCAACTTCGCGTACTTCGTTTGTGTTCAACGACCAGACAAAGGCGTCACAGAACCCCACCTTGATCAATAAAGCTTTCATCTTATATTCGCAATATCCAGATTGCAATCTTAGTTTCTTGCTTGTTCTTCGTTTGCTCGCAGGAAACAGACCCTCGTGGTCAGGTTGATCGTGCTCCGGCGTGGTCAATAACCTCTCGGAGTTGGTTTAGCGATTGCTAAGGCGCGACGTCCTCGCACGTTCATAGTCGGATCGTCAAAGTCGACTTCCACCAAAGCGAAATCCACCATCTCATCGAAAGACGGGACACCTCCGCCTCTATCATACGTGATGCACGTTTGTTTGGTAACCTTGGGAAGTGCACCTTTTGCACCGACCGAGTATCTTTTCTTGGCTATGTTGTTACTCCACAGGGAATTGAAGTTGATAAAACCAAGATTGAAGCTATTGAGAGTTGGCCGCAATCCAAAACGGTCACACAAGTGAGGAGTTTTCTTGGCCTCGCTGGATTCTATAGGCGTTTTGTGAGAGATTTCAGCACCATTGCTGCACCTCTTAATGAGCTTACAAAGAAAGATGTGCCTTTTCTTTGGGGTACCGCACAGGAAGAAGCCTTCTCGGTATTGAAAGATAAGTTGACACATGCTCCTTTACTCCAACTTCCTGATTTTAATAAGACTTTTGAGCTTGAATGTGATGCTAGTGGAATTGGATTAGGTGGTGTGTTATTCAAGATGGCAAACCTGTTGCATACTTTTCTGAAAAATTGAGTGGGCCTAGTCTGAATTATTCTACTTATGATAAAGAATTATATGCTCTTGTTCGGACTTTAGAAACATGGCAACATTATTTATGGCCCAAAGAATTTGTTATACATTCTGATCATGAATCTTTGAAACATATTAAAAGTCAAGCTAAACTGAATCGTAGACATGCTAAATGGGTTGAATTCATTGAGACTTTTCCTTATGTCATTAAACACAAGAAGGGAAAAGAAAATGTTATTGCTCATGCATTGTCTCGCCGCTATACTATGGTTTCACAACTTGACTTCAAAATATTTGGTTTGGAGACCATCAAAGATCAATATGTGCATGATGCTGATTTTAAAGATGTAATGCAGAATTGTAAAGAAGGAAGAATGTGGAACAAGTTCGTCATTAACGATGGATTTGTGTTTCGTGCTAACAAGCTATGCATTCCAGCTAGCTCCGTTCGTCTTTTGTTGTTGCAGGAGGCGCATGGAGGAGGATTAATGGGACACTTCGGCGTGAAGAAGACGGAGGACGTACTTGCTACACATTTCTTTTGGCCAAAGATGAGACGGGATGTTGAGCGTTTTATTGCTCGATGCACTACATGTCAAAAAGCTAAGTCACGACTCAATCCTCATGGTTTATATATGCCTTTGCCTGTACCTAGTGTTCCTTGGGAGGATATATCTATGGACTTTGTTTTAGGTTTACCTCGAACAAAGAAGGGGAGGGATAGCATATTTGTTGTCGTGGATAGATTCTCGAAAATGGCACACTTTATACCATGTCATAAAAGCGATGATGCTGTTAATGTTGCTGATTTGTTCTTTCGTGAAGTTATTCGCTTGCATGGTGTGCCAAATACTATTGTTTCAGATCGTGATACTAAATTTCTTAGCCACTTTTGGAGATGTTTATGGGCTAAGTTGGGGACTAAACTGCTTTTTAGTACTACTTGTCACCCCCAAACTGATGGACAAACTGAAGTAGTCAATAGAACGTTGTCTACTATGCTTAGGGCTGTTTTGAAGAATAATAAGAAAATGTGGGAGGAATGCTTGCCTCATATTGAATTTGCTTATAATCGTTCATTGCATTCTACTACTAAGATGTGCCCTTTTGAAGTTGTGTATGGTTTCCTACCTCGTGCACCTATTGATTTGTTGCCTCTTCCATCTTCGGAGAAGGTTAATTTTGATGCTAAACAACGTGCTGAATTGATTTTAAAAATGCATGAGTTAACTAAGGAAAACATTGAGCGCATCAATGCTAAATATAAACTTGCTGGAGATAAGGGTAGAAAACATGTTGTGTTTGCACCTGGAGATCTTGTTTGGTTACATTTGCGTAAGGATAGATTTCCTGATTTGCGCAAATCAAAGTTAATGCCACGTGCTGATGGTCCCTTTAAGGTGTTAGAGAAAATAAATGATAATGCATATAAACTTGAGCTGCCTGCAGATTTTGGGGTTAGTCCCACTTTTAACATTGCAGATTTGAAACCTTATTTGGGTGAGGAAGATGAACTTCCGTCGAGGACGACTTCTTTTCAAGAAGGGGAGGATGATGAGGACATCAATACAATTGTTACACCCACAGCCCCTGCTGCTATACATACTGGACCAATTACTAGAGCTCGTGCACGCCAACTAAATTATCAGGTACTTTCGTTTCTTGGTAATGATTCTAATGTTCATGAGAATATGATGCTGCCTAAATTGGATACATTTGTTTTGCTTACAAATGAAGGGCCTAGCTTGGAGAAGGATGAACATTGGAGCAAGAACAAGCATGGAGATGATGGCATGCGCAAGGGGAACAAGAACGGAGTTACAAGTGATGATTTCAGGACTTTGAAGCCACCATAATGTGTGCATGAAGCCTTGGACGAAATATACAAGATGCCACTTCATAAATTTCGTCCCGAGGCTATTTTAGGTGCTGCGTCACCTTATTATTGGGCCAGGCCCATGTAATTTCGAAATACATAAGTATAGGCTATTTTTAGAGTCCGTATGTGTGGGGAAACAAGAGATAGGGTTGATTTCGGACCCCTCCACCAAGGGCCATGAAATCCACCCCCTCTTCCTCCATATATACAGCCCTTAGGGCATCGTTTAGACTTTGGGTTTTGTTTAGATTAAAAGTTCGCCATAGCTGCAACTTCGCGTACTTCGTTTGTGTTCAACGACCAGACAAAGGCGTCACAGAACCCCACCTTGATCAATAAAGCTTTCATCTTATATTCGCAATATCCAGATTGCAATCTCAGTTTCTTGCTTGTTCTTCGTTTGCTCGCAGGAAACAGACCCTCGTGGTCAGGTTGATCGTGCTCCGGCGTGGTCAATAACCTCTCGGAGTTGGTTTAGCGATTGCTAAGGCGCGACGTCCTCGCACGTTCGTAGTCGGATCGTCAAAGTCGACTTCCACCAAAGCGAAATCCACCATCTCATCGAAAGACGGGACACCTTTGCCTCTATCAGCGGCGATGAACATCAACGAACTCGGGAGGCCGCAATGTAGATCTAAAATCAGGGAAGGAAAAGGACTTACGGATGCAGAGCTGTTGCAGGGTTCTGTCGCGTTTCTCTGGTCAAGTCAGGTTGATGCAGCGGCCTGAGTTGGAGAAGACGAGGAAATCTGCGGCGGCGGTGGCGGCAGAGCTCGAGCGGCAGAGAAACAGTGCTAGGAGGAAGACGACCGAGGAAGGAGAATGGGAAAGACCTAGGTCGCACCTATTTATAAGGAAGGGCCGACTGAGACAGCGCGAGAAACAAGGGGACCGAACATCATTATCCAGCGACCCCGACGCCTCGTTTTTCGGAATGGTCGGTAAAGGCAAAGATCCGTTGGAAGATATGATGGAGTAAAATATGAATTTAATTGAAGATGATGTCACGACGGGTTAACGCGGATCCAGAAGATGACGTCATGGCGTGTTAAAACCTTTACGTAGACAAGAAGACCGAAGGCTTGTTTCTTAAGGTATTTTAAGATTGACATGAACCGGTTCAAATCAATCTGGGGCCTAATGTTGGGGATATAACTATTTGTGTAAGCCGCCCAGGAGGGGCGGGGTTACGCAAAGATGGACTCATCAGAAGAAGCCCAAGATGAAGCATGAAGATGGCGGTTCAATAAAGGGTCTAAAGCCCATAGGCGACTTAAGGCCCATAGTGGTAAACCGCCATCATGGCATGACTTGTATCATAAGGTAGAATTAACTAGTCACCGAGCCGGAGACTGTCTATGAGCTGGCCGGGACTCTGTAGGCCGCAGGGCGTCAACCCATGTATATAAGGGGACGACCCGTCGGCGGCTTAAGGGAAGAAAACAACTGATCGAGAGCCAGGCATAGCGTATCTCGCTCCCTGGTCATCGAAACCTCAAGCAATACCAACCCAACTAGACATAGGCCTTCCTTCACCGTAAGGGGCTGAACTAGTATAAACCTCTCATGTCCTTTGTCCCGATTAACCCCTTTAAGCTTCCTAGTTGTGATGGCTCCACGACTAAGTCCTTTCAAGAGGACATCTGCATGTATTAAGCGCACTATCGTAAAGCAAAGCTTCTCCTCGTCCAACGAGCCACCGCGCGCGCGTGAGCAAGGGAGAGGTCATACTAGTAGTAAGCAAATCTTCTCCTCATTTGTGAGTTGACGGGACACATCAAAAGTAGTGTATTAGTCTCCAAAAAGGGCTGACCATGTCCATGGCTACCATCCCGTGCTTTGTCATTCAGTGTGTGCACGATTCACATTCCATTGAGAAAATAATGTTGCGCACGTGCCATTGAATAGAGTAACTTAATTTATAAAAAAACGCGCCACCACATCATGATCGAACTTTGATTCATCCACGCATGCTTCCCATGAACAACTACTACACTCGCCAAATTATCATGTGAGTTGCCTCTTCGTGTAGAAATGAGCTCAGCATTTACCTGCGCGTGAGTATTGGGGAGAGAGGCAAAGAGTACCTGCATCAGTGCCTTCACCTCTTCTCTTTGTGCTCGTATTCATTTTTTCGGGTGATTTGTGCATGCACTCCACTTACATTTGTGACCATTGGTGAGTCACTCCTACTATACTTAACTCCATTTCCTTGCATGACACGTGGACCTGGATGCTGGATGTCCCACGTGTCGGCAAAACTTAGAAGAACGCCATTTTCCGACGACCGAGAAGGAGCAAGAAACCTCGCGGTGGAGCGTCTGGACTCTTTAATATTTTATTCAACGGTATAAAATCTACCCAATCTTCTCCACAGTAGACCGGAAGAGTCTGAAACACGGCAGCCCAGTGTAGTTACATCATACATGGCCAACCCACACTATCACCATATTTCTTGGCCTCTGTGCAACACCTAGCTCTAGTAATCCACCAGCATGTATCGCTTCTCGCTCCTTATCTCTCTCAAAGTGCGGTGGGCTGGCAAGTTTGCCGTCTATTGAGGTCAGTTAACTCATCACTCGCTCCCACATGTTAGCGACATGCCAAGAGCATTCTAAAAAAATTACTGTACTCTATTGTTATGCCAAGAAGAGTAAGCGTTTTGACCGACGGACCAAACGAGATAGGCGTGCCGTGCCGTGAGTGGGTCCAGTTTCTCGTTCTGAACTTTGTTTGGTGTAGTAGTAACTCTTGGTTTTGCACCTTCATAGAATGATGAAAATCCCCGCTAAAAAGGAGTTTTGCTTTCTGCTAATCCCATCAACCGTTCTTGTTTTGTGCATTAAATTGTTAAGTGCCATAACTAAGATATAATTAACCAATGCACGTAAAACATTCTTGTTTAGTACTATTGTACTCCACACGCATTCATGCGTTGCGATTAGTACTACTCCCTTCATCCATACGTATGTATAGGGCCTAATGTAATCTTCGAGGTTGCCTTTGACTATTGATAAGATTTTATATAATTTGAAAATTATATCATTCGAAGATCCTTTCACGTACAAATTTGACGGTATGCTTTGAGCGACTTGCATGTCCTATATTGCTCCTATTTGGATACTCTAACTTAGCTAGAGGTTAGACTAACTCATGACTAACCGTGAACTAACTCTAGCCAAAGAGGTGTTTCGATGACAGGGTTAGATTGACAATAAATGCACTTGATGGAGAGAGAAAAGTGATTTTTCAATGGGCCCCACGAGAACTAGCTCCAATTAGCACCACTTGGCTGGCGGGATAGAGAGATAAAAGTGATTTTTTAGTGGGCCCAATGAGAACTAGCTCCAATTAGCACCTCTTGGGTGGGATAGTTTTTTTTGTGGGTTAGGTGCAATTTCCTCCAATTTAACCCTCATGTTTGGATAATTTAGGGCTATTTGAGCCCCAACTAGCTCAAACTAACTCCAACCCATGGATCCAAACAGGGCCAAAGTTAGTCTCGGAAAAAGCATTAAGCCCTATATACATGGACAGACGGAGTACCTAATACTAGCAAGCGCTCACGATTAGTAGTAGTTCATTGGTTGGTTTCAATTTTTGATTCAGTTGTTGTGTTGCTATCGTCCAATATTCGCGTGTGTTTGTTTCTAGAATTAAAAAGGAGGGTCTATAAGTGATAGAGGCAAAGGTGTCCCGTCTTTCGATGAGATGATGGATATCGCTTTGGTGGCAGTCGACTTTGACGATCCGACTACGAACGTGCGAGGACGTCGCGCCTTAGCAATCGCTAAACCAACTCTGAGAGGTTATTGACCACGCCGGAGCACGATCAACCTGACCACGAGGGTCTGTTTCCTGCAAGCAAACGAAGAACAAGCAAGAAACTGAGATTGCAATCTGGATATTGCGAATATAAGATGAAAGCTTTATTGATCAAGGTGGGGTTCTATGACGCCTTTATCTGGTCGTTGAACACAAACGAAGTACGCGAAGTTGCAGCTATGGCGAACTTTTAATCTAAACAAAACCCAAAGTCTAAACGATGCCCTAAGGGCTGTATATATGGAGGAAGAGGGGGGAATTTCGTGGTCCTTGGTGGAGGGGTCCGAAATCAACCCTATCTCTTGTTTCCCCACACATACGGACTCTAAAAATAGCCTATACTTATGTATTTCGAAATTACATGGGCCTGGCCCAATAATAAGGTGACGCAGCACCTAAAATAGCCTCGGGACGAAATTTATGAAGTGGCATCTTGTATATTTCGTCCAAGGCTTCATGCACCCATTATGGTGGCTTCAAAGTCCTGAAATCATCACTTGTAACTCCGTTCTTGTTCCCCTTGCGCATGCCGTCATCTCCATGCTTGTTCTTGCTCCAATGTTCATCCTTCTCCAAGCTAGGCCCTTCATTTGTAAGCAAAACAAATGTATCCAATTTAGGCAGTATCATATTCTCATGAACATTAGAATCATTACCAAGAAACGGAAGTACCTGGTAATTTAGTTGGCGTGCACGAGCTCTAGTAATTGGTCCAGTATGTATAGCAGCAAGGGCTGTGGGTGTAACAATTGTATTGATGTCCTCATCAATAAGTCACCTTACGAAAACAAAACAATCCCAAAACACTTAGGCGTGGTGCATTAACTCCCACCTCGGTTCTTGTTTCTTGACCTATCAACCAATAAGAGATGTGGGGCGTGCATGTTTTCAATGACTCGAGACTACCAAACACCACATGCAGTGGTTAGTTCATTGCATGCGGTGCTATTAATTAGCAAATAAACATTAAGTTCTCTCGTTTTCCCCTCCCTGGTCATGGTGCACAACCTAAGATGACTTATTCACCTAGACAGAGGGAGTAGTACTTACTGTGGGAAAGGTGGAGTGATGGTTGCTTCGCTCGAGCAACTTATTACTCTGGGATATTGGAGTACCAGCGGATTCAATGAAGAGAGAAATGATGGTTTCTTCGTTCGAGCAACTTACTGTGGCGAAGGTGGGGCTCTATGATTTGACTGCTCACTAGTCATTATTACTGTGGCGCAATGACTGGGGTGAATCTCCCATGTAGTTGTGCACTCAATATTGCTGCATGGCAGGTGGAGCCGGATGAAGGATGTCACATATGTCGGCGAAATGAAGTTGAATTGTTTCTGGCATTGCTATCAATCTTTCAGGATTTGTTTATATGTACGCATAATTTCCCAGCATAATGAAATTGTACTGTGATGCTATGAAGGTTTCAACTTTGGTTCCCATAGAAAAAAAGGTTTCAACTTAGGATTCATGTGTCCTCTTGCCTCAAGATTGTCTCATTACAACATTCCATCAAATACAAATGAAACTACCATGGTTGCTAATGCATCTCAATGGTTCGTAGATCAGCGCCAATATTCACATCACAACTGAAGACAAAGTTGTGAGAAGGTGTACAAATAAAGAAAAATATATAATTGATCGATGATGTTCGTAGGCATGGCTCCATTTCCTGGGCACAGTGTTCATTGGTTGGTAGCTAGTTTCACGCAGCTCTGTAGCCAAGAAAGAGGTGTATGGAGGACATCACGATCCGATCATTTTGTGTAGTTCCACTAAAATCGAGTTGGTCATCCCTGTTTGCAAAGATATTCAGTCAGTGTGATTACAATAATAGTGGAACTAGATGATGAAACATAACACACACAAATAGAAGCCGATCACCTCTGCGATCTCTCTTTAGGACTAACTACTCGTTGGAGAAGATTAGGCACTGAGTTGGATGAGGAGCATAGGAAAACCAATCTCCCATTCTGCAGTCCCACAAAAATGTAAAAATGTTGCCCATGTGACATTTTGGCGGAACTGCACAAAACACTCTTAATAAAAAAGTGATTTGTGCAGTTCACCAAAAGGTCGCAATAGGAATGAGGTGAAATGGATAGCCCTGTTTGCAAAAGAGGTGGAAAGGAAACAATTACTGCCCTCTAACATGAGTTGAAGACATATACACCGACAAAAAGAAGCATATTCCATGTCATAAGGGAAAGATAGCGGCATGGTGGTTTATCAAAAATGGTTTGAGGACAAGATTGCAAGATGATAAGTACACCGGCCGAGATACATTTTAAGCAAAGAACTAAAGAAGATCTGCATGCGGGATTTTCCACATGCAGCAACGTGGGAAGATGGGCAGTGGAGCAAGACTAGAGGAAGCTGTACCTAAGGGTCGTCGGGGTGTAACTAGGAGGGCGCTGGCAGACGGGAACTGCCCATACTGCAGCAGCGAGCAAGTGGTGAAGGCCCTCCCGCGCCGGAGCTTGATGAAGAGAACGGCGGGTACCATAGATCGGGACGTGCTGCCTCAACGCCGTCGAATGGAGAAATGATGCACATCCTCCCTTTTTGTCGGCGGACGGGATGCAGCCGGATCAGTGACCAACGGTGAGAGAGAGAGAGGCCACCGCCGCCTTGTGTGAGATGTGACGAGAGACAAACCCCGGTAGGCAGGCTCCATTGTATATAGTGGAGCGGATTTCTTTTTTCCCGATGACAATCATTTTATATTCTGTACGTGCCATTGAGGAATATAACTTTATTTAATACTAATAAATCAAGTTGAACTTTGTTCCGTATATGCGTGGTACACAACCCTCCTTCGAGTAAACAACCGCTACATGCATCAAATTATCACGTGGGCTGCCTTTTCGTATAGAAATGAACTCCACCGTGTACCCACATGGGTGTGGCCGGGAACGAGACGTGAGTATGTGTGTCGTGCGTGCACCTCTTCTTTACGTGCAGGTACGTGCATACGTGGGTGGGTGTGAGAGAGATGGTTTGTGTGAAACGGAGGCAATGTGTCAATGATATCTCAAACAAAAAAATGTAACATATGCAAAGTGTGTGAAACAGAGTCATGGATTTATCATATATGGACGGAGCTATCCATGAGAAGAGAGTGGAGGGATCATCGGCGTGAGATATCGATAGAATCGAAAACAAGGATGAAGTGTGTGGGTGTGCGATCGATAAAGAGTGCCATCGAATTTTTTTTGCGCACGTCAAAGATACAGGGCAGCTGGCCTAATGGAATGTGAGAGGGAAAAGGTGCATTTTGTCTCTGTGGCATGGATACCTACCTACAATGTCCGACTATTGGTGTGTGTGGGGGGAGTGATGAGGACATCAATGCCATTGTTACACCCACAGCCCCTACTACTACCTATACTAGACCAATTACTAGAGCTCACGCACGCCAATTAAATTATCAGGTACTTTCGTTTCTTGGTAATGATTCTACTGTTCATGAGAATATGATGCTGCCTAAATTGGATACATTTGTATTGCTTACAAATGAAGGGCCTGGCATGGATAAGAGTGATGAACATTGGAGCAAGAACAAGCATGGAGTTGATGGCATGCGCAAGGGGAACAAGAACGGAGTTACAAGTGATGATTTCAGGACATTGAAGCCACCATAATGAGTGCATGAACCCTTGGACGAAATATACAACATGCCACTTCATAAACTTCGTCCAGAGGCTATTCCAGGTGCTGCGTCACCTTATTATTAGGCAGGCCCATGTAATTTCGAAATACATAAGTATAGGCTGTTTTTAGAGTCCGTATGTGTGGGGAAACAAGAGATAGGGTTGGTTTCGGACCCCTTCCCCAAGGGCCACGAAATCCCCCCCTCTTCCTCCATATATACAGCCCTTAGGGCACCGTTTAGACTTCGTGTTTTGTTTAGATCAAAAGCGCCATAGTTGCAACTTCGCGTACTTCATTTGTGTTCAACGACCAGACCAAGGCGTCACAGAACCCCACCTTGATCAATAAAGCTTTCCTCTTATATTCGCAATATCCAGATTGCAATCTTAGTTTCTTGCTTGTTCTTCGTTTGCCTGCAGGAAACAGACCTTCGGGGTCAGGTTGATCGTGCTCCGGTGTGGTCAATAACCTCTCGGAGTTGGTTTAGCGATTGCTAAGGCGCGACATCCTCGCACGTTCGTAGTCGGATCGTCAAAGTCGATTTCCTCCAAAATGATAGCCACCATCTCATCGAAAGACGGGACACCTTTGCCTCTATCAAGTGGTATCAGATTTCCAGGTTGCTCGATGAGATTTTACAGTTTTTCGTAGTTTAGATCTTGTTTGTTCTTCATACCTATAGTCCACGAAAAAGCCAAAAAAATTAGGGTTACTTCATCCCATCCGAACCAATCTGAGCCTTTGTATAATCTTTTTTGTATTTGCTTTGTTGAATTTGCGGTTGCATCATTGTGTCAAATTGCTGGTTTTAGCGTCTAGTCCTTTAGAGTTTCGAGTTCTGTTCACAGGTTGTCACGTCGCCGCTGCCATATATCACCACCGCATCATCATCATCGCTGCTGCCATATACCACATATTCACCGCCAATCCGAGTCCATATACGCCACCACATATCCACCGCCATCACACCAATCCGAGTCCACCTGCAACATATATCCGCCACCAGTCCGAGTTCCACCAGATTCATCTCCGCCACCAGTCCTATTCCGAGTCCAGTATTTTGTTACTCTATTTTGGATTTCAAGATCACGCCATACTCTGAGTCGTGACAGAGAAGGACTCCCCAACTTCGGAGCCATCCGCAGAAGAAAAATAGTTCCAGTTTCAAAAAAAAAACTAAGTCCGGAAAATTCTCGCTAGGCAGTTTTTAGGACAGTGTAGACTTTTTTGAAAAAAAAATGTTGAGGAGCAAAAAAAGAGGAAAAAAGTAAAAATAAAAGAGAGGAAAAAGGTGAAAAAAGGAAAAAAAATTCAGAGTGTGCTCCTCCCTTGTTTACGTGCAGCGTCGTGATTTTGTTAGTGTTCTAGGCTCACGTCTCTAGTACGGTCTAGCCTAGGACCAGCACAATACCGTCGTTGAGCGTTTATTCAACTTTGCATCTCTAAATTGATTATTGCTGACCCTTTGTGCTACCATATTATAAGCCTTCCCAGCTCCACATACATCTACATCGTGCGTTTGACTCTCCCTGATAATCGCTCTATCCAAGCTTTGAGAGTTTTGACAACATCGGTTGCCGATCACCGCCTGCTCCTGGGTAAGAACTGGTAAGAATTTGAGATTTGCTTGACGGATTTGTGACACCCGCCACCACCACCACTTGTTAGTAGTCTGTAGGATCATATTCTTTTGTGTTTCTACTGCTACTAACCATGCCAGGATCACAAGCCGATGAGACTGACTGGGAGAACTTGACGAACAAGGAGCTTCATGATAAGTTTCAGCAAATGATGAGTGGACAGGTGCAAGACGTGCTAAACAGATTTGACGAGGCCATGGAGAAGATAGATGGCATGGAGAAGACGTTTGAAATAAAGCTCGATAACAAGTTTGCTGAATTGCTTTCGCGTTTTCCACCACCACCACCGGCTGCACCTACCGCACCTCTGCAACAAAAACAACAACGACTACCTCCACGTCGGGAAACAGCCCTCTGTCGAGCGAGCCGTGTCCCTCTTCAGCCTGGCCAAACTGCTGGTGCTGCTATTGATACTTTTATGGCTCCTGCTGCTGATGTGCAGGAGGATGATTATGTGGGAGATTACGAGGATGAGGTTGATCAAAATCAGAACTACGTGCAACCACCAGCACCACAACCACCAGGTCATCCACATGCAAATAATGGCAATGTTAGGGCTCCCCCTCAGGTACGAGATCATGACCATCTCCCTAAACTGAAATTGCATATTCCACCATTTGAGGGTAGATATGTTCCTGATATATATCTTACTTGGGAGTTAGAAACTGAACAACGATTTACATGTTTACAATATCCCGAGGAGAGACGTGTTCCTACTGCTGTTTGTGCTTTCACTAGCTTTACATGTGTTTGGTGGTCTGAACATTGTCGATTATATCATGTTCTAGCTACTTGGGCTCCTTTGAAAACTGCTATGCGTACTCGTTGGGTTCCACCATATTATCAATGTGAATTACTTCAAAAATTGCAGTGCTTAAGACAAGGAAAAAATTCGGTAGAAGAATATTATCAGGAATTACAAACTGGCTTGATTAGATGTGGTATTGTTGAGGAGAATGAAGCTATGCTTGCACGTTTTCTGGGTGGATTAAATAGAGAGATTCAAACCATTCTAGACTATATGGGTTATAATAATATCACTCGTTTATTCCATCTTGCTTGTAAAGCTGAACGTGAAGTGCAGGATCGATAGGCATTGGCGCGGACTAACTTTTCTGCAGGTCGACCCTCATCATGGACACCACGTGCATCATCTACTTCCACACGTTCTGCTACACCGGCACCCCCGTCGGCTGCCACCTCCAACCGTGATACAATAAAGCAGGCACAATCACCACTATTTGCCAAGAGCACACCTTCTGGGCCTGCAAAGAGTTCTTCTTCATCCATGGCATCAACAGGGCAAACACATGATATTATTTGTCGACGTTGCAAGGGTGGAGGTCATTATGCGAGAGAATTCCCATCTAAGCGTGTGATGATTGTTACTGAGGATGGTGGGTATGAGTCCGCTAGTGACTATGATGAGGAGACTTTGGCTCTTATTACACATGAAGAACACGGTGGAGATGATTCTGATCATGAGAAGCAATACATGGCTGCTGAAGATGCTGACAGGTATGAATGTTTAGTTGCTCAACGTGTTTTGAGTGTGCAGGTTACACAAGCTGAGAAAAATCAGAGGCATAATTTGTTCCATACAAAGGGAGTTGTGAAGGAATGTTCTATTCGCGTCATCATAGATGGAGGGAGCTGCAACAACTTGGCTAGCATGGAGATGGTGGAGAAGCTATCTCTCACCACAAGACCACATCCACATCCTTACTACATCCAATGGTTCAACAACAGCGGCAAGGTTAAGGTAACACGTACTGTTTGTGTGCATTTTAGTATCTCTACATATGCTGATTATGTTGATTGTGATGTGGTACCTATGCAAGCATGTTCCTTATTACTTGGTAGCCCATGGCAATTTGATAAAAATTCTGTACACCATGGTAGAAACAATCAGTATACTCTTGTTCATAAGGATAAAAATATTACTTTGCTTCCTATGACTCCTGATTCCATTTTGCAAGATGATATTACTAGAGCTAATAAAGCAAAACATGAGAAAAATAAGAGTGAAAATCAGATTGTGGCAAAAGAATTTGAGCAACAAATGAAGCCTAATAATAAACCAACTACTATTGCTTCAGAAATTAAATTGAAAAGTGCATGTTTACTTGCCACCAAATCTGATATTGATGAGCTAGATTCTAGCAAATTTGTTTGCTATGCTTTTGTGTGCAAAGAGGCATTATTTTCATTCGAGGACGTGCCTTCCTCTTTGCCCCCTGCTGTCACTAACATTTTGCAGGAGTTCGCTGACGTCTTCCCACAAGACGTGCCACCTGGATTACCACCTATTCGAGGGATTGAGCATCAAATTGACTTAATTCCCGGTGCATCGCTACCCAACCGTGCACCATACCGTACCAATACAGAGGAGACGAAGGAGATTATGCGTCAAGTACAGGAGCTGCTCGACAAAGGTTATATACGCGAATATATTAGTCCTTGTGCTGTTCCTATTATACTAGTGCCTAAAAAGGATGGTACGTCGCATATGTGTGTTGATTGTAGAGGCATTAATAATATTACTATTCGTTATCATCATCCTATTCCTAGGCTAGATGATATGCTTGATGAATTGAGTGGCTCTACAATATTCTCCAAAGTTGATTTGCGTAGTGGATACCATCAAATTCGTATGAAATTGGGAGATGAATGGAAAACAGCATTTAAAACTAAGTTTGGTTTATATGAGTAGTTAGTCATGCCTTTTGGGTTAACTAATGCACCTAGTACTTTCATGAGACTAATGAACGAAGTTTTACGTGCTTTCATTGGACGATTTGTGGTAGTCTATTTTGATGATATACTGATTTATAGCAAATCTTTGGAAGAACATTTGGAACATTTACGTGCTGTTTTTAATGCTCTACGTGATGCACGTTTGTTTGGTAACCTTGGGAAGTGAACCTTTTGCACCGACCGAGTATCTTTTCTTGGCTATGTTGTTACTCCACAGGGAATTGAAGTTGATAAAGCCAAGATTGAAGCTATTGAGAGTTGGTCGCAGCCCAAAACGGTCACACAAGTGAGGAGTTTTCTTGGACACGCTGGTTTCTATAGGCGTTTTGTGAGAGATTTAGCACCATTGCTGCACCTCTCAATGTGCTTACAAAGAAGGATGTGCCTTTTTTTGGGGTACCGCACAGGAAGAAGCCTTCACGGTATTGAAAGATAAGTTGACACATGCTCCTTTACTCCAACTTCCCGACTTTAGTAAGACTTTTGAGCTTGAATGTGATGCTAGTGGAATTGGATTAGGAGTTGTGTTATTACAAGATGCCAAACCTGTTGCATACTTTTCTGAAAAATTGAGTGGGCCTAGTCTGAACTATTCTACTTATGATAAAGAATTATATGCTCTTGTTCGGACTTTAGAGACATGGAAACATTATTTATGGCCCAAAGAATTTGTTATACATTCTGATCATGAATCTTTGAAACATATTAAAAGTCAAGCTAAACTGAATCGTAGAACATGCTAAATGTGTTGAATTCATTGAGACTTTCCCTTATGTCATTAAACACAAGAAGGGTAAAGAAAATGTTATTGCTGATGCTTTGTCTCGTCGCTATACTATGCTTTCACAACTTGACTTCAAAAAATTTGGTTTGGAGACCATCAAAGATCAATATGTGCATGATGCTGATTTTAAAGATGTAATGCAGAATTGTAAAGAAGGAAGAACATGGAACAAGTTCGTTATTAATGATGGCTTTCTGTTCCGTGCTAACAAGCTATGCATTCCTGCTAGCTCTGTTCGTCTTTTGTTGTTGCAGGAGGCGTGTGGAGGAGGACTAATGGGACACTTTGGCGTGAAGAAGACGGAGGACATACTTGCTACACATTTCTTTTGGCCAAAGATGAGACGCGATGTTGAGCGTTTTGTTGCTCGCTGCACTACATGTCAAAAAGCTAAGTCATGACTCAATCCTCATGGGTTATATATGCCTTTGCCTGTGCCTAGTGTTCCTTGGGAGGATATATCTATGGACTTTGTTTTAGGTTTACCTCGAACAAAGAAGGGGAGGGATAGCATATTTGTTGTCGTGGATAGATTCTCGAAAATGGCACACTTTATACCATGTCATAAAAGCGATGATGCTGTTAATGTTGCTAATTTGTTCTTTCATGAAATTATTCGCTTGCATGGTGTGCCAAATACTATTGTTTCAGATTGTGATACTAAATTTCTTAGCTACTTTTGGAGATGTTTATGGGCTAAGTTGGGGACTAAACTGCTTTTTAGTACTACTTGTCACCCCCAAACGGATGGTCAAACTAAAGTAGTCTACTATGCTTAGGGCTGTTTTGAAGAATAATAAGAAAATGTGGGAAGAATGCTTGCCTCATATTGAATTTGCTTATAATCGTTCGTTGCATTCTACTACTAAGATGTGCCCTTTTGAAATTGTGTATGGTTTCCTACCTCGTGCATCCATTGATTTGTTGCATCTTCCATCTTCGGAGAAGGTTAATTTTGATGATAAACAACGGGTTGAATTGATCTTAAAAATGCATGAGTTAACTAAGGACAACATAGAGCGTATGAATGCTAAATATAAACTTGCTAGAGATAAGGTTAGAAAACATATTGTCTTTGCACCTGGAGATCTTGTTTGGTTACACTTGCGTAAGGATATGTTTCCTAATTTGCGCAAATCAAAGCTAATGCCACGTGCTGATGGTCCTTTTAAGGTGTTAGAGAAAATAAATGATAATGCATATAAACTTGAGCTGCGTGCAGATTTTGGGGTTAGTCCCACTTTTAACATTGCAGATTTGAAGCCTTATTTGGGTGAGGAAGATGAGCTTCCATCGAGGACGACTTCATTTCAAGAAGGGGAGGATGATGAGCACATCAATACCATTGTTACACCCACAGCCCCTACTACTACCTATACTGGACCAATTACTAGAGCTCGTGCACGCCAATTAAATTATCAGGTACTTTCGTTTCTTGGTAATGATTCTAATGTTCATGAGAATATGATGCTGCCTAAATTGGATACATTTGGTTTGCTTACAAATGAAGGGCCTGGCATGGATAAGAGTGATGAACATTGGAGTAAGAACAAGCATGGAGTTGATGGCATGCGCAAGGGGAACAAGAATGGAGTTACAAGTGATGATTTCAGGACATTGAAGCCACCATAATGAGTGCATGAAGCCTTGGACGAAATATACAAGATGCCACTTCATAAACTTCGTTGAGAGGCTATTCTAGGTGCTGCATCACCTTATTATTGGGCCAGGCCCATGTAATTTCGAAATACATAAGTATAGGCTGTTTTTAGAGTCCGTATGTGTGGGGAAACAAGAGATAGGGTTGGTTTCGGACCCCTTCCCCAAGGGCCACGAAATTCCCCCCTCTTCCTCCATATATACAGCCCTTAGGGCACCGTTTAGACTTTGGATTTTGTTTAGATCAAAAGTTCGCCATAGTTGCAACTTCGCGTACTTCGTTTGTGTTCAACGACCAGACCAAGGCGTCACAGAACACCACCTTGATCAATAAAGCTTTCCTCTTTTATTCGCAATATCCAGATTGCAATCTTAGTTTCTTGCTTGTTCTTCGTTTGCCTGCAGGAAACAGACCTTTAGGGTCAGGTTGATCGTGCTCTGGCGTGGTCAATAACCTCTCGGAGTTGGTTTAGCGATTGCTAAGGCGAGACGTCCTCGCACGTTCGTAGTCGGATCGTCAAAGTCGATTTCCTCCAAAACGATAGCCACCATCTCATCGAAAGACGGGACACCTGTGCCTCTATCAGGGAGGGGCAGAGACCTAACTATAGAGAGGTAGATGAACTCGTATATGTGTGGAGAAGGAGAGACACCTAGCTATGTATTGAGGGAAATCAATCGGCATCCATGCATATGTGTAGCAGAGGAATAAGGTTGGGAGAGAGACAAAGGTAGATTGCCGAAGGGTTGGTGGTGGAGTTGCTTCTCATGAAGAGGCCTGCTAGACAAATGGAGGGTACGAGTGCAATATCAATAAGAGAGGAGATGTCTGCCTGTTTATGCACGTGCATGTGAGAGACGGGTCGGGAGGTATGCAAGGATGATGAGGGGGTTGGTATGTTTGTGGTAAGCAGATGTAACTACATAGGAAGATCAATCGTCATGTGTCGGAGAAAGGGAGAGACATAACTAGTGAGGTACGTTGATCGATGCGTGGGGAAAAAGAATTATGGTCGACCTAGCTATATGTAGGGAGACGGTAGGTATACATGCATGCATGTGTTAGAAGCAAATAAGGTCCCGAGAAACGGACAGGGGGAGAGGGGTGTAGCTAGGAGGTGGTGCGAGAGGCCTACTATGTCGAGGGGGAGGAGTGTGCGAGTATGAGATCGATGAAAAGAGGGGCGGGAGTGTGCACATGCGTGGAACCATATTGGACATAGGGGGGCATGGACGGTGAGAAGAGAAGAGGGGAAGTGTGTGTTTGTGGTAGGCACACTTGGCTAGAGAGGTATATCGACCGATGTGTGTGCCGAAAAGAAGGAGCCGAGGGGCCTACACACACCGTGGGTGAACGACCTAAAGACAAATAACGAATGTGCGCAATGGAGGGGACACTAAGGGAGGGTGAGAGGGGGCGGGCGTGTGCATGCACGATAGAAAGTTAGCGCTAGCTACAAAGAGAAGAGGATTGTGTGGGTGTAAAAGATGAACAGAGATTATAATTCATTATAAAAAAAGTGGATTCAGATATTTGAAGAAGATATCATAGTGTTTTAAACCGACGCATGAATGAATGAATATATATAATGGTGGCATGCATGGTGTGGTTATGAACATGTTATACTACATACAATATATAGACCATTTATTATAATTTGTGATAATGTGTGGCTTTTGCAGCTTAGGGCTAAATACTTGTCATAATGTAGAGGGCGGGGCACTATACTTTGTGTGATAAACACGATGTACGCACGGAACATGGTTTAGATTATGAAGATCTAGTTAGTACATCAAATGTACTATTATTTGGAATCAACATCAAGTGTATTCAAAAATTTGAATTCGAGTTCATATAGGACACATAGTTCATATCTATCTCTATAGTAATCATGTGGTGTGTTGTTAAGATAATACATGAATGATGGTTTAAGTTGGCAACAATCATGATTGTAGATTCTTATTCAAATAGAGAAACGAATTCAAATTTAGTTTGAATTGCAATAGTAGTATAAACATTTGGAATGCACTAAAATGTTGGTGTGAGTAGGTTACATGCATTATACAGCCAGCGAAAAAAATTAATTGGACATAACATGGATTCATAGCTTTGAATAGCATTTGTACAGTAAAATGAGACAAGACTCTCGGTTTGTGTGGTGCGAATAGTTTTATTTTTTTCATTTTTATCGTTGAGGGAAGTGCGAATTGATTTCGTACGTACAATATTACACGTTAGGCTTGTCCGTAAAATTCAACCCGCTCCTTGTTATATCTCGAAAATTCAGATATAGTGCTCCCAAAACTCGCGCCTTCACAACCCGCGCCTTGCTATCCCGAAGTTACAACGCGCATGAAAACTCCCTCCAGCTGCCAAATCTCGACACATGAAATCCCCCTTCTAACCCTGAGCCGAAAGGGCCGCTAGTTCAACCCGGTGGAGGTACTTTTGTAACACACTCTACATTTTGGTCAAGCGCATCCCTAAGTCATGGTTCCTCCCTCCCATCACCTCCTTTTCTCCAAAATCCCAGGCCGCCATAACCTCTCTACTCCAGCCATGAAACCCCATCCTCCTCCGTCCGCCACCCACCATTGCCTAGCTGGAGCCTCTTGCCCGACGACGTAGTCCACCGCAACAACATGACATCCCTTATCCACCTCCTCGGATGAGGATCCGTCGTTGATCTCGTTGTCCCACCGGTTCAGCCGCCTCGTCCTCCACCTCCAAGGAGCTGCTCCGATGATTGCCTCGTCTATCGCAGCTGATCCATCCCCACAGCACTGCCTTAACCTGCTCCACCGGAACAACATCATCCTCACCGACTCCTCGGCGCCACAAAAGAGGTTGTACACTGATGTTGGCTTGAACTACGTCGGTATTTACCCAAAGAGGAAGGGATGATGCAGCACAGCAACGATATGTATTTCCCTCAGTGATGAGATCAACGTTATCGAACCAGTAGGAGAACCACGCAACACCACGTAAAAAGCTCCTGCACACAAAGAACAAATACTTGCAACCTGATGTAAGAGAGGGGTTGGCAATCCCTCACAGGTAAAAAGATAGGTAAAATTGTAGTAGATTGGATAAATAGATCTCACGGGAACGTGAGATAAAATAATTAATAAAAATTGCAGCAAGGTATTTTTGTATTTTTTGGATTAATATATCTGAAAATAAAAGCAAATAAAAATAGATCGTGAAGGCAAATATAATAAAGAAAAGACCTGAGGGCCATAGATTTCACTAGTGGCTCCTCTCGAGAAAAATAGCATACTGTGGGTAAACAAATTACTTTTGGGCAATTGATAGAACTTCAAATAATCATGACGATATCTAGGCAATGATCATTATATAGGCATCACGTCCAAGATTAGTAGACCGACTACTGCCTGCATCTACTACTATTACTCCACACATCGACCGCTATCTAGCATGCATCTAGTGTATTAAGTTCATGGAGAAATAGAGTAATGCAATAAGAACGATGACATGATGTAGACAAGATCTATTTATGTAGAAATAGAGCCCATCTTGTTATCCTTAATAGAAACAATACATGTGTGTTGGTTCCCCTTGTATCACTGGGATCAAGCACCGTAAGATCGAACCCGAACCCATCACAAAGCACCTCTTCCCATGGCAAGAAAAACCAATCTAGTTGGCCTAATTAAACCAAATATTCGAAGAAGAAATACGAGGCTATAAGTAATCATGCATATAAGAGATCAAAAGACTCAAATAACTTTCATGGATAAAAACATAGATCTGATCATAAACTCAAAGTTCATCGGATCCCAACAAACACACCGCAAAAAGAGTTACATCAATAGACCTCCAAGAGACCATTGTATTGAGAATAGAAAGAGCGAGAGGAAGCCATCTAGCTACTAACTATGGACCCGTAGGTCTACAATGCACTACTCACGCATCATCAGAAAGGCACCAATGAGGATGATGAACCCCTCTGTGATGGTGTCTAGATTGGATCTGGTGGTTCTGGAACTTGCAGCGGCTGGAATTGATTTTCGTCGACTCCCCTAGGTTTCTAGAATGTTGGGGTATTTATAGAGCAAAGAGGCAGTGCGGGAGGCCACCGAGGTGGGCACAACCCACCTAGGCGCGCCTGGGACCCCAGGCGTGCCCTGGTGTGTTGTGCTCCCCTCGAAGCTCCCCTCAGGTACTTTCTTGGCCCAATTGGTGTCTTCTGGTCCAGAAAAAAATCTCCAAAAAGTTTAGCTGTGTTTGGACTCTGTTTGGTATTGATTTTCTGCAAAGCAAAAAACAAGCAAAAAACATCAACTGGCACTGGGCACTATGTCAATAGGTTAGTCCTAAAAAATGATATAAAGTTTCTATAAAATGATTGTAAAACATTCAAGATTGATAATATAACAGCATGGAACAATCAAAAATTATGGATACGTTGGAGACGTATTATACACTCATTGCATCGCACCTTCTCCTTAACTCGACCTCCCGGCGCCGACGGTGCTCCATCCCGCACCCCCATGGCGCGGATACCTCGAAGCCGGCGCCGCCGGCGACATCTCCATGGTAGCTCTCCCTCAGTGCAGGCCCTTTCGGTCATGGTGTCCATACCAGCCGGATCTGCTGCTGCTGCTCCAGCTCTCGCTCGCTCACTCGCGCTGCTGCTGCTTCTCTGGCTCTCGCTCGTGCTTCTGCTTTGCTCTCCCCCTCGCTCGTGCTGCTGCTCTGCTCTTGCTCTCACTCGCGCTGCAGATGCTGGAACACGGGCTGCTGTAGCTACACGAATTGCTGCTCTGGCTCTAGTTCGTGCTCCTCCTCCAAGCATTGCTGCTCCAGCTTCTATCTGCTACTGTATTCCCCGTCGATCGCCTGTTGATTTAGATCATTGTTTCTCTACTACTAGTGCTCGAGAGGCCTAAACTACATGTGAAGTCCCTCTCTGTTACCAGTGTGTTCAGTTTCGGGAGTAACGTTTAGATTCCACAGTAAATTTCAGTTTCAACAGTTAAGTTCAGAGTCAACGGTTTTTACCTCATCTTTGTAGTCAGGTGATTTTGGTGATGTAAATTTTACATTGATCGCTTTTTGGTAATGTATTTTACATCATCTATTGCAGATGCTATTAGAATCCCACTTGAGATTAATGATGTCTGTCTTGTACTGCTTCAGCCTCGACATCTTACAGCTCGCCGGAGCTGCTCCAACGACGAAATCATCCATCACAACAGAGCAGTGCCCTGGACGCTGCCTATAGATTCCCCAGATCTTCCTCCACACCTCCGATAGCCACCTCTGCCTTAACTTCTTCAGCAACCAACCCAATGATGCTAAGGTCAACACGGCTACGGCAAAGAGGTTGTACACTTGTCACATCACTTATTACTCTACATTCATGTCGATCCATTAGGGCTATTTTGGTTCAAAGGAAAAAGTGAAGGAAAAACATAGCAATAGGAAATTTTCCTATGGCACTCTAATTATTCATGCACTTTGTTGAAAGGAATGGAGCAAAACATCCACCTGGACCTACTTTTCAAAATCCTATGCATGAAAACAAGACCAAGTGCATTAGTGGCAGAATAACATTCTAACTGTACACGCTTTCATATGGTTTCACTTTAATTTGGCCATGTTTCTTTGCATTCCTCTGCTCTTACAATAACTATGAACCAAACACACAAGTTGACAGAAATCCTGTGTTTACAATGCTCTGTTTTCCACGTGCATTCCTAACCTATTCCGGTGTTTTTCCTATCCCTACGTTTTTAGAATTCTGCAAGCCAAAGGAGCCCTTACAGAATTACTTCAGTTACAGGTAGGTGTCGAAGAAAACTTTGTGTGGTTTGTCCTGCTCATGCCGCGATGTCGTCCACCTCACTTGAGCTGCTCCATCGACAGAAGCATCCACCAAACCAGACATCATGACTCCTGCCGTCTTTCATCGACTCATATCTCCTTCCCTGCCGCCGGCACCCACCGCAACTGCATCACCATCATCGACTCAGCAGATGAACCTGAGGAGTACACGGGTCTAGAAGAGAGGTCACTGTCGGTGTCAAAACCGGCGGATCTCGGGTAGGGGGTCCCGATCTGTGTGTCTAGGCCGGATGGTAACAGGAGGCAAGGGACACGAAGTTTTACCCAGGTTCGGGCCCTCTCGATGGAGGTAAAACCCTACGTCCTTCTTGATTAGTATTGATGATATGGGTAGTACAAGAGTAGATCTACCACGAGATCGAGGAGGCTAAACCCTAGAAGCTAGCCTATGGTATGATTGTTGATGTGTATGTCGTCCTACGGACTAAAACCCTCCGGTTTATATAGACACCGGAGAGGGTTAGGGTTACACAAAGTCGGTTATAATGGTAGGAGATCTTCATATCCATATCGCCAAGCTTGCCTTCCATGCCAAGGAAAGTCCCTTTCGAACACGGGACGGAATCTTCAATCTTGTATCTCCATAGTCCAGGAGTCCGGCTGAAGGTATAGTCCGGCTATCCGAACACCCCCTAATCCAGGACTCCCTCAGTAGCCCCTGAACCAGGCTTCAATGACGATGAGTCTGGCGCGTAGATTGTCTTCGGCATTGCAAGGCGGGTTCCTCCTCCGAGTACTTCATAGAAGGTTTTGAACACAAAGATAGTGTCCGGCTCTGCAAAATAATTTTCCACATATTGCCATAGAGAGAATAATATTTACACAAATCTAATCTGCTGACGTATTCCGTAGTGTGACATCACACCACGGCCAAGCTTTTATTCGAACCGTTTTACTGTCCCATCTCAGCGCGTTATGCGAGGCGGTTTCCTTGGCACGTCTTGTTAAAGCAGAGATCGTGTCCCCTTATTTCGGGATTCTCATCAATACGGGCGTGGGTAACCCAACCGCGCCATTGATTATGGCGCTTGGAGATAAGCGAGTTTTACCAGGCTGGTGGGGAGATGTAGTTGTGTCCACCCATATAAGGGGATAAGGATCCACCTTTTCACCTACGCCTTCTTCCTCCTTCGCCTATCCATTCTTGCGCACTCGAGCTCCAGCGCCCAAGTCCGCACTCCCCACCTCAACCTTCTCCAGCCATGTCCGGAGCGGGAGGCAAGTGGATGGTCTCCTCCATCATGGAGGGACATATCAAAAAGCTGAGGAAGGCTGGATACCTGTCTAACAACATCGCGTACCGGCTCCCCGAAAAGGGGCAGCTCATCCCCACCCCTAGGCCCCATGAGAGGGTGGTGTTCCTCCCCCATTTCCTCCGCGGACTGGGCTTCCCTCTCCACCCATTTGTCCGAGGGCTCATGTTCTACTACATCCTGGATTTCCATGATCTGGCCCCGAACATCGTCCTCAACATGTCGGCGTTTATCGTCGTGTGCGAGGCCTTCCTCTGCATCCGCCCTCATTTCGGGCTCTGGCTCAAGACTTTCAACGTCAAGCCGAAGGTGGTGCGCGGCAGCCAGGTGGAGTGCGAAGGCGCCATGGTGGGCAAGATGGCCAACGTCCTCTGGCTCGAGGGCTCCTTTGTGGAGACCCTGAAGGGGTGGCAATCGGGGTGGTTTTACATCACCGAGCCGCGCGACGCCGAATGGGTCGCACCCCCCGAGTTCCGGTCCGGACCCCCAACGCGGCTCACGTCCTGGAAAGAGACGGGCCTATCGTGGGGTAAAAAAGGAGAGCTAACCGGACTCCAAACATGCGTCAAAACCCTGGTGGACAAGAAGCTCAAACTTGTCAACGTACTCCAGGTTATGCTCATCCGCTTGATCCTCTCATGCCAACAACGGGCTTTCAACCTGTGGGAGTTCGACCCGGCGCTGCACCAAACTCTGAGCAGGCTCTTCGACATGACATACGAAGATGCCTGGAAGGTGCTTTTCAAGGGCGCCGAGGCTCCCGCATCCGCTACTGAGGATCGTTGATTCAGTGTGCAGTGTCACGCTCTCGCGGTAAGCTATTTTTTCCTTTTACAGGGTACCAATTTTTCATAGTTTGACTCCATGCGGGATCTAAACTCCCTTACCTTTGACAAGATTGGCAGGTGACCTCCGGATAGATCAATTGTCCGGCTCCTTTGCCCGAAGGCCCAACGGATGCTCGCTTGGCGAAGCTGCTGGTTCCGGCACCCTATGTGGTGCCGGAGAAGAAGGTCAAGAAGAAGGCCACGGGGACTCGAAAGAGTGCCCGGCGCCCGGAGGTGTCGGATTCATCATCCGACGAATCCAAGACGCACTCCTCCCGCGAAGACGAGGAGGAGGAAGAAGAGACCCCTCCCCCTCCAGCGGGGGAAGGGAAGAAAAGGAAGGCCGCCCCAACTGGGGAGGCCGAAGGGTCCAAGAAGGGGAAAAGCCTTCCTCCGGACTGCTCCACCAACGCCGACGGCGGCGGAGAGGAGTGGGCGCCTAGGGCCAAGCCCCTGGCCAAATCGTAAGTATCCGGATACTAGAGTAATTCATAGTATTCGTTTATTGCACAGCTTTCGCTCATGTCGAATATGTTTATGCAGCCCACCCAAAGACCGGCTCGACGCATCGTCGAGCGGCTCACTGGACTCGTCGGATGTGAACTCGCTTCCGACGGCTTCCTTCCCCCGCCCGACGGACGACACCGAAGTGTTGTCTCAACAGGTTCCAAGCTGGGAGGAGGTGGTCCTGGAGGCGCCGCAAGGCAACCTCCCGGACTCCAGGAGTAAAGGGGATGAAACCCCTCGGGGCTCCAAGTCCGGCTCTAGGCCGGACACCGCTCCGGAACCTTCAGAGGTTCTAGAGTCCGGCGGGGGACCTCCTTCCAAGAGGAGCAAGTCCGCCGTGCCGGTGGCCCCCGTCCAACCGGAGGCGCCGGACAATATGTTGGAGGCGCTCCAAGGCACCTCCATCGACGAGGAGCACCGTGCCATTATGAGTGCGGTGGTCCAGAAGGTTCAGTCCGCCAAGAGCGGACTGACTGAAGCTTGTACTAGCCTTTTGACAGGCTTTGGGGTAAGTAAAGAATGTGTAAATAATATTACCGCATAGACAGTAGCCCCTGATGCTCTGTTTGGCATTCGGGAAGAAAAGCCGAATAGAGGATCAAATAAAATTCGCAGGAGTCTAACAAAAGGAGTAAATATGCGTATGCAGGCTTCTTTGCTTGCGTCCGCCGCACTGACTGCGGAAGTGGACACGCTAAAGCAGAACCTCGAGCGGTCCGAGCAAGAGCTCGGTCGTGCCAAGAAGCAGCTCGAGGACAACGAAGGTAAGAAATACCTTGTTAGAAATATATATAAAAAGGTGCAGTTGCAAAGAATGACAGGATTATCGTGGCTATTGTAGGGGCCACGTCTGAGGTGGTGACCCTTAAGCGAGCGCTGGTCGAGGCCGAGAAGAGTGCGGCCTCGGAGCGCACCGAGCGGGAGAAGTATGAGGCCGAGGTTGGCAAGGTGCGGCAAGAGCTCCAGGCTCTCATGGAAAAACATGAGAGTTTGGAGCTTGACTCAAAGACGCGAGCGTCCGAGCTCGTGGTGGCTATTGAAAATGCCAAGTCTGCCAAAGCCGAATCCCAGAAGACCCTCCAAGAGTTGGATGAGGTGAAGAAGATAGTGGCGGGTAAGGCATTCTTTATGCAAAGCAAACACATAAACGTGAGTTACTTGTTACTTACCCGAATCTGGAGCTCTCCAGGAGCGTTTGCAGATCTTCCCCGGAGTGTGTCCAATGCCGCTATATTCTATCGAGCCAAGGAGGGAAGCTCGATGGATAAGGTGTTCTGGTCTCAGTATGCTGAGGCCGGACATCCCGTGCCCCTGAGCGACCAGCTGAAGCAACTGGTCGAGCTCCACAAGGCGTCCGAACAGGCCATGAAGGGCCTCATTGTTCGGCTGTGGCCTGGAGGGGCTCTGCCTGGGAGCTATTTCGGGCTGGTGCGGCGGCTGGTGGAGGCCTGTCCAAGGCTCGAAGTCATCAAGCGCTCCGTCTGCATTGAGGGTGCCTGTAGGGCCCTTGCCCATGCTAAGGTGCACTGGGGCAAGCTGGATGCTGAGAAGCTTGTGAAGGATGGGCCACCGCCGGGGAAAGAGCATCGCAAGCCTGAGAATTACTATAAGGATGTTCTGAAGGGTGCCCGCCTTGTGGCGGATGAATGTTCTAGGGATGTAATTTTTGAGTGAAACTTGCTCGTTTTGTCCTGTACGCTGAAAACTTGTTTATATGCGCTAAGCAATGCTGTTGGAATTTAAAATATTACCTCCTGTGCGGCTGTTTATCAATTCTAAGAGATGGCGAGTCGTCGGCTTCTGCCCCCGTGCCGCTAGTGCTGGGGTGTTCGGGGATAAACCTGAGCGCTCTTTTTCCCATGTTTGGGTCCTTCGAGGGAGGCGCTCAGCCCAACGAACAAGGCAATCGGACTATAATGCGTGAACACTCTCACTTAGCCATAGAATTCTATAATTTTAAATTTCGGCGAAGCCCCTGGTATTCAGAAGACCGAGTTCGGGGCGCTATCAACACCTTGGCCGGACAGAGCCGGCTCCTCGCCCTAAGCGGCATAAGTCTTTAGGGACTCGAAAAAACCACTCGAACAGCGACCAGCTCTCGCTTCATCATGACAGTCAGTTTTAGCTTTCTCCACTGAGGTGCTCGACCCAGCTCAACTAGGGCACAATCGCAGTGGTTCTCCTAGTGCTACCTTAGCCGATATAGCGGAACGTAAGGCACCAAAACATAGGAGCCGGGCAAACCCAACTATTGACCCAAGACATGATCCGGAGCCGATGCATATAATGCTATAAGTTCGGGGTGCCGCACTTGTTAAAGTGTTTGGACTTCTTACACCATATTGAGGGGTACTAAAGCCCCTGGCGTATTTTGGCCGTACCAACGTGTACGGGTGCAACATGTCGTTAAGGAACATATATAAAGAAAAAAGGTAATGCAAAAATAGACGAAAGCTATGCATTGTTTATTAAAAAGGGCTGCGATCAAAGCAGAACGATACAAACAATGCGATAAGTGGAAGGTTGGACTAGTTAACATGTCCGTTCCAGGGGCAAGCTGCAGAATAGTATGCAGAACGGGTATACTGCTCGTGATAGAGACCACCTGGGAGTTCCGTAATGCGACGTGGCTTGTCTGCTTCCCTGGTTCTTGCATCGTTTGTGCGGCAATTGAACTGCCGAATAGGCCTTCCGAAGGATGGAGCCTTGAAAGTAAAAGAAAATTAAAAAATTGGCAGCCCCTGGTACGGTTTAAGCCGTGTTTTGGGCGTGCCGTGATGGTGCCCCTCTGATGAGGACATCAATACAATTGTTACACCCACAGCCCCTGCTGCTATACATACTGGACCAATTACTAGAGCTCGTGCACGCCAACTAAATTACCAGGTACTTTCGTTTCTTGGTAATGATTCTAATGTTCATGAGAATATGATGCTGCCTAAATTGGATACATTTGTTTTGCTTACAAATGAAGGGCCTAGCTTGGAGAAGGATGAACATTGGAGCAAGAACAAGCATGGAGATGATGGCATGCGCAAGGGGTGATGAGGACATGACTACCTTGGATATGACCAAAAATATTGCATATATGCATATTTGTCAGGTGATTTCTAGTGCAAACTATTCAATAATCTATTTATGTTATCCAGAACAAAAATACTTCACACACTTTTGTGTTTTGTCTAATTGCAGGTGTATGGGACATTTATACAATCCACATATGAAGATAAGGAAGAAAGAGATGTTTATTTGCTGTCCAAAAAGTTCTCTCACGTCACTTTTGGCCCAAGAGAAGATAGAGTCCAAGTCTCTCACGTTCTGGATTCAGATTCGGACTGCACAGACATACCTGACTCAAAACGCACACAACTTTTTCATACGGACTCCGAATTGGGTGATTCTTTTTTTGTTGGAAACTAGATTTCGTGCACTTTCCAACCCAATTGGAATCACCTTCAAATTCGTCCGGAGCGTTGAGTTGTGGACGGAACAATCTGATGCTGCAGCAGAATCTGAGTCAAACTACAAGTCCAAAGGTGTTACATCACCTCCACTTGGGCCCATTGGCCTTGTACGACCTAGATTTAGTTTTAGGATGCCTTGGGACGTCCTCCCACCTCCTTGGCCGCCACCCCTTGCTCCTATATAAGTAGATCTATCTAGTAGCTTTTCCTTGGGATTTGTTTAGTTAAAAGTTAGCCATTGCACTTCGTGTACTTCGTTTGTGTCCAACGACCAGACCAAGACCGCTTCCGGATCCCCACCTTTATCAATACTTCATATATATTCGCAATATTCAGATTGCTTTTATCATATTCTTGCTCGTTCTTCGATTGCTTGCAGGAATAGACCTTCGTGGTCAGGTTGATCGTGCTCCGGCGTGGTCAATAACCTCAGGAGATTGGTTTAGCGATTGCTAAGGCGCAACGTCGTGCACGTTTGTAGTCGGATCGTCAAAGTCGTCTCCACCAAATCGATAGTTACCATCTCATCGAAAGATCGGGACACCCCGCCTCTATCAAGTGGTATCAGTTTTCAGGTTGCTCGGTGAGAATTTCTAGTTTTTCCTAGATTAGATTTATTTTCTTACCTATTGTTCAAAAAAAAACCACAAAACAAAAGTTAGATCTATTCATCCTTTGTCCTAGCCAGACTGAGCCTTTGCAATTTTCTTTTCATTGTTTGCATTATTGAATTATCGGTTGCATCGCCGTGTCGAGTTGCTGGTCTTAGTGTCTAGTTCCTTTAGAGTTTCGAGTTCTGTTCACATTAGTCACGCAGCCGCTGCATCATTATCCCATCCGCTGTCCACCATCCCATCCACCAATTTCTACCGTGTGCTACGCACTATTTATTGTCATAATCATAGTTGAGGTCACTCACATCTTCGCTTGATCGAATCTGCATCTTATCTAGTTTGTCTTGGAAAGAGGGAGAAAAAGAAGACAAAGAAAAAAAAGAGAGAAAAGGAAAGAAAAAAAAAGAGGGAGAAGAAAAAGAAAAAAAAGGCGTGAGAAAAAAAAAGAGAGAAGAAAAAAAAATTGGATCTATCTAGAATCAATCTCGTACCTGAATTCGGATTGGAATCTCTTTTGCGCACTGTTCAGTAAAACAGGTGTATCTTCCTCATACGAAGTAAGTTTTGGCTCCATGAGTACTCAAATTGAAGATAGCGACGAGCCGCATCTAAATAGTTGCAGAAGCTAGTTCAATATTTGACACCTCAAAATCGGCTTCTAAATAGGTCTTTTTGCCCTCCGAAGTTCGTGAAAACAACTTGTTCCAATTTTTCAGGCCAGTTTTAGAATTCTTTCACTCCTCATATCAACTCGGAATTGAGTGATTCTTTTTGCATTGGAAAGCTTGAGTTAGTAGCATTCTTTGAAAGAATTTATCAGAAAATTGTCTCAAACTTTTCAAGAGGAAAGTTGGAGAGAGAGTTGTTGTATATCCTGCTTGGCAGTTGTTTTTCATCATTATCTTCACTGCCGTTGTGATCTTCACTTATATCTTGCTGTCAAGAGCTACTTAGTATCCTTCATTGATGCTAGTTGTGCTACGCCGTGACCTCATTAGTGTTCTAGGCTCGCGTCTCTAGTCCGGTCTAGCCTAGGACCAGCACAGTACCGTCGTTGAGCGTTTATTCAACATTGCATCTTTGAATTGATTATTGCTAATCTTTTGCTACCATATATAGCCAACCCAGCTCCACATATTTCTACACCGTGTATACGTACGCTCCCCTGGCAATCGCTTTACTCAATATTCGGAGTTACTTGACACCGCTGGTTGCCGATCACCGCCTGTTGCATGGTAAGAACTTGTAAGACGTTGATATTTGCTTTACTGTGAGCGTTTTACCACCACATCCTAGTAGTTATAGGAACATTATTTTTGGGTTTTGTTTCTTGTTCTACTAATCATGACAGGATCCAGAGTCAATTCATGGGCTTTGTCGATCGCGGGAGACGTGCCACCACCTTTGCAAATACACAACCGTCACAAGAGGTGCACAAACATCCAAATGCACATGATCAGGTTAATGTATCTATACCACCATTTAATGGCCGTTTTAAACCTGCTTTATATATTGAATGGGAGTTCGACATAAAAAATATATTTGCTTCCCATAATTTCAATGAACATAAAAAGGTTAAGGTTGCGGTTGGTTCTTTCACTGGTTATGCTTTGGTTTGGTGGAGTGAATATTGTCGGTTACACCCTGATTATATACCTACTACTTGGGATGATTTAAAACTTGCCATGCGACATACTTTCGTCCCTGCTTATTATACTCGTGACATGATTAAGAAGCTGCAACACTTAAAACAAGGTAGTGAAACTGTAACAAAATATTATGATGATTTACAAACTACCTTGTTGCATTCCTCTTTAGAAGAAAGTGAAGATGATTTTATGGATAGATTTTGGGGAGGATTAAACTGTGATATTCAAGAGATACTAATTCATGAAGAGTGTTATCCTATGGACCATTTGTTTCATCTTGCTTGCAAAGCTGAACAGGAAATAAAACGACGTGTTGGCCACGAGGAGAACAAGCGCACGGTGCACATTCCAAGAGTTGATATGATTGTTCCTTCAACTACTAGGCATACTATGACAACCACATCCGTTGTTGTCAGGACTACATCACCTCCACCATGTGACACATCGCCCCCGAGAGTGGCTACATCATCTGAGTTGATCATAAGAGGTAATGAGAAAGGTACTGATCTTCCATCTCTACATGAGAATGATGAATGCCTTGTCAATTTGAATGCACCATCTGATGAGCTACCCACTACTTTGATCACACCACCTATTTTAGAGGACTACGTTGATAATTTGACTTTGCCATGTGATCAAACAACTGAAATACCAACAATTTTGAGTGCACCCATTGAATTAACTATTGATGCAAAAGAACCAATGTTTAATCATTTTGATATGACCTCTAATCTTGGTGATGATTCTGTGTTGAATGACTTATTGCATGTTTGCTTATTTAAGCATGTTGTAGCATGTAAATTTGATGCAAGTAAGGTTTATTCACCAATGTTGGGATGGTTTAATGATGAACATTGTCAATCTTTTGAAATGAATAAGAGCTTCACTTATATGTGCAAAGTGAGTTGCAATATTTTCATGCCTTCTACTTCTTGTGCTAATTTTTTGGTTTTAGATTTTATGAACTATGCAAGTTGCTCATCTATTCATGTGTCATATATGCAAAAATCAAGGGAAGTAAAAATGGATGACATATACATATACAACATGTACACCTTGTCTCTTTTGTTAGCCACATTTCAGATTAAGCAACGCCGAGGACGGCTTTATTTTCAAGAAGGGGAGGATGATGAGGACATGACTACCTTGGATATGACCAAAAATATTGCATATATGCATATTTGTCAGGTGATTTCTAGTGCAAACTATTCAATAATCTATTTATGTTATCCAGAATAAAAATACTTCACACACTTTTGTGTTTTGTCTAATTGCAGGTGTATGGGACATTTGTACAATCCACATATGAAGATAAGGAAGAAAGAGATGTTTATTTGCTGTCCAAAAAGTTCTCTCACGTCACTTTTGGCCCAAGAGAAGATAGAGTCCAAGTCTCTCACGTTCTGGATTCAGATTCGGACTGCACAGACATACCTGGCTCAAAACGCACACAAGTTTTTCATACGGACTCCGAATTGGGTGATTCTTTTTTTGTTGGAAACTAGATTTCGTGCACTTTCCAACCCAATTGGAATCACCTTCAAATACGTCCGGAGCGTTGAGTTGTGGACGAAACAATCTGATGCTGCAGCAGAATCCGAGTCAAACTACAAGTCCAAAGGTGTTACATCACCTCCACTTGGGCCCATTGGCCTTGTACGACCTAGATTTAGTTTTAGGATGCCTTGGGACGTCCTCCCACCTCCTTGGCCGCCACCCCTTGCTCCTATATAAGTAGATCCATCTAGTAGCTTTTCCTTGGGATTTGTTTAGTTAAAAGTTAGCCATTGCACTTTGTGTACTTCGTTTGTGTCCAACGACCAGACCAAGACCGCTTCCGGATCCCCACCTTTATCAATACTTCATATATATTCGCAATATTCAGATTACTTTTATCATATTCTTTCTCGTTCTTCGATTGCTTGCAGGAATAGACCTTCATGGTCAGGTTGATCGTGCTCCGGCGTGGTCAATAACCTCAGGAGATTGGTTTAGCGATTGCTAAGGCGCAACGTCGTGCACGTTTGTAGTCGGATCGTCAAAGTCGTCTCCACCAAATCGATAGTTACCATCTCATTGAAAGATCGGGACACCCCGCCTCTATCAAGGGGAACAAGAACGGAGTTACAAGTGATGATTTCGGGACTTTGAAGCCACCATAATGGGTGCATGAAGCCTTGGACGAAATATACAAGATGCCACTTCATAAATTTTGTCCCGAGGCTATTTTAGGTGCTGCGTCACCTTATTATTGGGCCAGGCCCATGTAATTTCGAAATACATAAGTATAGGCTATTTTTAGAGTCCGTATGTGTGGGGAAACAAGAGATAGGGTTGATTTCGGACCCCTCCACCAAGGGCCACGAAATTCCCCCCTCTTCCTCCATATATACAGCCCTTAGGGCATCGTTTAGACTTTGGGTTTTGTTTAGATTAAAAGTTCGCCATAGCTGCAACTTCGCGTACTTCGTTTGTGTTCAACGACCAGACAAAGGCGTCACAGAACCCCACCTTGATCAATAAAGCTTTCATCTTATATTCGCAATATCCAGATTGCAATCTTAGTTTCTTGCTTGTTCTTCGTTTGCTCGCAGGAAACATACCCTCGTGGTCAGGTTGATCGTGCTCCGGCGTGGTCAATAACCTCTCGGAGTTGGTTTAGCGATTGCTAAGGCGCGATGTCCTCGCACGTTCGTAGTCGGATCGTCAAAGTCGACTTCCACCAAAGCGATATCCATCATCTCATCGAAAGACGGGACACCTTTGTCTCTATCAAGTGGTATCAGATTTCCAGGTTGCTCGGTGAGATTTTACAGTTTTTCGTAGTTTAGATCGAGTCTGTTCTTCATACCTACAGTCCACGAAAAAGCCACACAAAAAATTAGGGTTAGTTCATCATATCCGAACCAATCTGAGCCTTTGCATAATCTTTTTAGGGTTTTGCTTTGTTGAATTTGCGGTTGCATCGTCGTGTCTAGTTGCTGGTCTTAGAGTCTAGTCTTTTAGAGTTTCGAGTTCTGGTCATAAGTTGTCACGCCGCCGCCGCACCATCATCATCGCCCCTGCCATCTACCACCACCGCTTATCCGCCACCGCTCCTAAGCCGTATCCATATACCACCACCGATTCATATACCACCACCGATTCATATCCATATCCATATACTACCACCGCTACCACCACCGCTGCCATATACCAACACCATATATCCACCACCAATCCGAGTTCCTTGCATATTAGGTTTGTTTTCGAGATCCATCTAGATTCCGATTCGTGTTTCCTTGCCGGAGTAGGTTTCGGAAAAAAAAAGAGTCGGGTAGCCACGCTCCGTTTAGGCCCAAAAATTTTCGAAAACGCATTTTTCGAAAAAATTTCTGGCTATCCTATTTTTAGGTGTTTCTGAGTGTTTTGAGACAGGTGCCATTATAGGAAGTTTTTTTTGACCTGTTTCCAGTTTTTGGGTCCGGGCAGTCGAAAAAAAAAATTGGTCGAAAAAAAAAAATTCGTGCCCATCCTGTCAGTTTGACCTAGGAAGAGTTTTGAGACACTCGCCAATATAGTGATTTTTCGCAAAAAAAAAGCAGCGCAAAAAAAAAGAGCGAAAAAAAAATTCAGAGTGTGCTTTTCCCTTGTTTACGTGCCGCGCCGTGATTTTGTTGGTGTTCTAGGCTCGCGTCTCTAGCACAGTCTAGCCTAGGACCAGCACAGTACCGTCGTTGAGCGTTTATTCAACTTTGCATCTCTGAATTGATTATTGCTGACCCTTTTTGCTACCATACTATAAGCCTTCCCAGCTCCACATACATCTATGTCGTGTGTTTGACTCTCCCTGGTAATCGCTCTATCCAAGCTTTGAGAGTTTTTTGACTACAACGGTTGCCGATCACCGCCTGCTGCTGGGTAAGAACTGGTAAGAATTTGAGATTTGCTTGACGGATTTGTGATACACCACCACCTCTTCTTAGTAGTCTGTAGGATCATATTCTTGTGTGTTTCTATTGCTGCTAACCATGCCAGGATCACAAGCCGATGAGATTGACTGGGAGAACTTATCGAACAAGGAGCTTCATGATAAGTTTCAGCAAATGATGACTGAACAGGTACAAGATGTGCTGAACAATTTTGAAGAGGCCATGGAGAAGATCACTGGCCTTGAGAAGACGTTCGAAACAAAGCTCGATAACAGATTTAATGAACTGCTTGCGCGTCTTCCACCACCGGCTGCACCTGTCGCACCTCTGCAACAACAACAACTACGCCCCCTTCCGAATCAGTATGGACGAGCACAGCGTGTTCCTATTGTGCCAGGACAAAATTCTGGTGCCGCTGTTACTGCTGTTGGTGCTTCTTTGGCTCCTGCTACTGCTCCTGCTGGTACCCAGGAGGATGATGAGTATGCGGGCGATTATGAGGATGAGGTTGATCAAAACCAGATCTACGAGCAGCCACCAGCACCACCACCAGCAGGTCGACCTCAGGTATATATTCGTAATGGTAGGCCTGCACCACCACCTCAGGTACGAGATGATGTCCATATTCCTAAACTGAAATTGAATATTCCACCATTTGAGGGTAGATATGTTCCTGATATATATCTTACTTGGGAGTTAGAAACTGAACAACGATTTACATGTTTACAATATCCTGAGGAGAGACGAGTTGCTGCTGCTGTTTGTGCTTTCACTAGTTTTGCATGTGTATGGTGGTCTGAACATTATAGATTATATCCTATTCCAACTACTTGGGCTGCTTTGAAAACTGCTATGCGTACGCGTTGGGTTCCACCATATTATCAACGTGAATTGCTTCAAAAATTGCAGCGTTTAAGACAAGGAAAAAATTCTGTAGAAGAATATTATCAGGAATTACAAACTGGCATGATTCGATGTGGTATTGTTGAGGAGAATAGTATAGGCTATTTTTAGAGTCCGTATGTGTGGGGAAACAATAGATAGGGTTGATTTCGGACCCCTCCACCAAGGGCCACGAAATTCCCTCCTCTTCCTCCATATATACAGCCCTTAGGGCATCGTTTAGACTTTGGGTTTTGTTTAGATTAAAAGTTCGCCATAGCTGCAACTTCGCGTACTTCGTTTGTGTTCAACGACCAGACAAAGGCGTCACAGAACCCCACCTTGATCAATAAAGCTTTCATCTTATATTCGTAATATCCAGATTTGCAATCTCAGTTTCTTGCTTGTTCTTCGTTTCGCAGGAAACAGACCCTCGTGGTCAGGTTGATCGTGCTCCGGCGTGGTCAATAACCTCTCGGAGTTGGTTTAGCGATTGCTAAGGCGCGACGTCCTCGCACATTCGTAGTCGGATCGTCAAAGTCGACTGCCACCAAAGCGATATCCATCATCTCATCGAAAGACGGGACACCTTTGCCTCTATCAAGTGGTATCAGATTTCTAGGTTGCTCGGTGAGATTTTACAGTTTTTCGTAGTTTAGATCGAGTCTGTTCTTCATACCTACAGTCCACGGAAAAGCCACAAAAACAAAATTAGGGTTAGTTCATCATATCCGAACCAATCTGAGCCTTTGCATAATCATTTTAGGGTTTTGCTTTGTTGAATTTGCGGTTGCATCGTCGTGTCTAGTTGCTGGTCTTAGAGTCTAGTCTTTTAGAGTTTCGAGTTCTGGTCATAAGTTGTCACGCCGCCGCCACACCATCATCATCGCCCCTGCCATCTACCACCACCGCTTATCCGCCACCGCTTCGAATCCGTATCCATATACCACCACCGCTGTCATATACCACCACCGCTGCCATCTACCGCCATATATCCACCACCAATCCGAGTTCTTGTCATATTAGGTTTGTTTTCGAGATCCATCTAGTTTCCGATTCGTGTTTTCTTGCCGGTGTAGGTTTCGGAAAAAAAAAGAGTCCGGAAACCACCCTCCGTTTAGGCCCAAAATTTTCGAAAAACGCACTTGACAAAAAAAATTCTGGCTATCCTAATTTTAGGTGTTTCTAAGCGTATTGAGACAGTCGCCGTTATAGAAAGTTTTTTTTGACCCGTTTCCAGTTTTTGGGTCCAGGCAGTCGAAAAAAAAATTGGTCGAAAAAATTTCATGCCCATCCTGTCAGTTTGACCTGGGAAGAGTTTTGAGACACTCGCCATTATAGTGATTTTTCGCAAAAAAAAAGAGCAGCGCAAAAAAAGAGAGCAGCGCAAAAAAAAAGAGCGAAAAAAATTCCAGAGTGTGCTTTTCCCTTGTTTACGTGCAGCGCCGTGATTTTGTTAGTGTTCTAGGCTCGCATCTCTAGCACGGTCTAGCCTAGGACCAGCACAGTACCGTCGTTGAGCGTTTATTCAACTTTGCATCTCTGAATTGATTCTTGCTGACCCTTTTTGCTACCATATTCTAAGCCTTCCCAGCTCCACATACATCTACGTCATGCGTTTGACTCTCCCTGGTAATCGCTCTATCCAAGCTTTGAGAGTTTTGACTACAACGGTTGCCGATCACCACCTGCTGCTGGGTAAGAACTGGTAAGAATTTGAGGTTTGCTTGACAGGTTTGTTATACACCACCACTACTTCTTAGTAGTCTGTAGGATCATATTCTTGTGTGTTTCTATTTGCTGCTAACCATGGTAGGATCACAAGCCGATCAGACTGATGGGGAGAACCTGACGAACAAACAGCTACATGATAAATTTCAGCAAATGATGAGTGAACAGGTGCAAGATGTGTTAAACAGATTTGAAGAGGCCATGGAGAAGATAGATGGCATGGAGAAGACGTTCGAAACAAAGCTCGATAACAAGTTTAATGAATTGCTCGCGCAACTTCCACCACCACCACCCGCTGCACCTAACGCACCTCTCCAACAACAACAACAACAACAACAACAACAACAACAACAATGACTACCTCCACGTCGCGAAACAGACCTCCGCCGAGCGAGCCGTGTCCCTCTTGTGTTTGGCCAAACTGTTGGTGCTGCTGTTGATACTTCTGTGGCTCCTGCTGTTGATGCGGAGGATGATGAGTATGCGGGCGATTATGAGGATGAGGTTGATCAAAATCCGAACTACGTGCAGCCACCAGCACCACCACCAGCAGGTCGACCTCAGGTATATATTCGTAATGGTAGGCCTGCACCACCACCTCAGGTACGAGATGATGTCCATATTCCTAAACTAAAATTGAATATTCCACCATTTGAGGGTAGATATGTTCCTGATATATATCTTACTTGGGAGTTAGAAACTGAACAACGATTTACATGTTTACAATATCCTGAGGAGAGACGGGTTGCTGCTGCTGTTTGTGCTTTCACTAGTTTTGCATGTGTATGGTGGTCTGAACATTGTAGATTATATCCTATTCCAACTACTTGGGCTGCTTTGAAAACTGCTATGCGTACGCGTTGGGTTCCACCATATTATCAACGTGAATTGCTTCAAAAATTGCAGCGTTTAAGACAAGGGAAAAATTCTGTAGAAGAATATTATCAGGAATTACAAACTGGGATGATTAGATGTGGTATTGTTGAGGAGAATGAAGCTATGCTTGCACGTTTTCTGGGTGGATTAAATAGAGAGATTCAGACCATTCTAGACTATAAGGAGTATACTAATATCACTCGTTTATTCCATCTTGCTTGTAAAGCTGAACGTGAAGTGCAGGATCGACAAGCATTGGGGCGAACTAACTTTTCTGCAGGCCGACCTTCATCATGGACACCACGTGCATCTTCTACTTCAACTGCACCAGCACCTCCATCCGGTGCCACCTCCAGCCGTGATACAAGAAAACAGGCACAACCACCATTATCTGCCAAGAGCGCACCTGCGGGGCCTGCACAGCGTTCTTCTTCTTCCATGGCATCAACAGGGCACACAAGTGATATTATTTGTCGTCGTTGTAAGGGAGGAGGTCATTATGCGAGGGAATGCAAATCTCCGCGTGTGATGATTGCTACCGCGGATGAGTCCGCTAGTGACTATGATGAGGAGACATTGGCTCTTATTACACGTGAAGAACATGGTGGAGATGATTCTGATCATGAGACGCAATACATGGCTCCTGAAGACGCTGACAGGTATGAATGTTTAGTTGCTCAACGTGTTTTGAGTGTGCAGGTCACACAAGCTGAGCAAAATCAGAGGCACAATTTGTTCCATACCAAGGGAGTTGTGAAGGAACGTTCTGTGCGCGTCATAATAGACGGAGGGAGCTGCAACAACTTGGCTAGCATGGAGATGGTGGAGAAGCTTTCTCTCACCACAAGACCACATCCACATCCTTACTACATCCAATGGTTCAACAACAGTGGCAAGGTTAAGGTAACACGTACTGTTCGTGTGCATTTTAGTATCTCTACATATGCTGATGATGTTGATTGTGATGTGGTACCTATGCAAGCATGTTCCTTATTACTTGGTAGACCATGGCAATTTGATAAAAATTCTGTACACCATGGTAGAAACAATCACTATACTCTTGTTCATAAGGATAAAAATATTACTTTGCTTCCTATGACTCCTGATTCCATTTTGAAAGATGATATTAATAGAGCTAATAAAGCAAAACAGGAGACGAATAAGAGTGAAAATCAGATTGTGGCAAAAGAATTTGAGCAACAAATGAAGCCTAATAATAAACCATCTAGTGTTGCTTCTGAAATTAAATTGAAAAGTGCATGTTTATTTGCCACCAAATCTGATATTGATGAGCTAGATTTCAGCAAATCTGTTTGCTATGCTTTTGTGTGCAAAGAGGCATTATGTTCATTCGAGGACGTGCCTTCCTCTTTGCCTCCTGCTATCACTAACATTTTGCAGGAGTTCGCTGACGTCTTTCCACAAGACGTGCCACCGGGATTACCGCCTATTCGAGGGATTGAGCATCAGATTGACTTAATTCCCGGTGCTTCACTGCCAAACCGTGCACCATACCGTACCAATCCAGAGGAGACGAAGGAGATTATGCGTCAAGTACAAGAGCTTCTCGACAAAGGTTATATACGCGAATCCCTTAGTCCTTGTGCTGTTCCTATTATTCTAGTGCCGAAAAAGGATGGTACATCACGTATGTGTGTTGATTGTAGAGGCATTAATAATATTACTATTCGTTATCGTCATCCTATTCCTAGGCTAGATGATATGCTTGATGAATTGAGTGGCTCTACAATTTTCTCCAAAGTTGATTTGCGTAGTGGATACCATCAAATTCGTATGAAATTGGGAGATGAATGGAAAACAGCATTTAAAACTAAGTTTGGTTTATATGAGTGGTTAGTCATGCCTTTTGGGTTAACTAATGCACTTAGTACTTTCATGAGATTAATGAACGAAGTTTTACGTGCTTTCATTGGACGATTTGTGGTAGTTTACTTTGATGACATATTGATTTATAGCAGATCTTTGGAAGAACATTTGGAACATTTACGTGCTGTTTTTATTGCTTTACGTGATGCACGTTTGTTTGGTAACCTTGGGAAGTGCACCTTTTGCACCGACCGAGTATCTTTTCTTGGCTATGTTGTTACTCCACAGGGAATTGAAGTTGATAAAACCAAGATTGAAGCTATTGAGAGTTGGCCGCAGCCCAAAACGGTCACACACGTGAGGAGTTTTCTTGGCCTCGCTGGATTCTATAGGCGTTTTGTGAGAGATTTCAGCACCATTGCTGCACCTCTCAATGAGCTTACAAAGAAAGATGTGCCTTTTCTTTGGGGTACCGCACAGGAAGAAGCCTTCTCGGTATTGAAAGATAAGTTGACACATGCTCCTTTACTCCAACTTCCTGATTTTAATAAGACTTTTGAGCTTGAATGTGATGCTAGTGGAATTGGATTAGGAGGTGTGTTATTACAAGATGGCAAACCTGTTGCATACTTTTCTGAAAAATTGAGTGGGCCTAGTCTGAATTACTCTACTTATGATAAAGAATTTTATGCTCTTGTTCGGACTTTAGAAACATGGCAACATTATTTATGGCCCAAAGAATTTGTTATACATTCTGATCATGAATCTTTGAAACATATTAAAAGTCAAGCTAAACTGAATCGTAGACATGCTAAATGGGTTGAATTCATTGAGACTTTCCCTTATGTCATTAAACACAAGAAGGGAAAAAAAATGTTATTGCTGATGCATTGTCTCGTCGCTATACTATGCTTTCACAACTTGACTTCAAAATATTTGGTTTGGAGACCATCAAAGATCAATATGTGCATGATGCTGATTTTAAAGATGTAATGCAGAATTGCAAAGAAGGAAGAAGGTGGTACAAGTTTGTCGTTAATGATGGATTTGTGTTTCGTGCTAACCAGCTATGCATTCCAGCTAGCTCCATTCGTCTTTTGTTGTTGCAGGAGGCGCATGGAGGAGGATTAATGGGACACTTTTGGCGTGAAGAAGACGGAGGACTTACTTGCTACACATTTCTTTTGGCCAAAGATGAGACGGGATGTTGAGCGTTTTATTGCTCGCTGCACTACATGTCAAAAAGCTAAGTCACGACTCAATCCTCATGGTTTATATATGCCTTTGCCTGTACCTAGTGTTCCTTGGGAGGATATATCTATGGACTTTGTTTTAGGTTTACCTCGAACAAAGAAGGGGAGGGATAGCATATTTGTTGTCGTGGATAGATTCTCGAAAATGGCACACTTTATACCATGTCATAAAAGCGATGATGCTGTTAATCTTGCTGATTTGTTCTTTTGTGAAATTATTCGCTTGCATGGTGTGCAAAATACTATTGTTTTAGATCGTGATACTAAATTTCTTAGCCACTTTTGGAGATGTTTATGGGCTAAGTTGGCGACTAAACTGCTTTTTAGTACTACTTGTCACCCCCAAACTGATGGCCAAACTGAAGTAGTCAATAGAACATTGTCTACTATGCTTAGGGCTGTTTTGAAGAGTAATAAGAAAATGTGGGAGGAATGCTTGCCTCATATTGAATTTGCTTATAATCGTTCATTGCATTCTACTACTAAGATGTGCCCTTTTGAAGTTGTGTATGGTTTCCTACCTCGTGCACCAATTGATTTGTTGCCTCTTCCATCTTCGGAGAAGGTTAATTTTGATGCTAAACAACGTGCTGAATTGATTTTAAAAATGCATGAGTTAACTAAGGAAAACATTGAGCGTATGAATGCCAAATATAAACTTGCTGGAGATAAGGGTAGAAAACATGTTGTGTTTGCACCTGGAGATCTTGTTTGGTTACATTTGCGTAAGGATAGATTTCCTGATTTGCGCAAATCAAAGCTCATGCCACGGGCTGATGGTCCCTTTAAGGTGTTAGAGAAAATAAATGATAATGCATATAAACTTGAGTTGCCTGCAGATTTTGGGGTTAGTCCCACTTTTAACATTGCAGATTTGAAGCCTTATTTGGGTGAGGAAGATGACCTTCCGTCAAGGACGACTTCATTTCAAGAAGGGGAGGATGATGAGGACACCAATACAATTGTTACACCCACAGGCCCTGCTGCTATACATACTGGACCAATTACTAGAGCTCGCGCACGCCAACTAAATTACCAGGTACTTTCGTTTCTTGGTAATGATTCTAATGTTCATGAGAATATGATGCTGCCTAAATTGGATACATTTGTTTTGCTTACAAATAAAGGGCCTAGCTTGGAGAAGGATGAACATTGGAGCAAGAACAAGCATGGAGATGATGGCATGCGCAAGGGGAACAAGAATGGAGTTACAAGTGATGATTTCAGGACTTTGAAGCCACCATAATGGGCGCATGAAGCCTTGGACGAAATATACAAGATGCCACTTCATAAATTTCGTCCCAAGGTTATTATAGGTGCTGCATCACCTTATTATTGGGCCAGGCCCATGTAATTTCGAAATACATAAGTATAGGCTATTTTTAGAGTCCGTATGTGTGGGGAAACAAGAGATAGGGTTGATTTCGGACCCCTCCACCAAGGGCCACGAAATTCCCTCCTCTTCCTCCATATATACAGCCCTTAGGGCATCGTTTAGACTTTGGGTTTTGTTTAGATTAAAAGTTCGCCATAGCTGCAACTTCGCGTACTTCGTTTGTGTTCAACGACCAGACAAAGGCGTCACAGAACCCCACCTTGAGCAATAAAGCTTTCATCTTATATTCGCAATATCCAGATTTGCAATCTCAGTTTCTTGCTTGTTCTTCGTTTGCTCGCAGGAAACAGACCCTCGTGGTCAGGTTGATCGTGCTCCGGCGTGGTCAATAACCTCTCAGAGTTGGTTTAGCGATTGCTAAGGCACGACGTCCTCGCACGTTCGTAGTCGGATCGTCAAACTCGACTGCCACCAAAGCGATATCCATCATCTCATCGAAAGACGGGACACCTTTGCCTCTATCACTGCCCGTTCTCTTTTAAAGCCTTCTTTCAGTTGTTCCATGGCTGTTAAAGTGCCAGTCAGCTCCTCTTTAGCCTTGGAAGTTTTTGCCTGCTGGGACTTATTATTTTCCTAAAGGTCGGCGATTTGAGATTCTTTTTGGCTCATATCGGCCTGCAAGCGACGTGTAATGAGTTAGTAGTGCATATCTGAAGTCCCAAGCACATAACAGGTTATACACTTGGCACTTGGGGGGCTAATGCATATGGCTTTTATCAATTGACATTTTCAAGTCCCAAGCACATAACAAGTTATACACTTGGCACTTGGGGGCTAATGTATATTTTCTCAAATCAAAATTATGGATTTTTCTTCATCAATCGGTTTACACAGATGGTTATCACGAGTTTTGGAAGCTTCATGACAGAAAGGTACAGATTCGTCCTAAAGGTATGAACCGATCCCTGGGGGCTACATAAGCAAAAATTGCAAGATCCCTACTTTAAAGTCCCGGTTCATCCTGAAACGATAAACTAGCCCTTAGGGGCTACGCAGGTAAAGTTGAAGTATTACGAAGACCCGGTTCATGTTGATATCATAAACCGGCCCTTGGGGGCTACTGGAGTTGATATTAGAAATTGGACACAAGAGAAACAATTATGAAGAGTTAACAGTGTTTACCTCATATCGCTCCTTCATCAGGGCTACTAAACCGGCTTCATAGTCACGGCTTGTATACAAGCGGTTTAAAAAGCCGGAATGAATCTCTTGGGCGTTGAGGTGGGCATAGCTGGATAAATCAGTTTTCCAGTTGACCTTATCCATAGCTGAAAACTCTTCCTTGGCACTATGCTTTGATAAAGAGATAGGATTGCCAGGGGTGGTGTGGCCGATGCCAGTGACAATGACATCGTCCGATTAGTCTGCAGTCGCTTTGGCTGGATTTGGCGGTTCATCGGCCTCTTTGGCTGGGCTTGGTGGTTCGTTTGCAGCTCTGGCCGGACTTGGCGGGTCAATAGCATGGCGGGTGGGATCCTCTTCCATCGGTTCAGCAAAGGTCTTAGGATGTTCTGGTGGTGGACCATCATGTATAGCGTCAGCATTCAGCTCAAATTGTTTTGGGGTCTATTCCGGGTTATCATCAGCCGGGTTATCATCAGTTGGCTTATTCAATTTGGCCTTTTTTGCTGGGCCTGGATTTGGCTCTGAAAGAAAAAGACATAAAGGTTAGATATAACAAATAAGTATAAAGCATCAAGATTTAAGTTTAAAGTGCTCACCCAGGAACAGTCTTCAGAGGAGGGAGTTGTGTGGCCGTTGACTCACCGGATGATGTGATGAGGACATGACTACCTTGGATATGACCAAAAATATTGCATATATGCATATTTGTCAGGTGATTTCTAGTGCAAACTATTCAATAATCTATTTATGTTATCCAGAACAAAAATACTTCATACACTTTTGTGTTTTGTCTAATTGCAGGTGTATGGGACATTTGTACAATCCACATATGAAGATAAGGAAGAAAGAGATGTTTATTTGCTGTCCAAAAAGTTCTCTCACGTCATTTTTGGCCCAAGAAAAGATAGAGTCCAAGTCTCTCACGTTCTGGATTCAGATTCGGACTGCACAGACATACCTGACTCAAAATGCACACAAGTTTTTCATACGGACTCCGAATTGGGTGATTCTTTTTTTGTTGGAAACTAGATTTCGTGTACTTTCCAACCCAATTGGAATCACCTTCAAATTCGTCCGGAGCGTTGAGTTGTGAACGAAACAATCTGATGCTGCAGCAGAATCCGAGTCAAACTACAAGTCCAAAGGTGTTACATCACCTCCACTTGGGCCCATTGGCCTTGTACGACCTAGATTTAGTTTTAGGCTGCCTTGGGACGTCCTCCCACCTCCTTGGCCGCCACCCCTTGCTCCTATATAAGTAGATCCATCTAGTAGCTTTCCCTTGGGATTTGTTTAGTTAAAAGTTAGCCATTGCAACTTCGTGTACTTCGTTTGTGTCCAACGACCAGACCAAGACCGCTTCCGGATCCCCACCATTATCAATACTTCATATATATTTGCAATATTCAGATTGCTTTATCATATTCTTGCTCGTTCTTCGATTGCTTGCAGGAATAGACCTTCGTGGTCAGGCTGACCGTGCTTCCAGCATCGTCAGTAACCTCAGGAGATTGGTTTAGCGATTGCTAAGGCGCAACGTCGTGCACGTTTGTAGTCGGATCGTCAAAGTCGTCTCCACCAAATCGATAGTTATCATCTCATCGAAAGATCGGGACCCTCGCCTCTATCAAGTGGTATCAGTTTTCAGGTTGCTCGGTGAGAATTTCCAGTTTTCCTAGATTAGATTTATTTTCTTACCTATTGTCCAAGAAAAATCCACAAAAAAGAGTTAGATCTATTCATCCTTGGTCCAAGCCAGTCTGAGCCTTTGCAATTTTCTTTTCATTGCTTGCATAGTTGAATTATCGGTTGCATCGTCGTGTCGAGTTGCTGGTCTTAGTGTCTAGTTCCTTTAGAGTTTCGAGTTCTGTTCACATTAGTCACGCAGCCGCTGCATCATTATCCCATCCGCTGTCCACCATCCCATCCACCAATTTCCACCATGTGTTACGTACTGTTTATTGTCATAATCATAGTTGAGGTCACTCACATCTTCGCCTGATCGAATCTGCATCTTATCTAGTTTGTCTTGGAAAGAGGGAGAAAAAGAAGATAGAGAAAAAAAAGAGAGAAAAAAGGAAAGAAAAAAAAGAAAAAGAGAGAGAAGAAAAAGAAAAAAAAGGCGTGAGAAAAAAAAGAGAGAAGAAAAAAAATTGGATCTATCTAGAATCAATCTCGTACCTGAATTCGGATTGGAATCTGTTTTGCACACTATTCAGTAAAACAGGTGTATCTTCCTCATACGAAGTCAGTTTTGGCTCCGTGAGTACTCAAATTGAAGATAGCGACGAGCCGCATCTAAATAGTTGCAGAAGCTAGTTCAATATTTCACACCTCAAAATCGGCTTCTAAATAGGTCTTTTTGCCCTCCGAAGTTCGTGAACACAACTTGTTCCAATTTTTCAGGCCAGTTTTAGAATTCTTTGACTCCTCATATCAACTCGGAATTGAGTGATTCTTTTTTCATTGGAAAGCTTGAGTTAGTAGCATTCTTTGAAAGAATTTATCAGAAAATTGTCTCAAACTTTTTAAGAGGAAAGTTGGAGAGAGAGTTGTTGTATATCCTGCTTGGCAGTTGTTTTTCATCATTATCTTCACTGCCGTTGTGATCTTCACTTATATCTTGCTGTCAATAGCTACTTAGTATCCTTCATTGATGCTAGTTGTGCTACGCCGTGACCTCATTAGTGTTCTAGGCTCGCGTCTCTAGTCCGGTCTAGCCTAGGACCAGCACAGTACCGTCGTTGAGCGTTTATTCAACATTGCATCTTTGAATTGATTATTGCTAATCTTTTGCTACCATATATAGCCAACCCAGCTCCACATATTTCTACACCGTGTATACGTACGCTCCCCTGGCAATCGCTTTACTCAATATTCGGAGTTACTTGACACCGCTGGTTGCCGATCACCGTCTGCTGCATGGTAAGAACTTGTAAGACATTGATATTTGCTTTACTGTGAGCGTTTTACCACCACATCCTAGTAGTTATAGGAACATTATTTTTGGGTTTTGTTTCTTGTTCTACTAATCATGACAGGATCCAGAGTCAATTCATGGGCTTTGTCGATCGCGGGAGACGTGCCACCACCTTTGCAAATACCACAACCGTCACGAGAGGTGCACAAACATCCAAATGCACATGATCAGGTTAATGTATCTATACCACTATTTAATGGCCGTTTTAAACCTGCTTTATATATTGAATGGGAGTTCAACATAAAAAATATATTTGCTTCCCATAATTTCGATGAACATAAAAAGGTTAAGGTTGCGGTTGGTTCTTTCACTGGTTATGCTTTGGTTTGGTGGAGTGAATATTGTCGGTTACACCCTGATTATATACCTACTACTTGGGATGATTTGAAACTTGCCATGCGACATACTTTCGTCCCTGCTTATTATACTCGTGACATGATTAAGAAGTTGCAACACTTAAAACAAGGTAGTGAAACTGTAACAAAATATTATGATGATTTACAAACTACCTTGTTGCATTCCTCTTTAGAAGAAAGTGAAGATGATTTTATGGATAGATTTTGGGGAGGATTAAACCGTGATATTCAAGAGATACTAATTCATGAAGAGTGTTATCCTATGGACCATTTGTTTCATCTTGCTTGCAAAGCTGAACAGGAAATAAAACGATGTGTTGGCCACGAGGAGAACAAGCGCACGGTGCACATTCCAAGAGTTGATATGATTGTTCCTTCAACTACTAGGCATACTATGACAACCACATCCGTTGTTGTCAGGACTACATCACCTCCACCATGTGACACATCGCCCCCGAGAGTAGCTACATCATCTGAGTTGATCATAAGAGGTAATGACAAAGGTACTGATCTTCCATCTCTACATGAGAATGATGAATGCCTTGTCAATTTGAATGCACCATCTGATGAGCTACCCACTACTTTGATCACACCACCTATTTTAGAGGACTACGTTGATAATTTGACTTTGCCATGTGATCAAACAACTGAAATACCAACAATTTTGAGTGCACCCATTGAATTAACTATTGATGCAAAAGAACCAATGTTTAATCATTTTGATATGACCTCTAATCTTGGTGATGATTCTGTGTTGAATGACTTATTACATGTTTGCTTATTTAAGCATGTTGTAGCATGTAAATTTGATGCAAGTAAGGTTTATTCACCAATGTTGGGATGGTTTAATGATGAACATTGTCAATCTTTTGAAATGAATAAGAGCTTCACTTATATGTGCAAAGTGAGTTGCAATATTTTCATGCCTTCTACTTCTTGTGCTAATTTTTTGGTTTTAGATTTTATGAAATATGCAAGTTACTCATCTATTCATGTGTCATATATGCAAAAATCAAGGGAAGTAAAAATGGATGACATATACATATACAACATGTACACCTTGTCTCTTTTGTTAGCCACATTTCAGATTAAGCAACGCCGAGGACGGCTTTATTTTCAAGAAGGGGAGGATGATGAGGACATGACTACCTTGGATATGACCAAAAATATTGCATATATGCATATTTGTCAGGTGATTTCTAGTGCAAACTATTCAATAATCTATTTATGTTATCCAGAACAAAAATACTTCACACACTTTTGTGTTTTGTCTAATTGCAGGTGTATGGGACATTTGTACAATCCACATATGAAGATAAGGAAGAAAGAGATGTTTATTTGCTATCCAAAAAGTTCTCTCACGTCATTTTTGGCCCAAGAGAAGATAGAGTCCAAGTCTCTCACGTTCTGGATTCAGATTCGGACTGCACAGACATACCTGACTCAAAACGCACACAAGTTTTTCATACGGACTCCGAATTGGGTGATTCTTTTTTTGTTGGAAACTAGATTTCGTGTACTTTCCAACCCAATTGGAATCACCTTCAAATTCGTCCAGAGCGTTGAGTTGTGGACGAAACAATCTGATGCTGCAGCAGAATCCGAGTCAAACTACAAGTCCAAAGGTGTTACATCACCTCCACTTGGGCCCATTGGCCTTGTACGACCTAGATTTAGTTTTAGGCTGCCTTGGGACGTCCTCCCACCTCTTTGGCCGCCACCCCTTGCTCCTATATAAGTAGATCCATCTAGTAGCTTTCCCTTGGGATTTGTTTAGTTAAAAGTTAGCCATTGCAACTTCGTGTACTTCGTTTGTGTCCAACGACCAGACCAAGACCGCTTCCGGATCCCCACCATTATCAATACCTCATATATATTTGCAATATTCAGATTGCTTTATCATATTCTTGCTCGTTCTTCGATTGCTTGCAGGAATAGACTTTCGTGGTCAGGCTGACCGTGCTTCCGGCATCGTCAGTAACCTCAGGAGATTGGTTTAGCGATTGCTAAGGCGCAACGTCGTGCACGTTTGTAGTCGGATCGTCAAAGTCGTCTCCACCAAATCGATAGTTATCATCTCATCGAAAGATCGGGACCCTCGTGATGAGGACATCAATACAATTGTTACACCCACAGCCCCTGCTGCTATACATACTGGACCAATTACTAGAGCTCGTGCACGCCAACTAAATTACCAGGTACTTTCGTTTCTTGGTAATGATTCTAATGTTCATGAGAATATGATGCTGCCTAAATTGGATACATTTGTTTTGCTTACAAATGAAGGGCCTAGCTTGGAGAAGGATGAACATTGGAGCAAGAACAAGCATGGAGATGATGGCATGCGCAAGGGGAACAAGAACGGAGTTACAAGTGATGATTTCAGGACTTTGAAGCCACCATAATGGGTGCATGAAGCCTTGGACGAAATATACAAGATGCCACTTCATAAATTTCGTCCCGAGGCTATTTTAGGTGTTGCGTCACCTTATTATTGGGCCAGGCCCATGTAAATTCGAAATACATAAGTATAGGCTATTTTTAGAGTCCGTATGTGTGGGGAAACAAGAGATAGGGTTGATTTCGGACCCCTCCACCAAGGGCCACGAAATTCCCCCCTCTTCCTCCATATATACAGCCCTTAGGGCATCGTTTAGACTTTGGGTTTTGTTTAGATTAAAAGTTCGCCATAGCTGCAACTTCGCGTACTTCGTTTGTGTTCAACGACCAGACAAAGGCGTCACAGAACCCCACCTTGATCAATAAAGCTTTCATCTTATATTCGCAATATCCAGATTGCAATCTTAGTTTCTTGCTTGTTCTTTGTTTGCTCGCAGGAAACAGACCCTCGTGGTCAGGTTGATCGTGCTCCGGCGTGGTCAATAACCTCTCGGAGTTGGTTTAGCGATTGCTAAGGCGCGACGTCCTCGCATGATGAGGACATCAATACAATTGTTACACCCACAGCCCCTGCTGCTATACATACTGGACCAATTACTAGAGCTCGTGCACGCCAACTAAATTACCAGGTACTTTCGTTTCTTGGTAATGATTCTAATGTTCATGAGAATATGATGCTGCCTAAATTGGATACATTTGTTTTGCTTACAAATGAAGGGCCTAGCTTGGAGAAGGATGAACATTGGAGCAAGAACAAGCATGGAGATGATGGCATGCGCAAGGGGAACAAGAACGGAGTTACAAGTGATGATTTCAGGACTTTGAAGCCACCATAATGGGTGCATGAAGCCTTGGACGAAATATACAAGATGCCACTTCATAAATTTCGTCCCGAGGCTATTTTAGGTGCTGCGTCACCTTATTATTGGTCCAGGCCCATGTAATTTCGAAATACATAAGTATAGGCTATTTTTAGAGTCCGTATGTGTGGGGAAACAAGAGATAGGGTTGATTTCGGACTCCTCCACCAAGGGCCACGAAATTCCCCCCTCTTCCTCCATATATACAGCCCTTAGGGCATCGTTTAGACTTTGGGTTTTGTTTAGATTAAAAGTTCGCCATAGCTGCAACTTCGCGTACTTCGTTTGTGTTCAACGACCAGACAAAGGCGTCACAGAACCCCACCTTGATCAATAAAGCTTTCATCTTATATTCGCAATATCCAGATTGCAATCTTAGTTTCTTGCTTGTTCTTCGTTTGCTCGCAGGAAACAGACCCTCGTGGTCAGGTTGATCGTGCTCCGGCGTGGTCAATAACCTCTCGGAGTTGGTTTAGCGATTGCTAAGGCGCGACGTCCTCGCACGTTCGTAGTCGGATGGTCAAAGTCGACTTCCACCAAAGCGAAATCCACCATCTCATCGAAAGACGGGACACCTTTGCCTCTATCACCTCGCCTCTATCATGATGAATGAGGTGTTCCCTGATAGTTTGAATCAGACGGATTAAGAGGTTGCCTGAAATAACCCGCCTTGGGATAAGAAGTGTCAGAAATGTATGAGACCCCTGATCGACGTTTCCGGGTTGGAGTGTTCGGTAAACCGGCTGAAGTAACTACGTGGCCGCTGTGCCGGGTCGTGCGGCGAGCTTCATGCTGCTGTTTCTTCAAAAGAAAGTTGAGATCCAGATAAGCTAGAGGGTGTGAAAATTTTCCTTTTCGGATTGCTTGACGGGTTTTCTGTGTTGGCTGAGGATCTAAACCGGAGGAAAGAATAACTACCTCTACATCTTCAGCCCGGCTAGCTTCAGCGTCCTCCTGATAAGGGTCATTATCAATGAGGTGTATGAAAAATGAACCAAGCGAATCAAGTTCTACCTCTGAGTCCGGATTATCAAGATCCTCGTCGAGGTTCAGCCCAGTGGATTCAGCTGTTTTCTTCTTAGCAGGTTTTTTCACAACCTTTGTTTTGGGACGAGGGGTCTTCGCCGGTTTATCGTGAGGTTTCTTCTTCCAAAGTGGGTCGTCACCTTGTTAAAAGATTGACAAAGTGATGTAGGGTAGAACCCTAATCGGCCGATCTTTCACGAAAGGAGCGGATCCCGCGAAGAACACGAGGGGAAAACGAGGGGAATCACGAGGGGAAACACGAGAGAAACACTAAACCAACACAAGAAAGTCACACATGTTCTAGAATCCTTGAACACATAAGAGAAGATACACGATCCGCGGACAACTAAGGATGATACAAGGGTAGCCGGTCTTCTCCATGAGGAGGTCTTGAATTCTTCCCTAAAAGGGGTCTTGAATCCGCTTGGGGGATCTTCTCCGGTGGAGGCTCAAATCTCCGAGGAGAAGGTATCCAAGTGGATGAGCAAAGCTCTCACACAAAATATGAGCTAATCCTTTGCTAACCCTAGAAAGTTGGGCGAGGTGGAGTATATATAGTCTAGGGGGGGAGAAGGGATACACGGGCCTCGACCCTTCACCGTGCACAGACAGGGGAGGCCGGATGTCCGGGCTGGTCGGGCTGGATGTCCGGGCTTTCAGGCGACGTCGGATGTCCGGGCTAGGGAGGCCGGATGTCCGGGCTGGAGTGGTGGCATTTGTTGCCCTCGGGTACGGAGGGGCCGGATTTCCAGGCTGGTGGTCGGATGTCCGGGGGCTCGGGAGAGGCCGGAGGTCCGGGCTGTCGAGGCCGGATGTCCGGGGCCTGTATGATGAGGACATCAATACCATTGTTACACCCACAGCCCCTACTGTTACATATACTGGACCAATTACTAGAGCTCGCGCACACCAATTAAATTACCAGGTACTTTCGTTTCTTGGTAATGATTCTAATGTTCATGAGATTATGATGCTGCCTAAATTGGATACATTTGTTTTGCTTACAAATGAAGGGCCTAGCTTGGAGTAGGATGAACATTGGACCAAGATCACACATGGAGTTGATGGCATGCGCAAGGGTATCAAGAATGGAGTTACAAGTGATTATTTCAGGACTTTAAAGCCGCCATAAGGAGTGCATGAAGCCTTGGACGAAATATACAAGATGCCACTTCATAATATTCGTCCATAGGCTATTCTAGGTGCTGCGTCACCTTATTAATGGGCCAGGCCCATGTAATTTCGAAATACTTAAGTATAGGCTATTTTTAGAGTCCGTATGTGTGGGGAAACAAGAGTTAGGGTTGGTTTCGGACCCCACCCTCAAGGGCCACAAAATTCCCCCCTCTTCCTCCATATATACAGCCCTTAGGGCGTCGTTTAGACTTTGGGTTTTGTTTAGATCAAAAGTTCGCCATAGCTGCAACTTCGCGTACTTCGTTTGTGTCCAACGACCAGACCAAGACGTCACAGAACCCCACCTTGATCAATAAAGCTTTCATCTTATATTCGCAATATCCAGATTGCAATCTCAGTTTCTTGCTTGTTCTTCGTTTGCTCGCAGGAAACAGACCCTCGTGGTCAGGTTGATCGTGCTCCGGCGTGGTCAATAACCCTCGGAAGTTGGTTTAGCGATTGCTAAGGCGCGACATCTCGCACGTTCGTAGTCGGATCATCAAGGTCGACTCCCACAGAAAACGATAGCCACCATCTCATCGAAACATCGGGACACCTTAGCCCCTATCACTGTAGCTTCTGGCGGCTGTGCTGCTGTAGTGGATGACGCTCCAGGGACCGGATGTCCGGGGTCTTGGCCGGATGTCCGGGGCCTGGGAGATGTTCTTGGCTCCTTCTGTTGGTTCTCCTCATCCGTGGACTTGGGGACTTGTACATCTTCATGCGCATCTTCGAGAGGGTCCTCTTGGTGCCTAATCATGCACAACACCTCGGACTTAGGTAGTAGCCATGTCTCATGCATAGAAAGTGGAAGTTAGGAGAGGAGTGAGTTCACCTTATCTTCGATAGCCTTGCCTTGGGCTCATGTCATTGGTCCAAGTGGTGTCGTTGGAGGTGTAGGTGCGTCCGTGGGGATGATCTTGGGATGCTCCGCATCATCTCCCCTCCCTTGGGGAAGACCCATCTTCGGATCGAAATCCTCATCACCATGGTAGGGCGAGAGATCTTTGATGTTGAAGATGTCGCTCACGGAGTACTTGTCACAAGGGATGTTGATCTTGTATGCGTTGTTGTTGTAGCGTGTGATAGAGGCGGGGGTGTCCCGATCTTTCGATGAGATGATAACTATCGATTTGGTGGAGACGACTTTGACGATCCGACTACAAACGTGCACGACGTTGCGCCTTAGCAATCGCTAAACCAATCTCCTGAGGTTACTGACGATGCCGAAAGCACGGTCAGCCTGACCACGAAGGTCTATTCCTGCAAGCAATCGAAGAACGAGCAAGAATATGATAAAGCAATCTGAATATTGCAAATATATATGAGGTATTGATAATGGTGGGGATCCGGAAGCGGTCTTGGTCTGGTCGTTGGACACAAACGAAGTACACGAAGTTGCAATGGCTAACTTTTAACTAAACAAATCCACAGGAAAAGCTACTAGATGGATCTACTTATATAGGAGCAAGGGGTGGCGGCCAAAGAAGTGGGAGGACGTCCCAAGGCAACCTAAAACTAAATCTAGGTCGTACAAGGCCAATGGGCCCAAGTGGAGGTGATGTAACACCTTTGGACTTGTAGTTTGACTCGGATTCTGCTGCAGCATCAGATTGTTTCGTCCACAACTCAACGCTCCGGACGAATTTGAAGGTGATTCCAATTGGGTTGGAAAGTGCACGAAATCTAGTTTCCAACAAAAAAAGAATCACCCAATTCGGAGTCCGTATGAAAAACTTGTGTGCGTTTTGAGTCAGGTGTGTCTGTGCAGTCCGAATCTGAATCCAGAACGTGAGAGACTTGGACTCTATCTTCTCTTGGGCCAAAAGTGACGTGAGAGAACTTTTTGGACAGCAAATAAACATCTCTTTGTTCCTTATCTTCATATGTGGATTGTACAAATGTCCCGTACACCTGCAATTAGACAAAACACAAAAGTGTGTGAAGTATTTTTGTTCTGGATAACATAAATAGATTATTGAATAGTTTGCACTAGAAATCACCTGACAAATATGCATATATGCAATATTTTTGGTCATATCCAAGGTAGTCATGTCCTCATCATCCTCCCCTTCTTGAAAATAAAGCCGTCATCGGCGTTGCTTAATCTGAAATGTGGCTAACAAAAGAGACAAGGTGTACATGTTGTATATGTATATGTCATCCATTTTTACTTCCCTTGATTTTTGCATATATGACACATAAATAGATGAGTAACTTGCATAGTTTATAAAATCTAAAGCCAAAAAATTAGCACAAGAAGTAGAAGGCATGAAAATATTGCAACTCAGTTTGCACATATAAGTGAAGCTCTTATTCATTTCAAAAGATTGACAATGTTCATCATTAAACCATCCCAACATTGGTGAATAAACCTTACTTGCATCAAATTTACATGCTACAACATGCTTAAATAAGCAAACATGCAATAAGTCATTCAACACAGAATCATCACCAAGATTAGAGGTCATATCAAAGTGATTAAACATTGGTTCTTTTGCATCAATAGTTAATTCAATGGGTGCACTCAAAATTGTTGGTATTTCAGTTGTTTGATTACATGGCAAAGTCAAATTATCAACGTAGTCCTCTAAAATAGGTGGTGTGATCAAAGTAGTGGGTAGCTCATCAGATGGTGCATTCAAATTGACAAGGCATTCATCATTGTCATGTAGAGATGGAAGATCAGTACCTTTGTCATTACCTCTTATGATCAACTCAGATGATGTAGCCACTCTCGGGGGCGATGTGTCACATGGTGGAGGTGATGTAGTCCTGACAACAACGGATGTGGTTGTCATAGTATGCCTAGTAGTTGAAGGAACAATCATATCAACTCTTGGAATGTGCACCGTGCGCTTGTTCTACTCGTGGCCAACACGTCGTTTTATTTCCTGTTCAGCTTTGCAAGCAAGATGAAACAAATGGTCCATAGGAGAACACTCTTCATGAATTAGTATCTCTTGAATATCACGGTTTAATCCTCCCCAAAATCTATCCATAAAATCATCTTCACTTTCTTCTAAAGAGGAATGCAACAAGGTAGTTTGTAAATCATCATAATATTTTGTTACAGTTTCACTACCTTGTTTTAAGTGTTGCAACTTCTTAATCATGTCACGAGTATAATAAGCAGGGACGAAAGTATGTCGCATGGCAAGTTTCAAATCATCCCAAGTAGTAGGTATATAATCACGGTGTAACCGACAATATTCACTCCACCAAACCAAAGCATAACCAGTGAAAGAACCAACCGCAACCTTAACCTTTTTATGTTCATTGAAATTATGGGAAGCAAATATATTTTTTATGTCAAACTCCCATTCAATATATAAAGCAGGTTTAAAACGGCCATTAAATGGTGGTATAGATACATTAACCTGATCATGTGCATTTGGATGTTTGTGCATCTCTCGTGACGGTTGTGGTATTTACAAAGGTGGTGGCATGTCTCCCGCGATCGACAAAGCCCATGAATTGACTCTGGATCCTGTCATGATTAGTAGAACAAGAAATAAAACCCAAAAATATTGTTCCTATAACTACTAGGATGTGGTGGTAAAACGCTCACAGTAAAGCAAATATCAATGTCTTACAAATTCTTACCATGCAGCAGGCGGTGATCGGCAACCAGCGGTGTCAAGTAACTCCGAATATTGAGTAAAGCGATTGCCAGGGGAGCGTACGTATACACGGTGTAGAAATATGTGGAGCTGGGTTGGCTATATATGGTAGCAAAAGATTAGCAATAATCAATTCAAAGATGCAATGTTGAATAAACGCTCAACGACGGTACTGTGCTGGTCCTAGGCTAGACCGGACTAGAGACGCGAGCCTAGAACACTAATGAGGTCATGGCGTAGCACAACTAGCATCAATGAAGGATACTAAGTAGCTCTTGACAACAAGATATAAGTGAAGATCACAACGGCAGTGAAGATAATGATGAAAAACAACTGCCAAGCAGGATATACAACAACTCTCTCTCCAACTTTCCTCTTGAAAAGTTTGAGACAATTTTCTGATAAATTCTTTCAAAGAATGTTACTAACTCAAGCTTTCCAATGCAAAAAGAATCACTCAATTCCGAGTTGATATGAGGAGTCAAAGAATTCTAAAACTGGCCTGAAAAATTGGAACAAGCTGTATTCACGAACTTCGGAGGGCAAAAAGACCTATTTAGAAGCCGATTTTGAGGTGTCAAATATTGAACTAACTTCTGCAACTATTTAGATGCGGCTCGTCGCTATCTTCAATTTGAGTACTCACGGAGCCAAAACGGACTTCGTATGAGGAAGATACACCTGTTTTACTGAACAGTGCGCAAAACAGATTCCAATCCGAATTCAGGTACGAGATTGATTCTAGATAGATCCAATTTTTTTCTTCTCTTTTTTTTTCTCACGCTTTTTTTTTCTTTTCTCTCTTTTTCTTTCCTTTTTTCTCTTTTTTTTCTCTATCTTTTTTTCTCCCTCTTTCCAAGACAAACTAGATAAGATGCAGATTGGATCAGGCGAAGACGTGAATGACCTCAACTATGATTATGACAATGAACAGTGCATAACACGTGGTGGAAATTAATAGATGGGATGGTGGACAGCGGAACGGATAATGATGCAGCGGCGGCGTGACTAATGTGAACAGAACTCGAAACTCTAAAGAAACTAGACACTAAGACCAGCAACTGACACGACGATGCAACCGATAATTCAACTATGCAAGCAATGAATAGAAAATTGCAAAGGCTCAGACTGGCTTGGATAAAGGATGAACAGATCTAACTTTTTTTTGTGGCTTTTTCTTGGACAATAGGTAAGAAAATAAATCTAATCTAAGAAAAACTGGAAATTCTCACCGAGCAACCTGAAAACTGATACCACTTGATAGAGGCGGGGGTGTCCCGATCTTTCGATGAGATGATAACTATCGATTTGGTGGAGACGACTTTGACGATCCGACTACAAACGTGCACGACGTTGCGCCTTAGCAATCGCTAAACCAATCTCCTGAGGTTACTGACGATGCCGAAAGCACGGTCAGCCTGACCACGAAGGTCTATTCCTGCAAGCAATTGAAGAACGAGCAAGAATATGATAAAACAATCTGAATATTGCAAATATATATGAGGTATTGATAATGGTGGGGATCCGGAAGCGGTCTTGGTCTGGTCGTTGGACACAAACGAAGTACACGAAGTTGCAATGGCTAACTTTTAACTAAACAAATCCCCAGGAAAAGCTACTAGATGGATCTACTTATATAGGAGCAAGGGGTGGCGGCCAAGGAGGTGGGAGGACGTCCCAAGGCAGCCTAAAACTAAATCTAGGTCGTACAAGGCCAATGGGCCCAAGTGGAGGTGATGTAACACCTTTGGACTTGTAGTTTGACTCGGATTCTGCTGCAGCATCAGATTGTTTCGTCCACAACTCAACGCTCCGGACGAATTTGAAGGTGATTCCAATTGTGTTGGAAAGTGCACGAAATCTAGTTTCCAACAAAAAAAGAATCACCCAATTCGGAGTCCGTATGAAAAACTTGTGTGCGTTTTGAGTCAGGTGTGTCTGTGCAGTCCGAATCTGAATCCAGAATGTGAGAGACTTGGACTCTATCTTCTCTTGGGCCAAAAGTGACGTGAGAGAACTTTTTGGACAGCAAATAAACATCTCTTTCTTCCTTATCTTCATATGTGGATTGTACAAATGTCCCATACACCTGCAATTAGACAAAACACAAAAGTGTGTGAAGTATTTTTGTTCTGGATAACATAAATAGATTATTGAATAGTTTGCACTAGAAATCACCTGACAAATATGCATATATGCAATATTTTTGGTCATATACAAGGTAGTCATGTCCTCATCAGCGTGCAAGCACCTTGAGTGGTCCATCCGCACGTGGTCGAAGTTTGGACTTGTGTTCTTGGGGAAAGCGGTCCTTGCGAAGGTGTAGCCACACGAGGTCTCCAATGTTGAATATCATAGGGTGCTTGTTGATGTTGAGCTTGGTCGCAAGGCGTTGTACTTGGCGCTCGATGGTGTTTCTTGTATCTTGATGCACCTTCTTGAGATCGGTCTCTCGTGCACTTGCGTCCAAATTGATGCGCTCTTGGAGTGGTAGATGAAGAATGTCCAATGATGACAATCGGTTGAATCCGTAGACGACCTCTAAGTGGGACTTGCCGGTTGTTGAATGTCTTGCTCGGTTGTAGGCGAACTCGGCGATAGGTAGGCACTCCTCCCACTCCTTCATGTTCTTCTTGATGAGTACTCGAAGTAGTGCGGAGAGTGTGCATTTGGTCACCTCCGTTTGGCCGTCAGTTTGAGGATGGTATGCCGTGGAGAAGAGTAGCTTGATTCTGAGCTTGGCGCATAGGGTCTTCCAAAAGAAGCTTAGGAACTTGACGTCGCGGTCCAGGACAATTGTCTTTGGCACTCCATGTAGATGCAATATTTCCCTACAAAAGAGATTAGCAACATGTGAAGCATCGTCTATCTTGTTGCAAGGAATAAAATGTGCCATTTTTGAGAAACGGTCCACAACGACAAATATTGAATCTTTCCCATTTCGAGTCCTAGGCAAACCAAGTACAAAGTCCATGCTAATGTCTTCCCATGGTTGGTACGGAATTGGTAGAGGCATATAGAGGCCATGAGATTGAGCTTTGGACTTAGCTTTGCGACATGTAGAGCATCGGTTGGTGAAACGATTGACGTCCTGAAACATCTTGGGCCAAAAGTAGTTCTTCGAGAGCGTGGCGAACGTCTTGTCGCGTCCGAAATGGCCCATTAAGCCTCCTTCATGAGATTCCTACAAAAGCAACAAACGAAGAGAAGACTCGGGGATGCAAAGTTTGTTAGCTCGCATAAGATATCGATCCTTGATGTAATAGCGTTCCCAAGATGTATGCGACAAACACTTGGCATAAGGAGTAGCAAAAGTTGCATCATGCTCATACAAGTCTTTGATATGCTCGAAGCCAATGACATCTAACTCAAGTTGTGTAAGAAGCATGCATATGCGGGAAAGAGCATCCGCTACGATGTTTCTTTACCCTTGATGTACTTGATGACATAAGGAAAAGACTCAATAAATTCACTCCATTTAGCATGACGCTTGTTCAACTTGGTTTGACCCATAAGATACTTGAGAGTCTCACGATCGGTATGAATGATAAACTCATGGGGACGAAGGTAATGTTCCCATTCATGTAAAACACGGACTAAAGCATATAGCTCTTTTTCATAGATGGGGTAATTGAGTCGCGCTCCGGAAAGTTTCTCACTAAAGTAAGCCATGGGGCGCTTCTCTTGTGTTAACACACCTCCTATGCCATTACCACTAGCATCGCAATGAATCTCAAAAGGCTTGTCGAGGTTGGGTAAAGCAAGCACGGGGGCATGAGTAAGCAAATTCTTAAGCTCATTGAATGCGGTATCTTGGGATGGTCCACAAACAAAAGGCGCATTCTTCTTGCTCAAAGCATGCAAAGGCGAAGCAATGGTGCTAAAATCCTTAACAAAGCGGCGATAGAAACCCGCAAGGCCAAGAAAACTACGCACTTGATGCAAGTTGGTTGGTTGTGGCCAAGTCTTAATAGCATTGATCTTGGACTCATCAACATGAACACCCTTGGAGGAAACAACAAAACCCAATAAAACGAGCTTATCAACACCAAAAAGGCATTTCTCCATATTAGCATAGAGGCGCTCTTTTTTAAGAGTTTGCAAAACGGTGCGGACATGGGTGACATGCTCTTTGATAGATTTTCTAAAAACAAGAATGTCATCAAAGTAAACCACAACAAATATACCAATGTAAGGGCGAAAGACATGATTCATAAGGCGCATAAAAGTGCCCGGTGCCTCTGAGAGACCCATAGGCATGACTAACCAGTCATACAAACCAAACTTGGTTTTGAAGGCGGTTTTCAATTCATCACCCTCTTGTATGTGGATTTGATAGTAACCACTCTTAAGATCAATTTTGGAAAAGATAGTGGCACCACTAAGCTCATCAAGCATATCATCTAGGCGTGGAATGGGATACCTATAACGAACAGTGATAGCGTTGATAGGTCTACAATCGGAGCACATGCGAAAGCTACCGTCACGTTTTGGCACAAGAATGACCGGGACGGCACAAGGGCTCAAACTTTCACGCACATGTCCATGGTCTATGAGATGCTTTACTTGCCTTTGTATTTCTTTGGTTTCTTCGGGGTTGACGCGGTATGGAGCTTTGTTCGGAAGAGGTGCTCCGGGGATGAGGTCGATTCGGTGCTCAATGCCTCGTAGAGGAGGTAGACCTGGAGGTAGCTCATCGGGGAAAACATCTTGAAATTCCTGCAAAAGAGAAGACAAGACTAGAGGAAGAGTGTGAGAAGTGTTAGTTTGTGGTGCATTGTCCTTGCACACAAGGACGTAGTGTAGGACACTAGATGGGTTCTCACACACTCCTCTTATCTCACTTTTGGTGGCCAATAGGACTAGGTTCTTCTTTTCACTCATCGTGGAGGTGTTCAATTTGGGCTTCTGGCGCTCACTCTCATTATGGTGGCTCGCTCTCTCACTATGATCTCCACGATGGGTGGCTTGCTTGTTGGCGATCACTTGACTTGGTGACATTGGACGGAGGACGTACTCCTTGCCTTTCATCTTGAAGATGTAGTGGTTCGTTCGGCCGTTGTGGACGACTCCTCTATCAAATTGCCATGGGCGTCCAAGGAGAAGATGGCAAACGGTCATTGGAACGACATCGCACTCCAAGGTGTCTTCGTAGGCGCCAATTTTGAAGGAGACTTGTACTCGGCGCTCGACTTGTATGGTGCCGGAGTCGCTAAGCCATTGCACTTTGTATGGATGTGGATGCTTCGTCTTGGGCAATTGGAGCTTGGAGAAAAGTTCTTCGCTTGCGAGATTATGACAACTCCCTCCATCGATGATGACCTTGAAGGATCATCCATTGATGCCAGCCTTGGTGTGGAATATGTGGCATCGTTGGTCTGCGTCTTGACGATGTTGGAGAGTCAAAACATTGGAGACAACAAGGGCGGGACTTGAATCTTCATCGCAAAAGACTTGTTCTTCTTCATTGTTCATTTGCGGTGCATAGCGACTTGCTCAAGGTCTTCCATTTCGCCTTCACTCATGGAGTCATAAGTGCCATCGTCATTGAAGACCATGGTTCGCTTGTTGGTGCACTCATAGGACTTGTGGCCTCGGCCTCCACAAGTGAAACACTTGAAGGAACTCGTCTTGATGTTCTCATTGATTGGGGTTGATGTTGATGAAGCTCTCGGATTGAAGTTGCTCGTAGTAGGATTGATAGAGGCAAAGGTGTCCCATCTTTCGATGAGATGATGGATATCGCTCTGGTGGAAGTCGACTTTGACGATCCGACTACGAACGTGCGAGGACGTCGCGCCTTAGCAATCGCTAAACCAACTCCGAGAGGTTATTGACCACGCCGGAGCATGATCAACCTGACCACGAGGGTCTGTTTCCTGCGAGCAAACGAAGAACAAGCAAGAAACTGAGATTGCAATCTGGATATTGTGAATATAAGATGAAAGCTTTATTGATCAAGGTGGGGTTCTGTGACGCCTTTGTCTGGTCGTTGAACACAAACGAAGTACGCAAAGTTGCAACTATGGCGAACTTTTAATCTAAACAAAACCCAAAGTCTAAACGATGCCCTAAGGGCTGTATATATGGAGGAAGAGGGGGGAATTTCGTGGCCCTTGGTGGAGGGGTCCGAAATCAACCCTATCTCTTGTTTCCCCACACATACGGACTCTAAAAATAGCCTATACTTATGTATTTCGAAATTACATGGGCCTGGCCCAATAATAAGGTGACGCAGCACCTAAAATAGCCTCGGGACGAAATTTATGAAGTGGCATCTTGTATATTTCGTCCAAGGCTTCATGCACCCATTATGGTGGCTTCAAAGTCCTGAAATCATCACTTGTAACTCCGTTCTTGTTCCCCTTGCGCATGCCATCATCTCCATGCTTGTTCTTGCTCCAATGTTCATCCTTCTCCAAGCTAGGCCCTTCATTTGTAAGCAAAACAAATGTATCCAATTTAGGCAGCATCATATTCTCATGAACATTAGAATCATTACCAAGAAACGAAAGTACCTGGTAATTTAGTTGGCGTGCACGAGCTCTAGTAATTGGTCCAGTATGTATAGCAGCAGGGGCTGTGGGTGTAACAATTGTATTGATGTCCTCATCATACTAGGTGCATTAGTTAACCCAAAAGGCATGACTAACCACTCATATAACCCAAACTTAGTTTTGAATGCTGTTTTCCATTCATCTCCCAATTTCATACGAATTTGATGGTATCCACTACGCAAATCAACTTTGGAGAATATTGTAGAGCCACTCAATTCATCAAGCATATCATCTAGCCTAGGAATAGGATGACGATAACGAATAGTAATATTATTAATGCCTCTACAATCAACACACATACGTGATGTACCATCCTTTTTCGGCACTAGAATAATAGGAACAGCACAAGGACTAAGGGATTCGCGTATATAACCTTTGTCGAGAAGCTCTTGTACTTGACGCATAATCTCCTTCGTCTCCTCTGGATTGGTACGGTATGGTGCACGGTTTGGCAGTGAAGCACCGGGAATTAAGTCAATCTGATGCTCAATCCCTCGAATAGGCGGTAATCCCGGTGGCACGTCTTGTGGAAAAACTTCAGCGAACTCCTGCAAAATGTTAGTGACAGCAGGAGGCAAAGAGGAAGGCACGTCCTCGAATGAAAATAATGCCTCTTTGCACACAAAAGCATAGCAAACAGAGTTGCTGAAATCTAGCTCATCAATATCAGATTTGGTGGCAAATAAACATGCACTTTTCAATTTAATTTCAGAAGCAACACTAGATGGTTTATTATTAGGCTTCATTTGTTGCTCAAATTCTTTTGCCACAATCTGATTTTCACTCTTATTGTTCTCCTGTTGTGCTTTATTAGCTCTATTAATATCATCTTTCAAAATGGAATCAGGAGTCATAGGAAGCAAAGTAATATTTTTATCCTTATGAACAAGAGTATAGTGATTGTTTCTACCATGGTGTACAGAATTTTTATCAAATTGCCATGGTCTACCAAGTAATAAGGAACATGCTTGCATAGGTACCACATCACAATCAACATAATCAGCATATGTAGAGATACTAAAATGCACACGAACAGTACGTGTTACCTTAACCTTGCCGCTGTTGTTGAACCATTGGATGTAGTAAGGATGTGGATGTCGTCTTGTGGTGAGAGAAAGCTTCTCCACCATCTCCATGCTAGCCAAGTTGTTGCAGCTCCCTCCGTCTATTATGACGCGCACAGAACGTTCCTTCACAACTCCCTTGGTATGGAACAAATTGTGCCTCTGATTTTGCTCAGCTTGTGTGACCTGCACACTCAAAACACGTTGAGCAACTAAACATTCATACCTGTCAGCGTCTTCAGGAGCCATGTATTGCGTCTCATGATCAGAATCATCTCCACCATGTTCTTCACGTGTAATAAGAGCCAAAGTCTCCTCATCATAGTCACTAGCGGACTCATATCCACCATCCGCGGTAGCAATCATCACACGCGGAGATTTGCATTCTCTCGCATAATGACCTCCTCCCTTACAACGACGACAAATAATATCACTTGTGTGCTCTGTTGATGCCCTGGAAGAAGAAGAACTCCGTGCAGGCCCAGCAGGTGCGCTCTTGGCAGATAATGGTGGTTGTGCCTGTTTTCTTGTATCACGACTGGAGGAGGCACCTAATTGAGGTGCTGGTGCAGTTCAAGTAGAAGATGCACGCGGTGTCCATGATGAAGGTCGGCCTGCAGAAAAGTTAGTTCGCGCCAATGCTTGTCGATCCTGCACTTCACGTTCAGCTTTACAAGCAAGATGGAATAAACGAGTGATATTAGTATACTCCTTATAGTCTAGAATGGTCTGAATCTCTCTATTTAATCCACCCAGAAAACGTGCAAGCATAGCTTCATTCTCCTCAACAATACCACATCTAATCATGCCAGTTTGTAATTCCTGATAATATTCTTCTACAGAATTTTTCCCTTGTCTTAAACGCTGCAATTTTTGAAGCAATTCACGTTGATAATTGATAGAGGCGGGGGTCCCGATCTTTCGATGAGATGATAACTATCGATTTGGTGAGGATGACTTTGACGATCCGACTACAAACGTGCACGACGTTGCGCCTTAGCAATCGCTAAACCAACTCCGAGAGGTTATTGACCACGCTGGAGCACAATCAACCTGACCACGAAGGTCTATTCCTGCAAGCAATCGAAGAACAAGCAAGAATATGATAAAAGCAATCTGAATATTGCGAGTATATATGAAGTATTGATAAAGGTGGGAATCCGTAAGCGGTCTTGGTCTGGTCGTTGGACACAAACGAAGTACACGAAGTTGCAATGGCTAACTTTTAACTAAACAAATCCCAAAGTCTAAACGAGGCCCTAAGGGCTGTATATATGGAGGAAGAGGGGGGAATTTCGTGGCCCTTGGTGGAGGGGTCCGAAATCAACCCTATCTCTTGTTTCCCCACACATACGGACTCTAAAAATAGCCTATACTTATGTATTTCGAAATTACATGGGCCTGGCCCAATAATAAGGTGACGCAGCACCTAAAATAGCCTCGGGACGAAATTTATGAAGTGGCATCTTGTATATTTCGTCCAAGGCTTCATGCACCCATTATGGTGGCTTCAAAGTCCTGAAATCATCACTTGTAACTCCGTTCTTGTTCCCCTTGCGCATGCCATCATCTCCATGCTTGTTCTTGCTCCAATGTTCATCCTTCTCCAAGCTAGGCCCTTCATTTGTAAGCAAAACAAATGTATCCAATTTAGGAAGCATCATATTCTCATGAATTAGAATCATTACCAAGAAACGAAAGTACCTGGTAATTTAGTTGGCGTGCACGAGCTCTAGTAATTGGTCCAGTATGTATAGCAGCAGGGGCTGTGGGTGTAACAATTGTATTGATGTCCTCATCATCCTCCCCTTCTTTAAATGAAGTCGTCCTCGACGGAAGTTCATCTTCCTCACCCAAATAAGGCTTCAAATCTGCAATGTTAAAAGTGGGACTAACCCCAAAATCTGCAGGCAGCTCAAGTTTATATGCATTATCATTTATTTTCTCTAACACCTTAAAGGGACCATCAGCACGTGGCATTAACTTTGATTTGCGCAAATCAGGAAATCTATCCTTACGCAAATGTAACCAAACAAGATCTCCAGGTGCAAACACAACATGTTTTCTACCCTTATCTCCAGCAAGTTTGTATTTAGCATTCATGCGCTCAATGTTTTCCTTAGTTAACTCATGCATTTTTAAAATCAATTCAGCACGTTGTTTAGCATCAAAATTAACCTTCTCCGAAGATGGAAGAGGCAACAAATCAATAGGTGCACGAGGTAGGAAACCATACACAACTTCAAAAGGGCACATCTTAGTAGTAGAATGCAATGAACGATTATAAGCAAATTCAATATGAGGCAAGCATTCCTCCCACATTTTCTTATTATTCTTCAAAACAGCCCTAAGCATAGTAGACAATGTTCTATTGACTACTTCAGTTTGTCCATCAGTTTGGGGGTGACAAGTAGTAATAAAAAGCAGTTTAGTCCCCAACTTAGCCCATAAACATCTCCAAAAGTGGCTAAGAAATTTAGTATCACGATCTGAAACAATAGTATTTGGCACACCATGCAAGCGAATAATTTCACGAAAGAACAAATCAGCAACATTAACAGCATCATCGCTTTTATGACATGGTATAAAGTGTGCCATTTTCAAGAATCTATCCACGACAACAAATATGCTATCCCTCCCCTTCTTTGTTCGAGGTAAACCTAAAACAAAGTCCATAGATATATCCTCCCAAGGAACACTAGGTACAGGCAAAGGCATATATAAACCATGAGGATTGAGTCGTGACTTAGCTTTTTGACATGTAGTGCAGCGAGCAATAAAACGCTCAACATCCCGTCTCATCTTTGGCCAAAAGAAATGTGTAGCAAGTACGTCCTCCGTCTTCTTCACGCCAAAGTGTCCCATTAATCCTCCTCCATGCGCCTCCTGCAACAACAAAAGACGAACGGAGCTAGCTGGAATGCATAGCTTGTCAGCACGAAACACAAATCCATCGTTAACAACAAACTTGTTCCACATTCTTCCTTCTTTACAATTCTGCATTACATCTTTAAAATCAGCATCATGCACATATTGATCTTTGATGGTCTCCAAACCAAATATTTTGAAGTCAAGTTGTGAAAGCATAGTATAGCGACGAGACAATGCATCAGCAATAACATTTTCTTTTCCCTTCTTGTGTTTAATGACATAAGGGAAAGTCTCAATGAATTCAACCCATTTAGCATGTCTACGATTCAGTTTTGCTTGACTTTTAATATGTTTCAAAGATTCATGATCAGAATGTATAACAAATTCTTTGGGCCATAAATAATGTTGCCATGTTTCTAAAGTCCGAACAAGAGCATATAATTCTTTATCATAAGTAGAATAATTCAGACTAGGCCCACTCAATTTTTCAGAAAAGTATGCAACAGGTTTGCCATCTTGTAATAACACACCTCCTAATCCAATTCCACTAGCATCACATTCAAGCTCAAAAGTCTTATTAAAATCAGGAAGTTGGAGTAAAGGAGCATGTGTCAACTTATCTTTCAATACCGTGAAGGCTTCTTCCTGTGCGGTACCCCAAAGAAAAGGCACATCTTTCTTTGTAAGCTCATTGAGAGGTGCAGCAATGGTGCTGAAATCTCTCACAAAACGCCTATAGAATCTAGCGAGGCCAAGAAAATTCCTCACTTGTGTGACCGTTTTGGGCTGCGGCCAACTCTCAATAGCTTCAATCTTGGCTTTATCAACTTCAATTCCTTGTGGAGTAACAACATAGCCAAGAAAAGATACTCGGTCGGTGCAAAAGGTGCACTTCCCAAGGTTACCAAACAAACGTGCATCACGTAGAGCAATAAAAACAGCACGTAAATGTTCCATATGTTCTTCCAAAGATCTGCTATAAATCAATATGTCATCAAAGTAAACTACCACAAATCGTCCAATGAAAGCACGTAAAACTTCGTTCATTAATCTCATGAAAGTACTAGGTGCATTAGTTAACCCAAAAGGCATGACTAACCACTCATATAATCCAAACTTAGTTTTAAATGCTGTTTTCCATTCATCTCCCAATTTCATACGAATTTGATGGTAGCCACTACGCAAATCAACTTTGGAGAATATTGTAGAGCCACTCAATTCATCAAGCATATCATCTAGCCTAGGAATAGGATGACGATAACGAATAGTAATATTATTAATGCCTCTACAATCAACACACATACGTGATGTACCATCCTTTTTCGGCAGTAGAATAATAGGAACAGCACAAGGACTAAGGGATTCGCGTATATAACCTTTGTCGAGAAGCTCTTGTACTTGACGCATAATCTCCTTCGTCTCCTCTGGATTGGTACGGTATGGTGCACGGTTTGGCAGTGAAGCACCGGGAATTAAGTCAATCTGATGCTCAATCCCTCGAATAGGCGGTAATCCCGGTGGCACGTCTTGTGGAAAAACGTCAGCGAACTCCTGCAAAATGTTAGTGACAGCAGGAGGCAAAGAGGAAGGCACGTCCTCGAATGAAAATAATGCCTCTTTGCACACAAAAGCATAGCAAACAGATTTGCTGAAATCTAGCTCATCAATATCAGATTTGGTGGCAAATAAACATGCACTTTTCAATTTAATTTCAGAAGCAACACTAGATGGTTTATTATTAGGCTTCATTTGTTGCTCAAATTCTTTTGCCACAATCTGATTTTCACTCTTATTGTTCTCCTGTTGTGCTTTATTAGCTCTATTAATATCATCTTTCAAAATGGAATCAGGAGTCATAGGAAGCAAAGTAATATTTTTATCCTTATGAACAAGAGTATAGTGATTGTTTCTACCATGGTGTACAGAATTTTTATCAAATTGCCATGGTCTACCAAGTAATAAGGAACATGCTTGCATAGGTACCACATCACAATCAACATAATCAGCATATGTAGAGATACTAAAATGCACACGAACAGTACGTGTTACCTTAACCTTGCCGCTGTTGTTGAACCATTGGATGTAGTAAGGATGTGGATGTGGTCTTGTGGTGAGAGAAAGCTTCTCCACCATCTCCATGCTAGCCAAGTTGTTGCAGCTCCCTCCGTCTATTATGACGCGCACAGAACGTTCCTTCACAACTCCCTTGGTATGGAACAAATTGTGCCTCTGATTTTGCTCAGCTTGTGTGACCTGCATACTCAAAACACGTTGAGCAACTAAACATTCATACCTGTCAGCGTCTTCAGGAGCCATCTATTGCGTCTCATGATCAGAATCATCTCCACCATGTTCTTCACGTGTAATAAGAGCCAATGTCTCCCCATCATAGTCACTAGCGGACTCATATCCACCATCCGCGGTAGCAATCATCACACGCCGAGATTTGCATTCCCTCGCATAATGACCTCCTCCCTTACAACGACGACAAATAATATCACTTGTGTGCCCTGTTGATGCCATGGAAGAAGAAGAACGCTGTGCAGGACCCGCAGGTGCGCTCTTGGAAGATAATGGTGGTTGTGCCTGTTTTCTTGTATCACGGCTGGAGGTTGCACCGGATGGTGGTGCTGGTGCAGTTGAAGTAGAAGATGCACGTGGTGTCCATGATGAAGGTCGGCCTGTAGAAAAGTTAGTTCGCCCCAATGCTTGTCGATCCTGCACTTCACGTTCAGCTTTACAAGCAAGATGGAATAAACGAGTGATATTAGTATACTCCTTATAGTCTAGAATGGTCTGAATCTCTCTATTTAATCCACCCAGAAAACGTGCAAGCATAGCTTCATTCTCCTCAACAATACCACATCTAATCATGCCAGTTTGTAATTCCTGATAATATTCTTCTACAGAATTTTTCCCTTGTCTTAAACGCTGCAATTTTTGAAGCAATTCACGTTGATAATATGGTGGAACCCAACGCGTACGCATAGCAGTTTTCAAAGCAGCCCAAGTAGTTGGAATAGGATATAATCTACAATGTTCAGACCACCATACACATGCAAAACTAGTGAAAGCACAAACAGCAGCAGCAACTCGTCTCTCCTCATGATATTGTAAACATGTAAATCGTTGTTCAGTTTCTAACTCCCAAGTAAGATATATATCAGGAACATATCTACCCTCAAATGGTGGAATATTTAATTTCAGTTTAGGAATATGGACATCATCTCGTACCTGAGGTGGTGGTGCAGGCCTACCATTACGAATATATACCTGAGGTCGACCTGGTGGTGGTGGTGCTGGTGGCTGCACGTAGTTCGGATTTTGATCAACCTCATCCTCATAATCTCCCACATAATCATCATCCTCCTGGGTACCAGCAGCAGCAGTAGCAGGAGCCAAAGAAGCACCAACAGCAGTAGCAGCGGCACCAGAATTTTGTCCTGGCTCAATAGGAACACGATGTGCTCGTCCATACTGATTCGGAAGGGGGCGTAGTTGTTGTTGTTGCAGAGGTGCGACAGGTGCAGCCGGTGGTGGAAGACGCGCAAGCAGTTCATTAAATCTGTTATCGAGCTTTGTTTCGAACGTCTTCTCAAGGCCAGTGATCTTCTCCATGGCCTCTTCAAAATTGTTCAGCACATCTTGTACCTGTTCAGTCATCATTTGCTGAAACTTATCATGAAGCTCCTTGTTCGATAAGTTCTCCCAGTCAATCTCGTCGGCTTGTGATCCTGGCATGGTTAGCAGCAATAGAAACACACAAGAATATGATCCTACAGACTACTAAGAAGTGGTGGTGGTGTATCACAAATCCGTGAAGCAAATCTCAAATTCTTACCAGTTCTTACCCAGCAGCAGGCGGTGATCGGCAACCGTTGTAGTCAAAAACTCTCAAAGCTTGGATAGAGCGATTACCAGGGAGAGTCAAACACACGACATAGATGTATGTGGAGCTGGGAAGGCTTATAGTATGGTAGCAAAAAGGGTCAGCAATAATCAATTCAGAGATGCAAAGTTGAATAAACGCTCAACGACGGTACTGTGCTGGTCCTAGGCTAGACTGTGGTAGAGACGCGAGCCTAGAACACCAACAAAATCACGGCGCGGCACGTAAACAAGTTAAAAGCACAATCTGTTTTTTTTCGCTCTTCTCTTTTTTTTTTGCGCTCTTTTTTTTTGCGCTCCTTTTTTTTTTGCGAAAAATCACTATAATGGCGAGTGTCTCAAAACTCTTCCTAGGTCAAACTGACAGGATGGGCATGAATTTTTTTTTTCGACCAAATTTTTTTTTTCGACTGCTACCCAAAAACTGGAAACGGGTCAAAAAAAACTTCCTATAATGGCACCTGTCTCAAAACACTCAGAAACACCTAAAAATAGGATAGCCAGAAATTTTTTCGAAAAATGCGTGGGCCTAAACGGAGCGTGGTTTCCCGACTCTTTTTTTTTCCCGAAACCTACTCCGGCAAGGAAACACGAATCGGAAACTAGATGGATCCCGCAAACAAACCTAATATGCAAGGAACTCGGATTGGTGGTGGATATATGGTGGTGGTATATGGCAGCGGTGGTGGTAGCGGTGGTAGTATATGGATATGGATCGGTGGTGGTATATGGACACGGATTGGTGGTGGTATATGGATACGGATTCAGAGCGGTGGTGGTAGATGGCAGGGGCGATGATGATGGTGCGGCGGCGGCGTGACAACTTATGACCAGAACTCGAAACTCTAAAAGACTAGACTCTAAGACCAGCAACTAGACACGACGATGCAACCGCAAATTCAACAAAGCAAAACCCTAAAAAGATTATGCAAAGGCTCAGATTGGTTCGGATATGATGAACTAACCCTAATTTTTTTTGTGGCTTTTTCGTGGACTGTAGGTATGAAGAACAGACTCGATCTAAACTATGAAAAACTGTAAAATCTCACCGAGCAACCTGGAAATCTGATACCACTTGATAGAGGCAAAGGTGTCCCGTCTTTCGATGAGATGATGGATATCGCTCTGGTGGAAGTCGACTTTGACGATCCGACTACGAACGTGCGAGGACGTCGCGCCTTAGCAATCGCTAAACCAACTCCGAGAGGTTATTGACCACGCCGGAGCACGATCAACCTGACCACGAGGGTCTGTTTCCTGCGAGCAAACGAAGAACAAGCAAGAAACTGAGATTGCAATCTGGATATTGCGAATATAAGATGAAAGCTTTATTGATCAAGGTGGGGTTCTGTGACGCCTTTGTCTGGTCGTTGAACACAAACGAAGTACGCGAAGTTGCATCTATGGCGAACTTTTAATCTAAACAAAACCCAAAGTCTAAACGATGCCCTAAGGGCTGTATATATGGAGGAAGAGGGGGGAATTTCGTGGCCCTTGGTGGAGGGGTCCGAAATCAACCCTATCTCTTGTTTCCCCACACATACGGACTCTAAAAATAGCCTATACTTATGTATTTCGAAATTATATGGGCCTGGCCCAATAATAAGGTGACGCAGCACCTAAAATAGCCTCGGGACGAAATTTATGAAGTGGCATCTTGTATATTTCGTCCAAGGCTTCATGCACCCATTATGGTGGCTTCAAAGTCCTGAAATCATCACTTGTAACTCCGTTCTTGTTCCCCTTGCGCATGCCATCATCTCCATGCTTGTTCTTGCTCCAATGTTCATCCTTCTCCAAGCTAGGCCCTTCATTTGTAAGCAAAACAAATGTATCCAATTTAGGCAGCATCATATTCTCATGAACATTAGAATCATTACCAAGAAACGAAAGTACCTGGTAATTTAGTTGGCGTGCACGAGCTCTAGTAATTGGTCCAGTATGTATAGCAGCAGGGCCTGTGGGTGTAACAATTGTATTGATGTCCTCATCAAGGATGGCTTGTAGTTGACGAAGCTTTATTGGAACTCGACTTGTCGATGTTGGTAGTAGAAGGCTTTGTAGTCGGTGTTGGAGTGGTTGAAGATTGGTTGTTGGAGAAGCCGTAGGACTTGGATGAGAACTTGGCATACTTGAAATCACCTTGCACTTGGCGTTCCGCTTTGGTTGCTTGGTGCACTAGCTCGATGAGATTTGAGTATGGTTGGAAGTCGGCGATCTTCTTGATGGGATGATTGAGTCCACTCAAGAAACGTGCCATTGTTTGCTCATCATCTTCCGTGACATTGGCTCGTATCATTGCAATCTCCATATCCTTGTAGTACTCTTCAACGCTCTTGGTTCCTTGCTTGCGTTGTTGGAGTTTCTTGAAGAGGTCGGGGTTGTAGTAGGTAGGTACAAAGCGTGCTCTCATGACATCCTTCATTTGCGCCCAAGTAGTGATGGGTGGTTCACCTCTTGCCTCTCGGTGCTCTATGATTTGTTCCCACCAAATGAGGACATAGTCTTGGAACTCAAGGGATGCCATCGCGATCTTCTTCTCTTCTTCATAATTGTGCAAACGGAAGATCTTGTCAACTTTCAATGCCCATGAAGGGTACTCTTCGGGATCGTTGCTTCCGTTGAACTTAGGCATGGTGAACTTGAGTTTGCCATAGCGTTGTTCTTCATTGTGTTGGGGTAGGGGATGATGACGCCCATGTTATTGATGATTGCTCAACTCGTGGTGCTCTTGGTGCGGAGGGTTGTCAACCTCTTGTTGCTCTTGTCGTGGAGGATCTCCATTGTCTTCATGATCTTGAGGAACTTGTTGTTCTTGACATGCTTGTGGACGAGCTTGTCGAGCTCGAGGAGGAACTTGACGGTGCACACGAGCTTGATAAATCCTCTCGCGGACTTCTTCGCGAAGTGCTTCGGCATGTTCACGAGCTTGTCGGCCTCGGTCGGCTACAGCTCGACTTGAATCGCGTAGAGCTTGTTGTGCCTCAAGTGCTTGAGCATCACGAAGTTGTTGTTCTTGACGTTGTGCCTCGGCATCTTGAGCATTTTGGTGTAGACGCGCTCGCTCTTCCTCTTCATGTTGTTGTTGTCGTTGCCATTCTCGTGCTAGCGCAAAGGCCTCTTGAGTTTGACGTTGTCGGCGCTCTTGAGAGTCGGTCTCGCATAGGGGATTGAGGCTTGCTGGACGATCGTTACGCGCGGCTCAGCGAAGAGTGTTCGATGTCGGTGTACTTAAGCCGGAGAGTGTGAAGTCAGAGTGTCGGCTTGAACGGATCCTTCTTGAAGTGGAAGAAGAGTGGTTGAGCAACAAAGCACGAATTTTGTCCATCCTGGCGTCATTCTCTTGCTTGTGATCGTCGAGCTTGTGGTTGAAGTAGTCCCTTGTACGTTGCTCGGAAAGTCACAAGTCGGCGGCAAGGTTGTCAATGCGTTCACTCATAGCTTGTTTCTCTTGATGCAAAGCACGTTGTGCACCGAAGAGGTGACTCTTGGTGACGAAGGAGTTCATGTCGTCGTCTTGCTCCATGAAGAGTGGGTTGGTGGAAGTACTTGGCCTATCCATCATTCCAAGACAAATGTGAGTGGTAGAAAGAGAAGAACGAGTACCAAATGTACCTTGACCGAAGCTGTAAGTGGATCGAGGATCACTCCAATGTAGGACAAGGAAATAACACAATTGGTACTAGCTCTTGTCGGTTTCTCACACCTACACAAGTAAAAGCTTTTGGTGGAGCTTGGTTAGGATGGTGGCACAAATTTTGATGCAATTGTAAGTGAGCTTCAATAATGTTGGAAAAAATTCGCAAGATGCAATGTAACAAGTAGACCAAGTATATAAGGTACACGGAAACACACACGCAAAAAGATAAGTGGGGTCATGCAACCAAGGGTGAGCCAAAATGTGGAATCCACAAAAATTCTCTTGTTGCACAACACCAGAGAGACGCTAGCACGATTGCACAAATAGGCAGATACAAGAACATGTGCACAACCTACTTAGCAAAAATGCAACGACTTCTATCCCAAGTATGCTCTATGCAAGGTGTTGCTATGATATGATCCAAGATGATCGAGTATGACAATCTTAATGTTGTATGATGCTATGGTTCTTGCTTAAAAGCTCTTCACTTATCTTTCCTCTTTGCTTAAAAGATTGTTTGGCTCTTTGATGTTTGAGCTCTTTTCTCATGCAATGCTTGACGAACCGATATAGCAAGTGAGTATGCGATGACAACTTTGTGACACAAGAGATGATACCAATGTATGCAATAATGATATATGGATGATATGAGAAGTATGATCACTAATGTGCGCAAGTCTCGTTGCCGGCAATACTCAATGGCTAGTCTCGATGGGTAAGCAACACAAAGGAGTAAGGCTATAATGGCTATCAATGTAATGGCAAGAGTGATATGTCCAATACCAGGATGAGGTTACCGGTCTTGCTTCCGGTATGATGTCAAAATGGTGGCATGAATACCAAGGTGTAGTCAAGGTGGTCGTTGTTGATGACGATGTAGGACGGCGGTGATGATGTAGGACGCGTCCATGGCGAAGATGAGCGACGGTGATGTCGATGTAGAACCGTACCTAGATAGCCGAAACACAAAAGGATACGGTACCGCAACTCAAATTCTTAAACCCCGAAGTAGAAAATGTGTCGGAGAGCAAAATGGTCCAAAATGGTTGGGCTATGCGGAAGTGGTGGAGGTATGCGGAAGTATATGTGGTATATGGTGGGCACCGGAACAAAATTTGGTGAAAAATGGATGGAAAACAGGGCGGTGGATGGAGATGTTGCTGCCAGGGGTCGGATGTCCAGGTTGAAGGCCAGATGTCCAGGGGCCAAATGTCCGGGCTTGACGGGCCGGATGTCCGGGCTCTGGATCCGGGGACGAACAGGATGAACACCACGTGGAGAGGTCAAATCCGGGCGAAGTTCGAAGGAATTTGTGGATGGAAATTAGGGGAAAATGGATGGGAAGCTAGATCCACTCAAAACAAAGCAAATCCACGGATCCAAACCAACAAAATCTCAACACACCAACAAATCACAAAAAAATTGGGGCTATTTTTGGTGGGGAATTTTCGAATTAGGACGAAAAACAACAAAACAAGGCTAGAAACACAATGGGGAGGCTCCGAAATCGTGATCAACGTGGCTCTTGATACCAAGATGATGTAGCGTAGAACCCTAATCGGCTGATCTTTCACGAAAGGAGCGGATCCCGCGAAGAACACGAAGAACACGAGGGGAAAACGAGGGGAATCACGAGGGGAAACACGAGAGAAACACTAAACCAACACAAGAAAGTCACACATGTGCTAGATCCTCGAACACATAAGAGAATATGCACGATCCACGGACAACTAAGGATGATACAAGGGTAGCCGGTCTTCTCCGTGAGGAGGTCTTGAGTTCTTCCCTAAAAGGGGTCTTGAATTTGCTTGGGGGATCTTCTCCGGTGGAGGCTCGAATCTCCGAGGAGAAGGTATCCAAGTGGATGAGCAAAGCTCTCACACAAAATATGAGCTAATCCTTTGCTAACCCTAGAAAGTTGGGCTAGGTGGAGTATATATAGTCTAGGGGGGAGAAGGGATACACGGGCCTCGGCCCTTCACCATGCGCAGCCATGGGAGGCCGAATGTCCGGGCTGGTCATGCCAGATGTCCGGGCTTTCAGGCGACACCGGATGTCCGGGCTGGGGAGGCCAGATGTCTGGGCTGGAGTGGTGGCATTTGTTGCTCTCGGGTTCGGAGGGGCCAGATTTCCGGGCTGGTGGCCGGATGTCCGGGGGCTCTGGAGAAGCCGAATGTCCGGGCTGTCGAGGCCGGATGCCCTGGGCCTGTAGCTTCTGGCGGCTGAGCTGCTGTAGTGGATGACGCTCCAGGGGCTGGATGTCCGGGGTCTTGGTCGGATGTCCGGGGCCTGGGAGATGTTCTTGGCTCCTTCTGTTGGTTCTCCTCATCCATGGACTTGGGGACTTCTACATCTTCATGCGCATCTTCGGGAGGGTCCTCTTGGTGCCTAATCATGCACAACACCTTGGACTTAGGTAGTAGCCATGTCTCATGCATAGAAAGTGGAAGTTCGGAGAGGAGTGAGTTCACCTTATCTTCGATAGCCTTGGCTCGGGCTCGTGTTATTGGTCCAAGTGGTGTCGTTGGAGGTGTAGGTGCGTCCATGGGGATGATCTTGGGATGCTCCGCATCACAAAGGTTATAAGAAACAGTTAAGAACATCATGTACAAACAAGAGTTAGGCAATTCTTACAGCTGGCGGTTTATTCAAAACGCAGAAGGGACTTAGCCATATTTTGCTGCAGACATCCACCGATTCATCTAGTATCTTTTTAACAGCTTTAGTGACTTCAGCATCAGTCAACTGAATGTCAGTGTGCCGTTGAGGATCTTTTGAGTTCCCTGTATACTCGCACATTAAACCGGGGTGACGTCTTAAAGGCAAAATACTCCAAGATATCCAACAACGAACAAAGTCAACTCCTGTTAAACCATTAGCCATAAAGGCTCTGAGCTTGGCGAGTTGTGGTGCGTATTTGGCCCATTCCTTTGTAGTCAACCTTTGCGGAAATGGATGTGTGTTGGTAAGCCGGTGAGGACGATAACCCGGCAGAGGATTCTCATCTTCAGGGGAAGTATCTTTGCAATAGAACCAAGTCTGGTTCCAATCCTTAGGATGACTATGATGCTTGGCGTGAGGGAAGCTGACGTCTTTCCTTTTTTGAATTCAAACGCCGCCAAGTTCAGTATTGGGCTCATCTACAAATTCGGTGCGGCGATTTAAATAGAAAAAGTCCCTGAACAGTTCAACAGTCGGTTCTTCTTGCAGATAAGCCTCGCAAAACACTTGAAAATTACAAATATTGGATATCGAGTTAGGTTTAATACCTTGAGGGTGGATCTGGAAGCTAGCAAGCACATCACAGAATTTTTTTGACCCGGGAGGTTTAAGACCATGGCTCAGATGATCAAAAAAACAACTATCTCGCCATCCTTGGGTGTAGGAGGATTTTCCGGACCGGGGGCTCGCCAGTGGATTTCACTCTACTTTGGTAAAGTGCCAGTTATAACACATCCTTTCAGATCTTCTTCCATAATCCGGGATGGAACCCAGTTACAAGCATAGAAGGTTTTGGCCATTTCTTGGACAACCTAAAGGAAGGTTTGTGCCGATTTAAGATTCATGGTTAACAAGCATAAACATTGTAGATTAAGAGAAAAGATATTCAGGCATGCAAAAATGGTTAAACCGGAGGATGATGCTATGATAAACGATCGGTGGTTTACAAGGGGACTAATGGTATATGGCAGGTTATTTTCTAAAACATAAACCGCCTACATGGAGAATCAGAGTATAGATTTGAAGCCGAAAATTGACTAAGTGAAGAAGAACAAGTTTCATAGTTTTACATTAGAATTTCAGATCTACCACATGTCAGGAAAAGGAAAATATTTAGACCTAAGGGTAGGTGCTTGAGCAGTTCATGAAGTTCCAGATTGGATCTTTCTATACAAAAAGGATGATCTGATGCCAAAAGAGGGACTATCATTGCTACCGCACAAGAGTGTATTATGTTTGGAGTCTATCATATAGGCTATAACAAAGAACAGGGGAAGAACACCGCGAATCTTCCATGAGCCTGTGCGAACCCTAAACGGATCTACAGAGGAAAGAAAGAAGAACTCACCGAGACTGTTGAACAGCGGAAGGGCGCCGCGATTCTCTGGTCGAAATAGGTTGATGCAACGGCCGTTGTTGGGGCAGATGCGAAGGTCGACGGTGGCGGCAACGTTTGGGTACTGAGGCGACGCGAGGTGGAAGAAATACGAAGAGGCAAGGGGAGAAAAGGAAAGGGACCTTCGGTCCTATTTATAAGACGAAGGGATAAGCGACAGGCGCGGGAATCGAGGAGCCCAAAAAATGGATATGTGATAGAGTTGTCGCCTCGATTTTCGGAGGCTCAGTAATAAAAGTAAGGTATATACGGTTTTTTAATGAACAGGTGATGTCATGGCGGTTTATTATAATCCAGGAAGATGACATCATGGCGGATTACAAGGATTCGCTCGAAAGTGTTGAAGAAGAAATTTTTCTAAAGTGTTGATTGACATGAACATGTTCAAATCAATTTGTGGCCTAATGTTGGGGATATAACTACTGAGTATAAACTTCCCAGGAGGGGCCGGGTTATACCCGTAAGGAGTTATCCATATTGAAGCCCATGAAGACAAGGAGCATGGCGCTTTACTATAAGAGATCTAAAGGCCCAGGGCCCAAAGGCGGATTAGGGCCCGTAGACATAAACCGCCATAAGGTGTGTAACTTATGTTGTAAGATAGGAAAGGATAGAAACCGAGCCGGACACGTTTATGAGCCGGCTGGGATTCTGTAAACCGCCGGGCGTCAACCTATGTATATAAAGGGACGACCCGGCGGCGGTTTAAGGACAAGAAAAACAACAACTCGAGAGCCAGGAAAAGCGTATTCGCTCCCTGGTCATCGAAACCCTAGCAATCCAATCATAACTGGAGTAGGCTTTACCTTCACTGCAAGGGGCCGAACCAGTATAATTCCTTGTGTCCGTTGTCCGCTTTAACCTGATAGAGGCAAAGGTGTCCCGTCTTTCGATGAGATGATGGATATCGCTTTGGTGGAAGTCGACTTTGACGATCCGACTACGAACGTGCGAGGACGTCGCGCCTTAGCAATCGCTAAACCAACTCCGAGAGGTTATTGACCACGCCGGAGCATGATCAACCTGACCACGAGGGTCTGTTTCCTGCGAGCAAATGAAGAACAAGCAAGAAACTAAGATTGCAATCTGGATATTGCGAATATAAGATGAAAGCTTTATTGATCAAGGTGGGGTTCTGTGACGCCTTTGTCTGGTCGTTGAACACAAACGAAGTACGCGAAGTTGCAGCTATGGCGAACTTTTAATCTAAACAAAACCCAAAGTCTAAATGATGCCCTAAGGGCTGTATATATGGAGGAAGAGGGGGGAATTTCGTGGCCCTTGGTGGAGGGGTCCGAAATCAACCCTATCTCTTGTTTCCCCACACATACGGACTCTAAAAATAGCCTATACTTATGTATTTCGAAATTACATGGGCCTGGCCCAATAATAAGGTGACGCAGCACCTAAAATAGCCTCGGGACGAAATTTATGAAGTGGCATCTTATATATTTCGGCCAAGGCTTCATGCACCCATTATGGTGGCTTCAAAGTCCTGAAATCATCACTTGTAACTCCGTTCTTGTTCCCCTTGCGCATGCCATCATCTCCATGCTTGTTCTTGCTCCAATGTTCATCCTTCTCCAAGCTAGGCCCTTCATTTGTAAGCAAAACAAATGTATCCAATTTAGGCAGCATCATATTCTCATGAACATTAGAATCATTACCAAGAAACGAAAGTACCTGGTAATTTAGTAATTGGTCCAGTAATCAATTACTAGAGCTCGTGCACGCCAACTAAATTACCAGGTACTTTCGTTTCTTGGTAATGATTCTAATGTTCATGAGAATATGATGCTGCCTAAATTGGATACATTTGTTTTGCTTACAAATGAAGGGCCTAGCTTGGAGAAGGATGAACATTGGAGCAAGAACAAGCATGGAGATGATGGCATGCGCAAGGGGAACAAGAACGGAGTTACAAGTGATGATTTCAGGACTTTGAAGCCACCATAATGGGTGCATGAAGCCTTGGACGAAATATACAAGATGCCACTTCATAAATTTCGTCCCGAGGCTATTTTAGGTGCTGCGTCACCTTATTATTGGGCCAGGCCCATGTAATTTCGAAATACATAAGTATAGGCTATTTTTAGAGTCCGTATGTGTGGGGAAACAAGAGATAGGGTTGATTTCGGACCCCTCCACCAAGGGCCACGAAATTCCCCCCTCTTCCTCCATATATACAGCCCTTAGGGCATCATTTAGATTTTGGGTTTTGTTTAGATTAAAAGTTCGCCATAGCTGCAACTTCGCGTACTTCGTTTGTGTTCAACGACCAGACAAAGGCGTCACAGAACCCCACCTTGATCAATAAAGCTTTCATCTTATATTCGCAATATCCAGATTGCAATCTCAGTTTCTTGCTTGTTCTTCGTTTGCTCGCAGGAAACAGACCCTCGTGGTCAGGTTGATCGTGCTCCGGCGTGGTCAATAACCTCTCGGAGTTGGTTTAGCGATTGCTAAGGCGCGACATCCTCGCACGTTCGTAGTCGGATCGTCAAAGTCGACTGCCACCAAAGCGATATCGATCATCTCATCGAAAGACGGGACACCTTTGCCTCTATCAGTCCTCACACTAGGACATCTACCGTGACAATCCCACGACAGGCCAGGTAAGGTCGCACCCATGGGGATACCGTGCGTGAGGCCGCAAAGTGATATGATGTGTTACATGCTAGATTGGTGTGACTTAGGATCGGGGTTCGGGCAGCTTTGGTGATGCGGAGCATCCCAAGGTCATCCCCATGGACCTACCATCGTCTCATCAAGTGCCTAGTGGACCCATGACTCGATCACGTGCAAGAGCTCTTGAAACCGAGGTGACATCTCTCCTCTCACAATTCCACCTCGATGCACATGAAGCATGGCGACTACCTCATATGGACACTTTGTGCATACTCAGGTACCATGGATAAGCTAAGGAGCAAGGACAAGAAGAAGAGGAAGATGGACGAGAAGACGGAGAAGAAGGAGGGCTGAAGGGAAAAGTCCCAGCCACCGGACGACCGGCCGGGACCAGACGTCCGGCGCGTGAAGTCTCAACCGAACCCCAGCGAGCGGACGTCCGGTCCAGACCGGACGACCGGTGCCCCTGCACCCGAAGAAAACGAGCGGACTTCCGGTCCGGACCAGATGACCGGCGCACCAGCAGCCGAGCCAACATCAGCGGAAGTCCAGAGCTACCGGACGTCCGGCACCCCCATCACAGAACGGAACCAGCGGACGACCGGAGGACACCGGACGTCCGGCAGCTCCTGAGACACCGGATGACCGGTCCCCAGCGGACGTCAGGTACCTGTCTGCGCACAGTGTTCGGGCCCGAGGCCCATGTACCCCTTCACTTCGCCCCCATTTGCACTTAGACTATAAATAGACCCCCCATTCATCCTAGCTAGGGTTAGCAAATGTTTAGCTCATAGTTGTGAGAGAGCTTTGCTCATCCACTTGGTTACCTTCTCCTTGGAGATTCGAGCCTCCACCGGAGAAGACCCCCCAAGCATATTCAAGCCCCCTTTACGGCAAGATCCCCCTTGTGGATTCAAGACCTCCTCACGGAGAAGAACCGGTTACCGTGTATCGTCCCTAGTTGTCCGTGGATTCGTGTATCGTTCTATGTACTCGAGGATCTAGCCCATGTGTGACGTATTCGTGTCGGTTTAGTGATTTCCTCTTGTATTTTCCTTCCATTCTTCCCCGTGTTCTTCGTGTTTTCCTCGGGATCCGTTCCTTTCGTGAAAGATCGGGCGATTAGGGTCTATACCCTACATCATCTTGGTATCTAGAGCAAGGTTGATCACGATTTCGGAGCCCCCCTCATCGCTTTCTAGCTTGATTTTGTTGTTTTTCGTCCTAATCCGAAAATCCCCACAAAAATAGCCCCCAAAAAAATTTCTTGTGTTTTGTGAGTTTTGATGATGTTTTGTTGGTTTTGATCCGTGAATTTGTTGTGTTGCAAGTGGATCTAGCCATCCCCCACCATCTCCACCTCGAAATCCATCCAAAATCCACGAAATCCTTTCAATTTTGACCCTGACCCACCGGACGACCGCAACCTACCGGACGTCCGGCGACCCAGGAACCACCGGACGTCCGACCTTACCAGACGACCGGAACCTCTAAACCATGCTGAAATTAGTGGATTTCCGAACCTACCGGACGCCCGGCGACCGGACATCCATCCATTTCCGGACGACCGCTACTCTGAAACTATTTTCGCTCAAATTTTGTTTCGGCTTCCACCACATCATCCGCTACACCACCACCGACTTCCGCAAACCTTTCCAATATCCCAACCCACACCACCACTTACCCACTACCTACACCACCAATTGCTACTTTGAGGTTTGAGAATTTGAGTTGCGGTACCGTATCCTTTTGTGTTTCGTCTATCTAGGTATGGTTCAACATCGACATCGCCGCCGCTCATTTTCGCCACGGACGCGTCATCAACAATGACCACCTCGACTACCACTTGGTATTCGTGCCACCATTTTGACACCATACCGGAAGGAAGACCGGTAACCTCATCATGGTATTGGACATATCACTCTTGCCATTACATTGATAGCCATCATAGCCTTACTCCTTTGCGTTGCTTACCCATCGAGACTAGCCATTGAGTATTGCCGGCAACGAGACTTGTGCACATTAGTGATCATACTTCCCATAGCATACATACATACATCATTGTTGCCTATATAGGTATCTTCTCTTATGTCACAAAGTTTTCATCGCATACTCACTTGCTATCTTGGTTCGTCAAGCACTGCATGAGAAAAGAGCTGAAACATCAAAGAGCCAACCGGGCTTTTAAGCAAAGAGGAAAGATAAGCAAAGAGCTTTTAAGCAAGAACCATAGCATCATACAACATTAAGATTGTCATACTCGATCATCTTGGATCATATCATAGCAACACCTTGCATAGAACACATTTGGGATAGAAGTCGTTGCATTTTTGCTCAGTAGGTTGTGCACAAGTTCTTGTATCCGCTTATCGTGCAATCGTGCTAGCGTCTCTCTAGTGTTGTGCAACAAGAGAATTTTTGTGGATTCCACATTTTGGCTCACCCTTGGTTGCACAACCCCACTTATCTTTTTGCGCGTGTGTTTCCGTGTACCGTATATGCTTGGTCTACTTGTTACATTGCATCTTGCGAATCTTCTCCAACATTATTGAATCTTGCTTACATTCACATTAAAGATCGTGCCACCATCCTAACCAAGCTCCACCATAAGCTTTTACTTGTGTAGGTGTGAGAAACCGACGAGAATTCGTACCAATTGGGCTATTTCCTTGTCCTACATTGGAGTGATCATCGATTAACTTTCAACGTCGGTCAAGGTACATTTGGTATTCGTTCTTCTCTTTCTACCACTCACATTTGTCTTGGAATGATGGATAGGCCAAGTACTTCCACCAACCCACTCTTCATGGAGCAAGACGACGACATGAAATCCTTCGTCACCAAGAGTCACCTCTTTGGTGCACAACGTGCTTTGCATCAAGAACAACAAGCTATGAGTGAATGCATCGACAACCTTGCCGCCGACTTGCGACTTTCCGAGCAACGTAAAAGGGACTACTTCGACCACAAGCTCGACGATCACAAGTAAGAGAATGACGCAAGGATGGATGAGATTCACGCTTTGTTGCTCAACCGCTCTTCTTCCACTTCAAGAAGGAGCCGTTCAAGTCGCCATTCCGACTTTACCCTCTCCGGCTCAAGTACACCGACATCGAACACTCTTTGTCGAGCCGCGCGCAACGAGCGTCAAGCACACCTCAATCCACTTCGAGACACCGACTCGCAAGAACATCGACGACGTCAAGCCGAAGAAGCCTTTGCGCTAGCTCGAGAACGGCAACAACAATGCCAACATGAAGAGGAAGAACGCGCGCGTCTACACAAAAATGCACAAGATGCCGAGGCTCAATGTCAAGAACAACAACTCCGTGACGCTCAAGCATTTGAGGCGCAACAAGCTCTACACGATGCGAGTCGATCCGTTGCCGACCGAGGCCGACAAGCCCATGAACAAGAGGAAGCACTTCGCGATGAAATTCGAATGACGATTTCAAGCTCAAATGCACCGTCTAGTTCCTCCTCGAGCTCGACGCGCTCCTCCACAAGCTCGCCAAGACCATCAAGTTCATCAAGAGCATGACGACAATGGGAATACTCCGTGACAAGAGCAACATGAGGTTGACAACCCTCCGCGTCAAGAGCACCACGAGTTGAACAATCATCTACAACATGGGTGTCATCATCCCCGACCCCAACACAATGAGGACCAACGCTACGACAAGCTCAAGTTTACCATGCCCAAGTTCAACGGAAGCAATGATCCCGAAGAATACCTTTCATGGGCATTGAAAGTTGACAAGATCTTCCGTTTGCACAATTATGAAGAAGGGAAGAAGATCGCGATGGCATCCCTTGAGTTCCAAGACTATGTCCTCATTTGGTGGGAACAAATCATAGAGCACCGCGAGGCAGGAGGTGAACCACACATCACTACTTGGGCACAAATGAAGGATGTCATGAGAGCACACTTCGTGCCTACCTACTACAACCGCGACCTCTTCAAGAAACTCCAACAACTCAAGCAAGGAACCAATAGCGTTGAAGAATACTACAAGGAGATGGAGATTGCAATGATAAGAGCCAATGTGACGGAAGATGATGAGCAAACAATGGCACATTTCTTGAATGGACTCAATCATCCTATCAAGAAGATCGCCGACTTCCAACCATACTCAAATCTCATCGAGCTAATGCACCAAGCTACCAAAGCGGAACGCCAAGTGCAAGATGATTTCAAGTATGCCAAGTTCTCATCCAAGTTCTACGGCTTCTCCAATAACCAAGCTTCAATGACTCCAACACCGACTACAAGACCCTCTACTTCCAACATCGACAAGTCGACTTCCAAGAAAGATTCGCCGACTACAAGCAATCCTAATACGCGCAACTTCAAGCTGAGAGCTTCATCATCATCAACACCTACCGATGAGACCGTCAAGACGAGTTCCCTCAAGTGTTTCAGTTGCGGCGGCCGAGGCCACAAGTCCTATGAGTGCACCAACAAGCGCACCATGATCTTCAACGACAATGGCACTTATGATTCCATGAGCGAAGGAGAAATGGAAGCCCTTGAGCAAGTCGCCATTCACCGCCAAGTGAACAATGAAGAAGAACAAGTCTTTTGTGATGAAGATTCAAGTCCCGCACTTGTTGTCTCCAAAGTCTTGACTCTCCAACATCACCAAGAAGAAGACCAACGATGCCACATATTCCACACCAAGGCCGGCATCAATGGATGATCCGTCAAGGTCATCATCGATGGAGGGAGTTGTCACAATCTCGCAAGTGAAGAACTTTGCTCCAAGCTCCAATTTCCCATGACGAAGCACCCACATCCATACAAAGTGCAATGGCTTAGTGACTCCGGCACCATCCAAGTCGAGCACCACGTGAAAGTCTCCTTCAAGATCGGCGCCTACGAAGACACCTTGGAGTGCGATGTCATCCCAATGACCGTTTGTCATCTTCTCCTTGGACGGCCATGGCAATTCGATAGAGGAGTCGTCCACAATGGACGTACAAACCACTATAGCTTCAAGATGCAAGGAAAGGAGTTTGTGTTACGACCTATGTCTCCAAGCCAAGTGATCACCGATAAGCAAGCCACCCATCATGGAGAGAATGGTGAGAGAGTGAGCCACCAAGAAGAGAGTGAGCGCCACAAACCCAAATTGAGTGCCTCCACGATGAGCAAAAACAAGAACCTAGTTCTATTTGCCACCAAACGTGAGATGAGAGGAGTGTGTGAGAACCCATATAGTGTCATACACTATGTCCTCGTGTGCAAGGACAATGCACCACAAACTAACACTTCTCACACTCTTCCTCTAGTGTTGTCTTCTCTTTTGCAGGAATTTCAAGATGTTTTCCCTGATGAGCTACCTTCGGGACTACCTCCACTACGAGGCATTGAGCACCGCATCGACCTCATCCCCGGAGCACCGCTTCCGAACAAAGCTCCCTACCGCGTCAACCCTGAAGAAACCAAAGAAATTCAAAGGCAAGTAAAGCATCTCACAGACCATGGTCTTGTGCGTGAAAGTTTGAGCCCTTGTGTCGTACCGGTCATTCTTGTGCCCTAGCAGCTTTGGTATCAGAGCCTTACTGCCTATAGGATTACCAAGCCAAACTGGTCGAAGTTGAGTCTAGAAATTATTTAGTTATGTAAGGGAATTGATTGTGGAAGGGAACGTGATGAGGACATCAATACCATTGTTACACCTGTCGTGGTTCCAAGTCTGACAGTAGTGTAGGGGGGTAAGTATGGAGAGGCAAGATCTTAGCTATGGAGAAGTTGTAAGAACGCAAGGTTTACGAGTTTAGGCCCTTCTCGGAGGAAGTAATAGCCCTACGTCTCGGAGCCCGGAGGCGGTCGACTGGATTATGAGAGTATGAATTACAGGGGTGCGAACCCTTTACACTGAGGAGGGGGGTGGCTTATATAGAGTCCGCCAGACCCCTCCGGCCCTCAGTTATGCACGGTTTTAAGTACATTAAGGTCGGGCGTTACTGGTAACGCCCCTAATAAAGTGCTATGATGACTATAAAAGTTACTTAATGACCGACCGTTAGCGTGCGGAGTGACTTTAGGTCTCCTGGCCGTCGGGTGGTTGGATATTGGTCGAGTGGTTGCTTCTTGGTCGAGTGTCTTCGAGTCCTCGAGTGAAACACCACCAAGTCGATTGAAATGTGATTTCTTTTGGAGGTGTCCTTGGGTAGGTCAGTTTGGACTGGTCCATGACCCTACCCTAGGTACATAGCTTCATCATTAGCCCCCGAATGGATCGAGGTTTGAGTGGGAAAGGGTTTGAGCACATCTCCCACTCATTTTTCATGTCGTGAGCATACCTTGTTTCGGATCAATGGACCAGAGTGATGACAACAACTTTCTTTCCAGTCGCCTTGATCCATTCTTAGGTTTTGTCGAGTGAGTTCTTATACTTGAAGAGTTCTGAGTAACACTGCGGAGGAGATCTTCGGTCCGACGAGTTGTTCTGCTGCCCACGGATTTCGTGGGATCCAAATTTCAGGAAGCGCGCGGGATGGGAGAGGCCGCAGTAAACGGATGGGATAGCGCGGAGCCGCCTCGATCCCCGCATGATAGAGGCAAAGGTGTCCCGTCTTTCGATGAGATGGTGGATTTCGCTTTGGTGGAAGTCGACTTTGACGATCCGACTACGAACGTGCGAGGACGTCGCGCCTTAGCAATCGCTAAACCAACTCCGAGAGGTTATTGACCACGCCGGAGCACGATCAACCTGACCACGAGGGTCTGTTTCCTGCGAGCAAACGAAGAACAAGCAAGAAACTAAGATTGCAATCTGGATATTGCGAATATAAGATGAAAGCTTTATTGATCAAGGTGGGGTTCTGTGACGCCTTTGTCTGGTCGTTGAACACAAACGAAGTACGCGAAGTTGCAGCTATGGCGAACTTTTAATCTAAACAAAACCCAAAGTCTAAACGATGCCCTAAGGGCTGTATATATGGAGGAAGAGGGGGGAATTTCGTGGCCCTTGGTGGAGGAGTCCGAAATCAACCCTATCTCTTTTTTCCCCACACATACGGACTCTAAAAATAGCCTATACTTATGTATTTCGAAATTACATGGGCCTGGCCCAATAATAAGGTGACGCAGCACCTAAAATAGCCTCGGGACGAAATTTATGAAGTGGCATCTTATATATTTCGTCCAAGGCTTCATGCACCCATTATGGTGGCTTCAAAGTCCTGAAATCATCACTTGTAACTCCGTTCTTGTTCCCCTTGCGCATGCCATCATCTCCATGCTTGTTCTTGCTCCAATGTTCATCCTTCTCCAAGCTAGGCCCTTCATTTGTAAGCAAAACAAATGTATCCAATTTAGGCAGCATCATATTCTCATGAACATTAGAATCATTACCAAGAAACGAAAGTACCTGGTAATTTAGTTGGCGTGCACGAGCTCTAGTAATTGGTCCAGTATGTATAGCAGCAGGGGCTGTGGGTGTAACAATTGTATTGATGTCCTCATCAGATAGCATATTTGTTGTCGTGGATAGATTCTCGAAAATGGCACACTTTATACCATGTCATAAAAGCGATGATGCTGTTAATGTTGCTGATTTGTTCTTTCGTGAAATTATTCGCTTGCATGGTGTGCCAAATACTATTGTTTCAGATCGTGATACTAAATTTCTTAGCCACTTTTGGAGATGTTTATGGGCTAAGTTGGGGACTAAACTGCTTTTTAGTACTACTTGTCACCCCCAAACTGATGGACAAACTGAAGTAGTCAATAGAACGTTGTCTACTATGCTTAGGGCTGTTTTGAAGAATAATAAGAAAATGTGGGAGGAATGCTTGCCTCATATTGAATTTGCTTATAATCGTTCATTGCATTCTACTACTAAGATGTGCCCTTTTGAAGTTGTGTATGGTTTCCTACCTCGTGCACCTATTGATTTGTTGCCTCTTCCATCTTCGGAGAAGGTTAATTTTGATGCTCAACAGCGTGCTGAATTGATTTTAAAAATGCATGAGTTAACTAAGGAAAACATTGAGCGCATGAATGCTAAATATAAACTTGCTGGAGATAAGGGTAGAAAACATGTTGTGTTTGCACCTGGAGATCTTGTTTGGTTACATTTGCGTAAGGATAGATTTCCTGATTTGCGCAAATCAAAGTTAATGCCACGTGCTGATGGTCCCTTTAAGGTGTTAGAGAAAATAAATGATAATGCATATAAACTTGAGCTGCCTGCAGATTTTGGGGTTAGTTCCACTTTTAACATTGCAGATTTGAAGCCTTATTTGGGTGAGGAAGATGAACTTTCGTCGAGGACGACTTCATTTCAAGAAGGGGAGGATGATGAGGACATCAATACAATTGTTACACCCACAGCCCCTGCTGATATACATACTGGACCAATTACTAGAGCTCGTGCACGCCAATTAAATTACCAGGTACTTTCGTTTCTTGGTAATGATTCTAATGTTCATGAGAATATGATGCTGCCTAAATTGGATACATTTGTTTTGCTTACAAATAAAGGGCCTAGCTTGGAGAAGGATGAACATTGGAGCAAGAACAAGCATGGAGATGATGGCATGCGCAAGGGAAACAAGAACGGAGTGACAAGTGATGATTTCAGGACTTTGAAGCCACCATAATGGGTGCATGAAGCCTTGGACGAAATATACAAGATGCCACTTCATAAATTTCGTCCCGAGGCTATTTTAGGTGCTGCGTCACCTTATTATTGGGCCAGGCCCATGTAATTTCGAAATACATAAGTATAGGCTATTTTTAGAGTCCGTATGTGTGGGGAAATAAGAGATAGGGTTGATTTCGGACCCCTCCACCAAGGGCCACGAAATTCCCCCCCTCTTCCTCCATATATACAGCCCTTAGGGCATCGTTTAGACTTTGGGTTTTGTTTAGATTAAAAGTTCGCCATAGCTGCAACTTCGCGTACTTCGTTTGTGTTCAACGACCAGACAAAGGCGTCACAGAACCCCACCTTGATCAATAAAGCTTTCATCTTATATTCGCAATATCCAGATTGCAATCTTAGTTTCTTGCTTGTTCTTCGTTTGCTCGCAGGAAACAGACCCTCGTGGTCAGGTTGATCGTGCTCCGACGTGGTCAATAACCTCTCGGAGTTGGTTTAGCGATTGCTAAGGCGCGACGTCCTCGCACGTTCGTAGTCGGATCGTCAAAGTCGACTTCCACCAAAGCGATATCCATCATCTCATCGAAAGATCGGGACCCTCGCCTCTATCAGGAGGGGTCCGAAATCAACCCTATCTCTTGTTTCCCCACACATACGGACTCTAAAAATAGCCTATACTTATGTATTTCGAAATTACATGGGCCTGGCCCAATAATAAGGTGACGCAGCACCTAGCCTCGGGACAAAATTTATGAAGTGGCATCTTGTATATTTCGTCCAAGGCTTCATGCACCCATTATGGTGGCTTCAAAGTCCTGAAATCATCACTTGTAACTCCGTTCTTGTTCCCCTTGCGCATGCCATCATCTCCATGCTTGTTCTTGCTCCAATGTTCATCCTTCTCCAAGCTAGGCCCTTCATTTGTAAGCAAAACAAATGTATCCAATTTAGGCAGCATCATATTCTCATGAACATTAGAATCATTACCAAGAAACGAAAGTACCTGGTAATTTAGTTGGCGTGCACGAGCTCTAGTAATTGGTCCAGTATGTATAGCAGCAGGGGCTGTGGGTGTAACAATTGTATTGATGTCCTCATCATCCTCCCCTTCTTGAAATGAAGTCGTCCTCGACGGAAGTCCATCTTCCTCACCCAAATAAGGCTTCAAATCTGCAATGTTAAAAGTGGGACTAACCCCAAAATCTGCAGGCAGCTCAAGTTTATATGCATTATCATTTATTTTCTCTAACACCTTAAAGGGACCATCAGCACGTGGCATTAGCTTTGATTTGCGCAAATCAGGAAATCTATCCTTAAGCAAATGTAACCAAACAAGATCTCCAGGTGCAAACACAACATGTTTTCTACCCTTATCTCCAGCAAGTTTATATTTAGCATTCATACGCTCAATGTTTTCCTTAGTTAACTCATGCATTTTTAAAATCAATTCAGCACGTTGTTTAGCATCAAAATTAACCTTCTCCGAAGATGGAAGAGGCAACAAATCAATAGGTGCACGAGGTAGGAAACCATACACAACTTCAAAAGGACACATCTTAGTAGTAGAATGCAATGAACGATTATAAGCAAATTCAATATGAGGGAAGCATTCCTCCCACATTTTCTTATTATTCTTCAAAACAGCCCTAAGCATAGTAGACAACGTTCTATTGACTACTTCAGTTTGTCCATCAGTTTGGGGGTGACAAGTAGTACTAAAAAGTAGTTTAGTCCCCAACTTAGCCCATAAACATCTCCAAAAGTGGCTAAGAAATTTAGTATCACGATCTGAAACAATAGTATTTGGCACACCATGCAAGCGAATAATTTCACGAAAGAACAAATCAGCAACATTAACAGCATCATCGCTTTTATGACATGGTATAAAGTGTGCCATTTTCGAGAATCTATCCACGACAACAAATATGCTATCCCTCCCCTTCTTTGTTCGAGGTAAACCTAAAACAAAGTCCATAGATATATCCTCCCAAGGAACACTAGGTACAGGCAAAGGCATATATAAACCATGAGGATTGAGTCGTGACTTAGCTTTTTGACATGTAGTGCATCGAGCAATAAAACGCTCAACATCCCGTCTCATCTTTGGCCAAAAGAAATGTGTAGCAAGTACGTCCTCCGTCTTCTTCACGCCAAAGTGTCCCATTAATCCTCCACCATGCGCCTCCTGCAACAACAAAAGACGAACGGAGCTAGCTGGAATGCATAGCTTGTTAGCACGAAACACAAATCCATCGTTAACGACAAACTTGTTCCACATTCTTCCTTCTTTACAATTCTGCATTACATCTTTAAAATCAGCATCATGCACATATTGATCTTTGATGGTCTCCAAACCAAATATTTTGAAGTCAAGTTGTGAAAGCATAGTATAGCGACGAGACAATGCATCAGCAATAACATTTTCTTTTCCCTTCTTGTGTTTAATGACATAAGGGAAAGTCTCAATGAATTCAACCCATTTAGCATGTCTACGATTCAGTTTAGCTTGACTTTTAATATGTTTCAAAGATTCATGATCAGAATGTATAACAAATTCTTTGTGCCATAAATAATGTTGCCATGTTTCTAAAGTCCGAACAAGAGCATATAATTCTTTATCATAAGTAGAATAATTCAGACTAGGCCCACTCAATTTTTCAGAAAAGTATGCAACAGGTTTGCCATCTTGTAATAACACACCTCCTAATCCAATTCCACTAGCATCACATTCAAGCTCAAAAGTCTTATTAAAATCAGGAAGTTGGAGTAAAGGAGCATGTGTCAACTTATCTTTCAATACCATGAAGGCTTCTTCCTGTGCGGTACCCCAAAGAAAAGGCACATCTTTCTTTGTAAGCTCATTGAGAGGTGCAGCAATGGTGCTGAAATCTCTCACAAAACGCCTATAGAATCCAGCGAGGCCAAGAAAACTCCTCACTTGTGTGACCGTTTTGGGTTGCGGCCAACTCTCAATAGCTTCAATATTGGCTTTATCAACTTCAATTCCCTGTGGAGAAACAACATAGCCAAGAAAAGATACTCGGTCGGTGCAAAAGGTGCACTTCCCAAGGTTACCAAACAAACGTGCATCACGTAGAGCAATAAAAACAGCACGTAAATGTTCCAAATGTTCTTCCAAAGTTCTGCTATAAATCAATATGTCATCAAAGTAAACTACCACAAATCGTCCAATGAAAGCACGTAAAACTTCGTTCATTAATCTCATGAAAGTACTAGGTGCATTAGTTAACCCAAAAGGCATGACTAACCACTCATATAATCCAAACTTAGTTTTGAATGCTGTTTTCCATTCATCTCCCAATTTCATACGAATTTGATGGTATCCACTACGTAAATCAACTTTGGAGAATATTGTAGAGCCACTCAATTCATCAAGCATATCATCTAGCCTAGGAATAGGATGACGATAACGAATAGTAATATTATTAATGCCTCTACAATCAACACACATACGTGATGTACCATCCTTTTTCGGCACTAGAATAATAGGAACAGCACAAGGACTAAGGGATTCGCGTATATAACCTTTGTCGAGAAGCTCTTGTACTTGACGCATAATCTCCTTCGTCTCCTATGGAGTGGTACGGTATGGTGCACGGTTTGGTAGTGAAGCACCGGGAATTAAGTCAATCTGATGCTCAATCCCTCGAATAGGCGGTAATCCCGGTGGCACGTCTTGTGGAAAGACGTCAGCGAAATCCTGCAAAATGTTAGTGACAGCAGGAGGCAAAGAGGAAGGCACGTCCTCGAATGAAAATAATGCCTCTTTGCACACAAAAGCAGAGCAAACAGATTTGCTGAAATCTAGCTCATCAATATCAGATTTGGTGGCAAATAAACATGCACTTTTCAATTTAATTTCAGAAGCAACACTAGATGGTTTATTATTAGGCTTCATTTGTTGCTCAAATTCTTTTGCCACAATCTGATTTTCACTCTTATTCGTCTCCTGTTTTGCTTTATTAGCTCTACTAATATCATCTTTCAAAATGGAATCAGGAGTCATAGGAAGCAAAGTAATATTTTTATCCTTATGAACAAGAGTATAGTGATTGTTTCTACCATGGTGTACAGAATTTTTATCAAATTGCCATGGTCTACCAAGTAATAAGGAACATGCTTGCATAGGTACCACATCACAATCAACATAATCAGCATATGTAGAGATACTAAAATGCACACGAACAGTACGTGTTACCTTAACCTTGCCGCTGTTGTTGAACCATTGGATGTAGTAAGGATGTGGATGTGGTCTTGTGGTGAGAGAAAGCTTCTCCACCATCTCCATGCTAGCCAAGTTGTTCCAGCTCCCTCCGTCTATGATGACGCGCACAGAACGTTCCTTCACAACTCCCTTGGTATGGAACAAATTGTGCCTCTGATTTTGCTCAGCTTGTGTGACCTGCACACTCAAAACACATTGAGCAACTAAACATTCATACCTGTCAGCGTCTTCAGGAGCCATGTATTGCGTCTCATGATCAGAATCATCTCCACCATGTTCTTCACGTGTAATAAGAGCCAAAGTCTCCTCATCATAGTCACTAGCGGACTCATATCCACCATCCGCGGTAGCAATCATCACACGCGGAGATTTGCATTCTCTCGCATAATGACCTCCTCACTTACAACGACGACAAATAATATCACTTGTGTGCCCTGTTGATGCCATGGAAGAAGAAGAACGCTGTGCAGGCCCCGCAGGTGCGCTCTTGGCAGATAATGGTGGTTGTGCCTGTTTTCTTGTATCACGGCTGGAGGTGGCACCGGATGGAGGTGCTGGTGCAGTTGAAGTAGAAGATGCACGTGGTGTCCATGATGAAGGTCGGCCTGCAGAAAAGTTAGTTCGCCCCAATGCTTGTCGATCCTGCACTTCACGTTCAGCTTTACAAGCAAGATGGAATAAACGAGTGATATTAGTATACTCCTTATAGTCTAGAATGGTCTGAATCTCTCTATTTAATCCACCCAGAAAACGTGCAAGCATAGCTTCATTCTCCTCAACAATACCACATCTAATCATGCCAGTTTGTAATTTCTGATAATATTCTTCTACAGAATTTTTTCCTTGTCTTAAACGCTGCAATTTTTGAAGCAATTCACGTTGATAATATGGTGGAACCCAACGCGTACGCATAGCAGTTTTCAAAGCAGCCCAAGTAGTTGGAATAGGATACAATCTACAATGTTCAGACCACCATACACATGCAAAACTAGTGAAAGCACAAACAGCAGCAGCAACTCGTCTCTCCTCAGGATATTGTAAACATGTAAATCGTTGTTCAGTTTCTAACTCCCAAGTAAGATATATATCAGGAACATATCTACCCTCAAATGGTGGAATATTCAATTTCAGTTTAGGAATATGGACATCATCTCGTACCTGAGGTGGTGGTGCAGGCCTACCATTACGAATATATACCTGAGGTCGACCTGCTGGTGGTGGTACAGGTGGCTGCACGTAGTGTTGATTTTGATCATCCTCATCCTCATAGTCTCCCACATAATCATCCTCCTCCGCATCAGCAGCAGGAGCCACAGAAGTATCAATAGCAGCACCAACAGTTTGGCCAAACGCAAGAGGAACACGGCTTGCTCGGCGGAGGTCTGCTTCGCGACGTGGAGGTAGTCGTTGTTGTTGTTGTTGTTGGAGAGGTGCGTTAGCTGCAGCGGGTGGTGGTGGTGGAAGACGCGCGAGCAATTCATTAAACTTGTTATCGAGCTTTGTTTCGAACGTCTTCTCAAAGCCAGTGATCTTCTCCATGGCCTCTTCAAAATTGTTCAGCACATCTTGCACCTGTTCAGTCATCATTTGCTGAAACTTATCATGAAGCTCCTTGTTCGATAAATTCTCCCAGTCAATCTCGTCGGATTGTGATCCTGGCATGGTTAGCAGCAATAGAAACACACAAGAATATGATCCTACAGACTACGAACAATTGGTGGTGGTGGGTGTCACAAATCCGTCAAGCAAATCTCAAATTCTTACCAGTTCTTACCCAGCAGCAGGCGGTGATCGGCAACCGTTGTAGTCAAAAACTCTCAAAGCTTGGATAGAGCGATTACCAGGGAGAGTCAAACGCACGACGTAGATGTATGTGGAGCTGGGAAGGCTTATAATATGGTAGCAAAAAGGGTCAGCAATAATCAATTCAGAGATGCAAAGTTGAATAAACGCTCAACGACGGTACTGTGCTGGTCCTAGGCTAGACTGTGCTAGAGACGCGAGCCTAGAACACTAACAAAATCACGGCGCGGCACGTAAACAAGGGAAAAGCACACTCTGGAAATTTTTTTTTTCGCTCTTTTTTTTTTTTT
>NC_041392.1:360386932-360392420 GCF_002162155.2 Triticum dicoccoides
TGGTGGAAGTCGACTTTGACGATCCGACTACGAACGTGCGAGGACGTCGCGCCTTAGCAATCGCTAAACCAACTCCGAGAGGTTATTGACCACGCCGGAGCACGATCAACCTGACCACGAGGGTCTGTTTCCTGCGAGCAAACGAAGAACAAGCAAGAAACTAAGATTGCAATCTGGATATTGCGAATATAAGATGAAAGCTTTATTGATCAAGGTGGGGTTCTGTGACGCCTTTGTCTGGTCGTTGAACACAAACGAAGTACGCGAAGTTGCAGCTATGGCGAACTTTTAATCTAAACAAAACCCAAAGTCTAAACGATGCCCTAAGGGCTGTATATATGGAGGAAGGGGGGGGGGGAATTTCGTGGCCCTTGGTGGAGGGGTCCGAAATCAACCCTATCTCTTATTTCCCCACACATACGGACTCTAAAAATAGCCTATACTTATGTATTTCGAAATTACATGGGACTGGCCCAATAATAAGGTGACGCAGCACCTAAAATAGCCTCGGGACGAAATTTATGAAGTGGCATCTTGTATATTTCGTCCAAGGCTTCATGCACCCATTATGGTGGCTTCAAAGTCCTGAAATCATCACTTGTCACTCCGTTCTTGTTTCCCTTGCGCATGCCATCATCTCCATGCTTGTTCTTGCTCCAATGTTCATCCTTCTCCAAGCTAGGCCCTTTATTTGTAAGCAAAACAAATGTATCCAATTTAGGCAGCATCATATTCTCATGAACATTAGAATCATTACCAAGAAACGAAAGTACCTGGTAATTTAATTGGCGTGCACGAGCTCTAGTAATTGGTCCAGTATGTATAGCAGCAGGGGCTGTGGGTGTAACAATTGTATTGATGTCCTCATCACCGCACCACCTTTTTTGCCACGTATCACGCGCGCGATCGCCACGAGATTTGGCAGGGCCGTCCGGGCCTACCAGTCGGCCACTCGGAAGCAGCCTCATATAAGGCGTTGGGCCGGGGCTCTGTTCCGCACGCCACTGTTCTCTCTTTGTTTTCTCCCGATTTCTCCGCCACCCTTGCTCCCGTCTCGTCGCCGGATCTCCGCTCGAGCTCGAACTGCCACCATGGGGAAGGACAAGACGGCGGCGCTGGAACGCGCGGAGAAGGCAACCGCGAAGGCGAAGGGCAAGCGGACCAACCGGGGCGGATCCTCGTCGAGGTCCGGCCTGCCGGCGTGCTGGATCCAAGGCGACTGGATCCGCTCGGCAATCACGCAGGACGACCTCGATGACCTGGTGGAAGGGGGATTTATCCCCCACAAGTCGGCTCTGCTCCCGGGAGACGAAACTGAGCCGCAGCCCAGAGAGGGTGAGTGCGTCCTCTTAGCAACTCACATAGATCGTGGGTTCTCGCTGCCTCCCCACCCTTTCTTCTGGGGTTTTTTGAACTTCTTTGGGGCTCAGCTCCACCATTTTACTCCGAATACCATAGTCTATCTGGCCGCTTTCGTGTCTATGTTCGAAAACTTCTTGGGCTCTCGACCGCACTAGGGGCTCTTCAAACATATCTTCACTTGCCGTTCCCAGTTGGTCAAAAAGACCAAGTCGAGTGACGAGAGGACTCGGGTGATCCAGATGTGCGGTGGTCTGGGGATCCAGATGAGGAGCAAAAGTACTTTCCCAGCGATGATCCTTCCTGACTCGGTCCGGGGCTGGCAGTCGACTTGGTTTTATTGCAAGGATCAGCTGACCCCTGGCTAGTCGACTGGGCTTCCTCCTTTCTCCTTGGCTCGAGTGGAGAAGCCTGATCCCCTGAAGATAGTTCCAGAAGAGAAGGCGCAGGTCAAGGAGCTGGTCGAACGGGTCGTCCAGCTCGTCCGCAACGGAGTGACCGGGATGGATCTGCTGGAGGTCTTTCTCGGTCGACGCATCCAACCCCTTCAGGCGCGCGATCATTCGATGTGGATGTATTCTGGGCTCGAAGATACCACTCGGATCCACCCGGAGGAGGTCAGTGATGATACCTTGGAGAGCTAGTTGAGAGGAATCACTGGCAACAAAGACAAACCTCGGGGATCCAGGAGGGTGACTCCATTCGACAACTCGCGTCAGCCGGAGCAGGTATGTTTCTGTAAGTAACTTTCCGACTCTCCATGTGATGTCCCGTTTGCGGTCGACTGAATGTCTTTTGATTGTTATTTTTTCAGGCCCTCATTGAAATGTACTCGATGCCCAATGGAGAGCAAGGGCAAGACTTGGAAGGCGAGGCGAGCGGCGGCGACAGTGGCGAGTGGACTTCTGATGGTGAAGAGGATGGAGAAAGCGAAGACTCAAGCGACGAAGAAGAAGTCGAGTCGCCTCCTCGCAGGGAGAGGCAATCCAAACTTGCCCAAGAACGACCGAGCGTCCCTGAAAAGGCGACTGCTCAAGCTGGTCAATCTTCGAAGCGTCCTCGGATCTCTTCACCAACCCGACCGAGAAAGCTCCCAAGCACCCCAAATTTGTGGAGCCGAAAATTCGGAAGGCGTTGCCGAATATTAAGATTGACATCCCCGTCGCTTCTGCGTAAGTGTCTTCCTCTGTATACACTCGACGCTCAGCGCCGTTTGTTTTTCTTGTTTTAACCGGACGAACTTTGGAACTGCCAGCGCTGCCACTTCTAGGACCTCAACTTACAGGGATGATGATGAGGTAATGGAGGATGCGGTCACGTCAAAACTGGGTATGACTCCTGCCATACTGTCTTTATTTTGGTCAATTCAACTGCAACATGTACCATTGGGTGATGTGATTTTGACGATTGAACTTTGCATAGCTCCCAACGTTATTGACCTCCCTGATGATGATGAAGAGCCCGAGAGGCCTTTGACGAGGAAAAATAGGCAGGCTCCTACAAGCGAGGCGCCACAGTCGACGCCAAGGACGGAACCAGTCGTTCAGGACACTGGCAACGCCAATCGGGGTTTTGTTACCTTTGTTGTGCCACTGTCGAGTGCCTTGCCCTCTTTGTCGACCGCTCAGGCTCCCGTCGACCCACCTTCAGTTTTTGCGACCCATCATGTCCCGAAGGACGAAGCGAATGCTGCCAAGGAAGCCATACGTCAGGCGGGCATCATGATGGAGAAGATGAGGATGGTGCGGGACGCCAGTCAGGCTGCCTACGATGCCAGCTCGGCCCTCCAAAGCAATGTTTAGGTTAATTGGTCACTGCTTGTTTTGTTAGGATATGTTATCTGAAGACTCTTTTCCGAAAATCTTTGCATCTGTACACCCACTGGGTGCGTCGATTGACATTTTTGAACCGGTGGGGGCACGCTGAGTGCACCCACTGGGTGTAGTCCCCGAGACTACGGTGGACTGCTGGCAGTCGACTGTAGTCGTTGTATTTTTTCGAATGTATAAACCAAACTGGTAGTTTGTCTCTTCCACTCGGTCTGGTTGAGTGGGATCAGAACCGGTGGGGGCACGCAAAGTGCACCCACTGGGTGTAGTCCCTGAGACTACGGTGGACTACTGGCAGTCGACTGTAGTCTGAGTTCTACTTTCTCTCTTTTTGCCTTTTTTTACTTCCTGGACTCGACTTCTGCGGGCCGGTCGAGTGGGATCAGAACCGGTGGGGGCACGCAAAGTGCACCCACTGGGTGTAGTCCCCGAGACTATGGTGGACTGCGGGCAGTCGACCATAGTCTTAGTATTTATTGCATTTGTTGTTTTTCGCTGTAAAATAACTTCTCCTCTTTGATTGCAGAAATCTTGTGATCTGGGAGCTCGCTTTGCTGATTTGGAGAAACAGCAGATCCAACTGAACCTTGACTTGGAGCTGGCCAAGACAGAGCTGCAAAAGGCTAAGGATGGTGCCAATGGTAAGACGAGTTTGTCGACTGGTTTGCCTTGGGCTTGAGTACCCTTCTGCTCTTTCTGAATCAAGCACCATTTCTTTGCAGAAAAGCTGAGAGAAGCTCTGGCAAAGAAGGACCAGGATCTGGCTGCTGCCCGAAAGGAAGCTGACGACAGAGTCGCTTTGGCCAAACAGAAGCTGGCTTCGGTCGGCCAGTTGGAAGAAGAGAATACCAGGCTGAAGTCTGCTCTGAATGACTCCAACAAGGAGTGCTCGCGCTGGAAGAAGGCGAATCTCGTCCAGGGCGAGAAAATGGAAAGCATTGCTCGCGGGAGGGATGATCTGGAGAGCTATCTGAGAAGTCTTGCCAAGAAGTTGTTCATCAAGCTTGAAGGTGCACATTCTGTTCCGACTGATTTTTTTGTGTCGACTCAGTGTACGAAAATTGACTTATCCTTGGATCATGAATGCAGAGTTTTGCCAGAACTTTGAAGAGGAGACTGGGCGGATCGAACCAGGTTTGGATCCAATCAACACTCCCGTGAAAGATGAAACTTCCATGAATCTGCTCCGACTGGAATCTCGCATCGACGGTGCCGTGGACTACTTGGCTCGACTGAAGGTCGCCATGTCGCGGATCGACCCGGCACTTTGGCCAGAGGCCACACTCCAAAACGATCTTGAGTCTCTGATGACTCGACTTAACGGAATCCCTGACTAAGTGCAGGAGTGGAAGAAGTCTTCTGCTCGGTGTGGCGCTGATGTGGCTCTGTCTTTGGTTCGTGTCCACTGCAAGGAGGTGCGACAAGATAAGCTGGCCGCAATCAAGGTCGCCAACACCCAGAAGCACGACTTCCAAACTTTTATGGAGACTTTCATTGCTGCCGCCACTCGGATTGCCGACGGCGTCGACCTGGACGAGTTCGTCAAGCCTGCCAACCCTCCTCCTGCGGAGTGAACAAACTTTTATGCCCCACCATAAATTTGCCTCGGAATGACGAGTGGTTTTTGTAACCGTTAAAATCTTTCGGGCTGAATGCCTGAGCACTTTGACCTATTGTCCGGACCCTTTAGGATTTATCTGAACTCGGTTATCGTTGAATATCTTTATGAATCCCCCGTCGAGTGGAAATAGTTCTTCTTTCGAGACAACTTTTTTGTACTTGTGGCGCGGCTCTGAAGGGGAAGGTAGCAATCGACCTGCACCTCATTACTGCAGAGTAGGATGGAGTGCATGTTGTATTTGTGGCGAAGCTCTCCAAGGAGGAGGTGGCCGTCGATCTGCAGCTTGTTACTGCAGAGCGGGATGTGTTTCGTACTTAGGCGAGTACCTGACCGCAGCTAAGTCTTCAAACAAGAAAACTTAGGCAAGTACCAGACTACGGCTAAGCCCTCGAGTGGGAGGACTACTCTCCACTCGGTAGGATTTTTCAAACTTAGGCGAGTGCCTGACTGCAGCTAAGTCCTCAAGCGAGAGAACTTAGGCGAGTACTGGACCGCAGCTAAGCCTCCGAGTGGGAGGGCTGCTCTCCACTCGGTAGGATTTTTTATTTTTCAAACTTAGGCGACTGCCTAACTGCAGTTGAGTTCTCAAGAGAGAGAACTTAGGCGAGTACTGGACTGCAGCTAAGCCCCCGAGTGGGAGGGATGCTCTCCACTCGGTAGGATTTTTTCAAACTTAGGC
>NC_041392.1:360392926-360418806 GCF_002162155.2 Triticum dicoccoides
TGACTGCAACTAAGTCCTCAAGCGAGAGAACTTAGGCGAGTACTGGACTACAGCTAAGCCCCCGAGTGGGAGGGGTACTCTCCACTCGGTAGGATTTTTTCAAACTTAGGCGAGTGCCTGACTGCAGCTAAGTCCTCAAGCGAGAGAACTTAGGCGAGTACTGGACTGCAGCTAAGCCCCCGAGTGGGAGGGCTGCTCTCCACTCGATAGGATTTTTTTTCAAACTTAGGCGAGTGCCTGACTGCAGCTAAGTCCTCAAGTGAGAGAACTTAGGCGAGTACTGGACTGCAGCTAAGCCCCCGAGTGGGAGGGCTTCTCTCCACTCGGTAGGATTTTTTTTTCAAACTTAGGCGAAACGGATTCGCAGCTAAGACTCCGAGTGGGAGGCTGGCTCGCCACTCGGTAGGAAATCGTTTTTATAAACTTAGGCGAAGTGGATTCGCAGCTAAGCCACCCACTGGGGGATTTCTTACGTAAACAAAAACAATAATAATCACTGGGAAAATTATAATGCTCTTGTCTTTGATAAATAAACTACAGGAGTTTTTTCTTATTACATCTTATCTGAATGATAACTCAAGTATAAAAGGGGCAGAGTAGCTTCGCATTCCAGGCTCGTGGCTCATCAATCTGGCGATCGACATTGTAGAGGTGGTATGCTCCATCGTGGAGGACTCTGGTGACTATGAAGGGGCCTTCCCAAGTAGGAGCGAGCTTTGTGGTTTCTGCTGATCCACTCGGAGGACTAAGTCTCCTTCTTGGAAGGCTCGGCTCTTCACGTTTCTGGCATGGAATCGACGCAAGTCTTGCTGATAGATGGTCGGTCGAATCAAGGCCATTTCTCTTTCTTCTTTTAGGAGGTCGACTGCGTCATGCCGGGCTTGTTCTGCTTCATCTTCAGAGTAGAGCTCGACTCGGGGAGCGTTGTGAAGCAGGTCACTCGGTAAGACTGCCTCGGCTCCGTAGACCAGAAAGAATGGGGTTCTTTCGGTCGATCGATTCGGGGTTGTTCTTAATCCCCAAAGGACTGATGGAAGCTCGTCGACCCATGCACCTGCTGCGTGCTTGAGATCGCGCATCAATCGGGGTTTCAGTCCTTTGAGAATTAGGCCGTTCGCCCTTTCTGCTTGCCCATTCGACTGGGGGTGAGCGACCGAAGCATAGTCGACTCGAGTGCCCTGAGAGGCGCAAAAGGCCCTGAATTTGTCGGAATCGAAGTTTGACCCGTTGTCGTTGATGATGTTGTGTGGAACTCCATATCTGAATATCAACTCTCTGATGAAACTGATAGCGGTGCAAGCATCAAGATTCTTGATAGGCTTGGCTTCAATCCATTTGGTGAACTTGTCGACTACTACCAGCACATGAGTGAAGCCGCTCCTGCCTGTTCTCAGTGGTCCAACCATGTCTAGCCCCCAAACAGCGAAGGTCCAGACGAGTGGAATGGTTTTCAGGGCTGACGCGGGCTTGTGCGGCATATTGGAGTAATACTGACATCCTTCACATTTGTCGACTATCTCTTTTGCCATCTCATTGGCTCTTGGCCAGTAGAACCCCGCTCGGTATGCTTTAGCCACAATGGTCCGAGAGGACGCATGATGACCACAGGTCCCCGTGTGGATATCGTTAAGGATCATCTGACCTTCTTCTGGTGTAATACACTTCTGGCCGACCCCAGTTGCGCTTTCTCTATATAACTGTCCCTTTATGACTGTAAAGGCCTTGGATCGACGGACGATTTGTCGAGCCTCTTCTTCGTCTTCTGGGAGTTCTTTCCTTAGGATGTACGCGATGTACGGTTCTGTCCAGACGGGAGTGATAACCAAGACTTCCATGATCAGGTCGACCACAGCTGGAACTTCAACTTCAGTCGGATCCGTGGCGCTTTTTCGCTGCGAGGCCTCTTCAGTGAAGGGATCCTCCTGGACTGATGGTGTGTGGATGTGTTCCAAAAACACAATGCTGGGAATGGCTTCTCTTTTGGAACCTATTTTTGCCAGATCATCAGCTGCTTGATTTTTCAGTCGGGGTATGTGATGAAGCTCTAACCCCTTGAATTTCTTCTCCAGCTTTCTCACTGCATTGCAATAACCAGTCATGGCTGGACTTCTGATGTCCCATTCCTTCATAACTTGATTAACCACCAAATCTGAGTTGCCATAGACCATGAGGCGACGGACGCCGAGTGAAATGGCCATGCGTAACCCATATAAAAGTGCTTCGTATTCTGCCTCGTTGTTAGAGGAATCAAAGTGGATTTGAAGAACATATCTGAGTTTATCTCCTCTGGGGGAGACCAACACCACTCCCGCGCCGGAACCATTTAGCATCTTGGAACCGTCGAAGAACATGGTCCAATGCTCCGAGTTAACCTGAGTCGGCGGTTGCTGTTCAATCCACTCGGCGACGAAATCCGCGATTGCCTGGGACTTGATAGCTTTCTTTGCCTCAAACTTGATATCTAGAGGAAGGAGTTCAATCGCCCATTTGGCCACTCGACCAGTTGCGTCCCTGTTATGCAAGATCTCTGACAACGGAGCATCGCTGACGACTGTAATGAAATGATCAGAGAAGTAGTGGGCAACTTTCTTTGTGGTCATATAAATCCCATATACGAGCTTCTGATAATGAGGATATCTTTGCTTCGATGGGGTCAAGACTTCAGAAATATAATACACTGGGCGCTGAACTTTGAAGGTTTTCCCTTCTTCTTCCCGCTCGACCGTAAGTACCGTACTGACGACTTGTCATGTGGCTGCAATGTAAAGCAGCAAAGGCTCCTTGCTGATTGGGGCAGCAAGCACCGGCTGGGTGGAGAGCAGAGCTTTGAGCTCTGCGAATGATGCGTCAGCTTCAGGAGTCCACTCGAACTTGTCAGACTTCTTCATCAATCGGTAAAGAGGCAATGCCTTTTCACTGAGACGAGATATGAATCGACCTAGGGCGGCCAAGCAACTAGTAAGCTTCTGAACATCATGCACTCGCACAGGACTTTTCATTCGGAGTATAGTACCGACTTTTTCTGGATTGGCGTCGATTCCCCGTTCGGAAACGAGAAAACCGAGCAACTTTCCACCAGGAACCCCGAATGTGCATTTTGATGGATTAAGCTTGATATCAAACCTTCTGAGGTTGGCAAAGGTTTCAGCAAGGTCAGTTAGCAGGTCGAAACCCTTCCGTGACTTAACCACAATATCATCCATGTACGCCTCTACATTCCGACTGATTTGGGTGAGCAAACACTTCTGAATCATCCTCATGAATGTGGCTCCGGCATTCTTGAGGCCGAATGGCATGGTAACATAACAGAAGCACCCGAATGGAGTGATGAAAGCTGTTTTGATCTCGTCAGGCCCATACAGACGGATCTGATGGTACCCGGAATAGGCGTATAAAAAAGACAGTCGCTCACATCCCGCAGTCGAGTCGACTATCTGGTCGATGCGGGGGAGAGGAAAATGATCTTTCGGGCAGGCCCGACTGATATGTTTAAAGTGAATGCACATGCGAAGTGACTTGTCCTTCTTGGGGACCATGACAACATTGGCGAGCCACTCGGAGTGGTAGATTTCTTGGATGAACTCCGCCGCTAAGAGCCGAGCCACCTCTTCGCCAATTGCCTTTCTCTTCTGGACGGCGGACCGTCGGAGATGTTCCTTGACAGGTTTTACTTTTGAGTCGACTCTTAGGCGGTGCTCAGCCAGCTCCCTGGGAACACCCGGCATGTCAGAGGGCTTCCATGCGAAAATGTCCCAGTTCTCACGGAGGAACTGGATGAGCGCTTCTTCCTATTTGGAGTCTAGTGTTGTCGAGATATGAGTTGGAGCAGCGCTGGGGTCGGTCGGGTGGATGTGAGCTGTCTTCGTATCGCCAGTCGATTGGAAAGCTGACTCTATAGCGGGCTTCTTGGCTCACAACAAATCACTCGGGTATGTAGTCTTCTGGTATTCCTGCAACTCCACCACTACCATCTGAGCATCAGCGATCTTCGAACCTTTCTGAAAACATTCTTTCGCTTTCTTCCGATTGCCCGTAATAGCAATCACACCTTTGGGGCCAGGCATCTTCAATTTGAGGTACACGTAACATGGTCGGGCCATGAAGCGTGCATAAGCCGGCCTCCCCAAAATAGCATGGTAGGCACTCTGGAAGTCTACAACTTCGAACGTCAACTTTTCTTTGCGGTAATTTTTGGAATCACCGAAAACCACATCAAGAGCAATCCGGCCGAGTGATTCAGCCTTCTTCCCAGGAATGACTCCATGGAAACTCATGTTGCTGGCACTGAGTTTGGACATCGGAATGCCCATCCCTTTCAACGTCTCAGCATACAATATGTTCAGACCACTGCCACCATCCATCAGGACTTTGGTCAGTCGAGTGCCTTCAACAACTGGGTCGACCACCAAAGCTTGCCTCCCAGGGGTGGCGATGTGCGTTGGATGCATCGAATGTTATGGCAGTCTGAGACCATTTCAGGTAACTAGGTGTCGCCGGAGCGACCATATTCACCTCTCGGTTAATAACTTCCAGTCGACTTTTGCTTTCAACATTGGCAAAAATCATCAGAGTGGAATTGACCTGAGGGTATCCGTCGTCACTGTCTTCTTTGTCCTCGACCTTGTCCGACTCCTTTTCCTTACCTTTGGGCTGCTTGCCCTGGAACTGCTGGATCAAGAGTCGGCACTGTCGAGTGGTATGTTTCGGGTAAATCAAATTACCCTCTTCATCTTTGTTTGTGTGGACGAGACATGGTAAGTCCAACACATCATTTCCGTCCTGGTCTTTAACCTTTTTGGGGTTCCAAGGTCCTTTAGGTTTCCCTTTAAACTTTCCTTGGGTTAAAGCCAAGGCTTCCCCGGGAGCCGCTGGCTCGGCTTTCCGCTTCTATTTCCGATTGGAATTTCCTCCGGTTTCTTGGGCGACTGACTTGAGCTTGCCACTCCTGAGTTGATCCTCATCTTCACCATTAGCGTACTTGGTAGCAATCTCCATCATCCGATTCAGGGACATATCTCCGGTTCGACCGAATTTCAAATTTAGTTCTCTGTACTTGACGCCTTCCTTGAAGGCACAAACTGTTTGGTGGTCAGGCACATTCTCCACCGAGTGATGTAACGTGATCCACCTCTGGATGTAATCCCTCAAAGTTTCATTCGGCTTCTGCACGCAAGACCGCTGTTCCGTCAGCCCTGCCGGTCGCTTGCATGTGCCTTCAAATGTGGTGACGAACACTTGGGAGAGATCTTCCCAAGTGTAAATGCTGCTAGGCGCTAACTGGTTCAGCCATGCTCTGGCCGAGCCCTCCAACATGAGAGGCAGGTGCTTCATGGCCACTTCATCATTGCCGCTGCCAATCTGGACGGCCACTCGGTAGTCCTCAAGCCAAGTATCGGGCTTGGACTCGCCAGTGAACTTACTGACTCCAGTCGCCAACCTGAAGTTGGGAGGAATCACAACGGCCCTGATGGCTCTACCAAAACATGTACTCTGCTGCTGGTAGGTGCATCTCTGTCGTGACCTTCTCGGTGAGTGATAGAGGCTAAGGTGTCCCGATGTTGAGATGGTGGCTATCGTTTTCTGTGGGAGTCGACCTTGACGATCCGACTACGAACGTGCGAGACGTCGCGCCTTAGGAATCGCTAAACCAACTTCCGAGGGTTATTGACCACGCCGGAGCACGATCAACCTGACCACGAGGGTCTGTTTCCTGCGAGCAAACGAAGAACAAGTAAGAAACTGAGATTGCAATCGGGATATTGTGAATATAAGATGAAAGCTTTATTGATCAAGGTGGGGTTCTGTGGCGTCTTGGTCTGGTCGTTGGACACAAACGAAGTACGCGAAGTTGCAGCTATGGCGAACTTTTAATCTAAACAAAACCCTAAGTCTAAACGACGCCCTAAGGGCTGTATATATGGAGGAAGAGGGGGGAATTTCGTGGCCCTTGAGGGTGGGGTCCGAAACCAACCCTAACTCTTGTTTCCCCACACATATGGACTCTAAAAATAGCCTATACTTAAGTATTTCGAAATTACATGGGCCTGGCCCATTAATAAGGTGACGCAGCACCTAGAATAGCCTATGGACGAATATTATGAAGTGGCATCTTGTATATTTCGTCCAAGGCTTCATGCACTCCTTATGGCGGCTTCAAAGTCCTGAAATCATCACTTGTAACTCCGTTCTTGATCCCCTTGCGCATGCCACTCCATGCGTGTTCTTGCTCCAATGTTCATCCTTCTCCAAGCTAGGCCCTTCATTTGTAAGCAAAAAAATGTATCCAATTTAGGCAGCATCATAATCTCATGAACATTAGAATCATTACCAAGAAACGAAAGTACCTGGTAATTTAATTGGCGTGCGCGAGCTCTAGTAATTGGTCCAGTATATGTAACAGGGGCTGTGGGTGTAACAATGGTATTGATGTCCTCATCATCCTCCCCTTCTTGAAATGAAGTCGTCCTCGACGGAAGCGCATCTTCCTCACCCAAATAAGGCTTCAAATCTGCAATGTTAAAAGTGGGACTAACCCCAAAATCTACAGGTAGCTCAAGTTTATATGCATTATCATTTATTTTCTCTAACACCTTAAAAGGACCATCAGCACGTGGCATTAGCTTTGATTTGCGCAGATTAGGAAATCTATCTTTACGCAAATGTAACCAAACAAGATCTCCAGGCGCAAACACAACATGTTTTCTACCCTTATCTCCAGCAAGTTTATATTTAGCATTCATACGCTCAATGTTTTCCTTAGTTAACTCATGCATTTTTAAAATCAATTCAGAACGTTCTTTAGCATCAAAATTAACCTTCTCTGAAGATGGAAGAGGCAACAAATCAATAGGTGCACGAGGTAGGAAACCATACACAATTTCAAAAGGGCACATCTTAGTAGTAGAATGCAATGAACGATTATAAGCAAATTCAATATGAGGCAAGCATTCCTCCCACATTTTCTTATTACACTTCAAAACAGCCCTAAGCATAGTAGACAAAGTTCTATTGACTACTTCAGTTTGGCCATCAGTTTGGGGGTGACAAGTAGTACTAAAAAGCAGTTTAGTCCCCAACTTAGCCCATAAACATCTCCAAAAGTGGCTAAGAAATTTAGTATCACGATCTGAAACAATAGTATTTGGCACACCATGCAAGCGAATAATTTCACGAAAGAACAAATCAGCAACATTAACAGCATCATCGCTTTTATGACATGGTATAAAGTGTGCCATTTTCAAGAATCTATCCACGACAACAAATATGCTATCCCTCCCCTTCTTTGTTCGAGGTAAACCTAAAACAAAGTCCATAGATATATCCTCCCAAGGAACACTAGGTACAGGCAAAGGCATATATAAACCATGAGGATTGAGTCATGACTTAGCTTTTTGACATGTAGTGCAGCAAGCAATAAAACGCTCAACATCCCGTCTCATCTTTGGCCAAAAGAAATGTGTAGCAAGTACGTCCTCCATCTTCTTCACGCCAAAGTGTCCCATTAATCCTCCTCCATGCGCCTCCTGCAACAACAAAAGACGAACGGAGCTAGCTGGAATGCATAGCTTGTTAGCACGAAACACAAATCCATCGTTAACGACAAACTTGTTCCACATTCTTCCTTCTTTACAATTCTGCATTACATCTTTAAAATCAGCATCATGCACATATTGATCTTTGATGGTCTCCAAACCAAATATTTTGAAGTCAAGTTGTGAAAGCATAGTATAGCGACGAGACAATGCATCAGCAATAACATTTTCTTTTCCCTTCTTGTGTTTAATGACATAAGGGAAAGTCTCAATGAATTCAACCCATTTAGCATGTCTACGATTCTGTTTAGCTTGACTTTTAATATGTTTCAAAGATTCATGATCAGAATGTATAACAAACTCTTTGGGCCATAAATAATGTTGCCATGTTTCTGATGAGGACATCAATACAATTGTTACACCCACAGCCCCTGCTGCTATACATACTGGACCAATTACTAGAGCTCGTGCACGCCAACTAAATTACCAGGTACTTTCGTTTCTTGGTAATGATTCTAATGTTCATGAGAATATGATGCTGCCTAAATTGGATACATTTGTTTTGCTTACAAATGAAGGGCCTAGCTTGGAGAAGGATGAACATTGGAGCAAGAACAAGCATGGAGATGATGGCATGCGCAAGGGAAACAAGAACGGAGTTACAAGTGATGATTTCAGGACTTTGAAGCCACCATAATGGGTGCATGAAGCCTTGGACGAAATATACAAGATGCCACTTCATAAATTTCGTCACGAGGCTATTTTAGGTGCTGCGTCACCTTATTATTGGGCCAGGCCCATGTAATTTCGAAATACATAAGTATAGGCTATTTTTAGAGTCCGTATGTGTGGGGAAACAAGAGATAGGGTTGATTTCGGACCCCTCCACCAAGGGCCACGAAATTCCCCCCTCTTCCTCCATATATACAGCCCTTAGGGCATCGTTTAGACTTTGCGTTTTGTTTAGATTAAAAGTTCGCCATAGCTGCAACTTCGCGTACTTCGTTTGTGTTCAACGACCAGACAAAGGCGTCACAGAACCCCACCTTGATCAATAAAGCTTTCATCTTATATTCGCAATATCCAGATTGCAATCTCAGTTTCTTGCTTGTTCTTCGTTTGCTCGCAGGAAACAGACCCTCGTGGTCAGGTTGATCGTGCTCCGGCGTGGTCAATAACCTCTCGGAGTTGGTTTAGCGATTGCTAAGGCGCGACGTCCTCGCACGTTCGTAGTCGGATCGTCAAAGTCGACTGCCACCAAAGCGATATCCATCATCTCATCGAAAGACGGGACACCTTTGCCTCTATCATCCAGTATATGTAACAGTAGGGGCTGTGGGTGTAACAATGGTATTGATGTCCTCATCATCCTCCCCTTCTTGAAATGAAGTCGTCCTCGACGGAAGCGCATCTTCCTCACCCAAATAAGGCTTCAAATCTGCAATGTTAAAAGTGGGACTAACCCCAAAATCTACAGGTAGCTCAAGTTTATATGCATTATCATTTATTTTCTCTAACACCTTAAAAGGACCATCAGCACGTGGCATTAGCTTTGATTTGCGCAGATTAGGAAATCTATCTTTACGCAAATGTAACCAAACAAGATCTCCAGGCGCAAACACAACATGTTTTCTACCCTTATCTCCAGCAAGTTTATATTTAGCATTCATACGCTCAATATTTTCCTTAGTTAACTCATGCATTTTTAAAATCAATTCAGAACGTTCTTTAGCATCAAAATTAACCTTCTCTGAAGATGGAAGAGGCAACAAATCAATAGGTGCACGAGGTAGGAAACCATACACAATTTCAAAAGGGCACATCTTAGTAGTAGAATGCAATGAACGATTATAAGCAAATTCAATATGAGGCAAGCATTCTTCCCACATTTTCTTGTTATTCTTCAAAACAGCCCTAAGCATAGTAGACAATGTTCTATTGACTACTTCAGTTTGTCCATCAGTTTGGGGGTGACAAGTAGTACTAAAAAGCAGCTTAGTCCCCAACTTAGCCCATAAACATCTCCAAAAGTGGCTAAGAAATTTAGTATCACGATCTGAAACAATAGTATTTGGCACACCATGTAAGCGAATAATTTCACAAAAGAACAAATCAGCAACATTAACAACATCATCGCTTTTATGACATGGTATAAAGTGTGCCATTTTTGAGAACCTATCCACGACAACAAATATGCTATCCCTCCCCTTCTTTGTTCGAGGTAAACCTAAAACAAAGTCCATAGATATATCCTCCCAAGGAACACTAGGTACAGGCAAAGGCATATATAAACCATGAGGATTGAGTCATGACTTAGCTCTTTGACATGTAGTGCAGCGAGCAACAAAACGCTCAACATCCCGTCTCATCTTTGGCCAAAAGAAATGTGTAGCAAGTATATCCTCTGTCTTCTTGACGCCAAAGTGTCCCATTAATCCTCCTCCATGCACCTCCTGCAACAACAAAAGACGAACGGAGCTAGCTGGAATGCATAGCTTGTTAGCACGAAACACGAATCCATCGTTAAGAACGAACTTGTTCCAAGTTCTCCCTTCCTTACAATTCTGCAATACATCTTTAAATTCAGCATCATGAACATATTGATCTTTGATGGTCTCCAAACCAAATATTTTAAAGTCAAGTTGTGAAAGCATAGTATAACGACGAGACAAGGCATCAGCAATAACATTTTCTGTACCCTTCTTGTGTTTAATGACATAAGGGAAAGTCTCAATGAATTCAACCCATTTAGCATGTCTACGGTTCAGTTTTGCTTGACTTTTAATGTGTTTCAAAGATTCATGATCAGAATGTATAACAAATTCCTTGGGCCATAAATAATGTTGCCATGTTTCTAAGGTCCGAACAAGAGCATATAATTCTTTATCATAAGTAGAATAGTTCAGACTAGGCCCACTCAATTTTTCAGAAAAGTATGCAACAGGTTTTCCATCTTGTAATAACACACCTCCTAATCCAATTCCACTAGCATCACATTCAAGCTCAAAAGTCTTATTGAAATTAGGAAGTTGGAGTAAAGGAGCATGTGTCAACTTATCTTTCAATACCGTGAAGGCTTCTTCCTGTGCGGTACCCCAAACAAAAGGCACATCCTTCTTTGTAAGCTCGTTGAGAGGTGCGGCAATGGTGCTGAAATCTCTCACAAAACGCCTATAGAAACCAGCGAGGCCAAGGAAACTCCTCACTTGTGTGACCATTTTGGGCTGCGGCCAACTCTCAATAGCTTCAATCTTGGCTTTATCAACTTCAATTCCCTGTGGAGTAACAACATAGCCAAGAAAAGATACTCGGTCGGTGCAAAAGGTGCACTTTCCAAGGTTTCCAAACAAACGTGCATCACGTAGAGCAATAAAAACAGCACGTAAATGTTCCAAATGTTCCTCCAAAGATTTGCTATAAATCAATATGTCATCAAAGTAAACTACCACAAATCGTCCAATCAAAGCACGTAAAACTTCGTTCATTAACCTCATGAAAGTACTAGGTGCATTAGTTAACCCAAAAGGCATGACTAACCACTCATATAATCCAAACTTAGTTTTAAATGCTGTTTTCCATTCATCACCCAATTTCATACGAATTTGATGGTATCCACTACACAAATCAACTTTGGAGAATATTGAAGAGCCACTCAATTCATCAAGCATATCATCTAGCCTAGGAATAGGATGATGATAACGAATAGTAATATTATTAATGCCTCTACAATCAACGCACATACGCGTCGTACCATCCTTTTTCGGCACTAAAATGATAGGGACATGATGAGGACATCAATACCATTGTTACACCCACAGCCCCTACTGCTACATATACGGGACCAATTACTAGAGCTCGCGCACGCCAATTAAATTATCAGGTACTTCCGTTTCTTGGTAATGATTCTAATGTTCATGAGAATATGATGCTGCCTAAATTGGATACATTTGTTTTGCTTACAAATGAAGGGCCTAGCTTGGAGAAGGATGAACATTGGAGCAAGAACAAGCATGGAGATGATGCCATGCGCAAGGGGAACAAGAACGGATTTACAAGTGATGATTTCAGGACTTTGAAGCCACCATAATGGGTGCATGAAGCCATGGACGAAATATACAAGATGCCACTTCATAAATTTCGTCCTGAGGCTATTATAGGTGCTGCATCACCTTTTTATTGGGCCAGGCCCATGTAATTTCGAAATACATAAGTATAGGCTATTTTTAGAGTCCGTATGTGTGGGGAAACAAGAGATAGGGTTGATTTCGGACCCCTCCACCAAGGGCCACGAAATTCCCCCTCTCTTCCTCCATATATACAGCCCCTAGGGCACCGTTTAGACTTTGGGTTTTGTTTAGATTAAAAGTTCGCCATAGCTGCAACTTCGCGTACTTCGTTTGTGTTCAACGACCAGACAAAGGCGTCACAGAACCCCACCTTGATCAATAAAGCTTTCATCTTATATTCGCAATATCCAGATTGCAATCTTAGTTTCTTGCTTGTTCTTCGTTTGCTCGCAGGAAACAGACCCTCGTGGTCAGGTTGATCGTGCTCCGGCGTGGTCAATAACCTCTCGGAGTTGGTTTAGCGATTGCTAAGGCGCGACGTCCTCGCACGTTCGTAGTCGGATCGTCAAAGTCGACTTCCACCAAAGCGATATCCATCATCTCATCGAAAGACGGGACACCTTTGCCTCTATCAAGTGGTATCAGATTTCCAGGTTGCTCGGTGAGATTTTACAGTTTTTCGTAGTTTAGATCGAGTCTGTTCTTCATAGCTATAGTCCACGAAAAAGCCAAAAAAAAATTAGGGTTAGTTCATCCCATCCGAACCAATCTGAGCCTTGCATAATCTTTTCTGTATTTGCTTTGTTGAATTTGCGGTTCCATCGTCGTGTCCAGTTGCTGGTCTTAGCGTCTAGTCTTTTAGAGTTTCGAGTTCTGTTCACAGGTTGTCATGTCGCCGCTGCCATATATCACCACCGCATCATCATCGTCGCTGTTGCCATATATCACCACCGCATCATCATCGTCGCTATTGCCATATACCACCACCACATATTCACCGCCAATCCGAATCCATATACGCCACCACATATCCGCCGCCATCACGCCAATCCGAGTTCACCTGCAACATATATCCGCCACCTATCCGTGTTCCACCAGATTCATCTCCGCCACCAGTCCGAGTTCCACCAGATTCATCTCCGCCACCAGTCCTAGTCCGAGTCCAGTAATTGTTGCATTGTTCTCGATTTCCAGATCACGCGACACTCCGAGTCGTGACAGAGAAGGACTCCCCAACTTCCGAGCCATCCGCAGAAGAAAAATAGTTCCAATTTCAAAAAAAAAAACTAAGTCTGGAAAATTCTGGCTAGGCAGTTTTTAGACCATTTGTAGACTTTTTCGAAAAAAAATTGTTGCGGAGCAAAAAAAAAGAGGAAAAAAAAGTGCAAAAAAAAAGAGAAAAAAAATTCAGAGTGTGCTCCTCCCTTGTTTACGTGCCGCGCCGTGATTTTGTTGGTGTTCTAGGCTCGCGTCTCCGGCACAGTCTAGCCTAGGACCAGCACAGTACCGTCGTTGAGCGTTTATTCAACTTTGCATCTCTGAATTGATTATTGCTGACCCTTTTTGCTACCATATTATAAGCCTTCCCAGCTCCACATACATCTACGTCGTGCGTTTGACTCTCCCTGGTAATCGCTCTATCCAAGCTTTGAGAGTTTTGACTACAACGGTTGCCGATCACCGCCTGTTGCTGGGTAAGAACTGGTAAGAATTTGAGTTTTGCTTGACGGATTTGTGACACCCACCACCACCACTTGTTCGTAGTCTGTAGGATCATATTCTTGTGTGTTTCTATTGCTTCTAACCATGCCAGGATCACAAGCCGACGAGATTGACTGGGAGAATTTATCGAACAAGGAGCTTCATGATAAGTTTCAGCAAATGATGACTGAACAGATGCAAGATGTGCTGAACAATTTTGAAGAGGCCATGGAGAAGATCACTGGCCTTGAGAAGACGTTCGAAACAAAGCTCGATAACAAGTTTAATGAATTGCTCGCGCGTCTTCCACCACCACCACCCGCTGCACCTAACGCACCTCTCCAACAACAACAACAACGACTACCTCCACGTCGCGAAACAGACCTCCGCCGAGCAAGCCGTGTTCCTCTTGCGTATGGCCAAACTGTTGGTGCTGTTGTTGATACTTCTGTGGCTCCTGCTGCTGATGCAGAGGAGGATGATTATGTGGGAGATTATGAGGATGAGGTTGATCGAAATCAGCACTACGTGCAGCAACCTGTACCACCACCAGCAGTTCGACCTCAGGTATATATTCGTAACGGTAGGCCTGCACCACCACCTCAGGTACGAGATGATGTCCATATTCCTAAACTGAAATTGAATATTCCACCATTTGAGGGTAGATATGTTCCTGATATATATCTTACTTGGGAGTTAGAAACTGAACAATGATTTACATGTTTACAATATCCTGAGGAGAGACGAGTTGCTGCTGCTGTTTGTGCTTTCACTAGTTTTGCATGTGTATGGTGGTCTGAACATTGTAGATTATATCCTATTCCAACTACTTGGGCTGCTTTGAAAACTGCTATGCGTACGCGTTGGGTTCCACCATATTATCAACGTGAATTGCTTCAAAAATTGCAGCGTTTAAGACAAGGGAAAAATTCTGTAGAAGAATATTATCAGGAATTACAAACTGGCATGATTAGATGTGGTATTGTTGAGGAGAATGAAGCTATGCTTGCACGTTTTCTGGGTGGATTAAATAGAGAGATTCAGACCATTCTAGACTATAAGGAGTATACTAATATCACTCGTTTATTCCATCTTGCTTGTAAAGCTGAACGTGAAGTGCAGGATCGACAAGCATTGGGGCGAACCAACTTTTCTGCAGGCCGACCTTCATCATGGACACCACGTGCATCTTCTACTTCAACTGCACCAGCACCTCCATCCGGTGCTGATGAGGACATGACTACCTTGGATATGACCAAAAATATTGCATATATGCATATTTGTCAGGTGATTTCTAGTGCAAACTATTCAATAATCTATTTATGTTATCCAGAACAAAAATACTTCACACACTTTTGTGTTTTGTCTAATTGCAGGTGTATGGGACATTTGTACAATCCACATATGAAGATAAGGAAGAAAGAGATGTTTATTTGCTGTCCAAAAAGTTCTCTCACGTCACTTTTGGCCCAAGAGAAGATAGAGTCCAAGTCTCTCACGTTCTGGATTCAGATTCGGACTGCACAGACACACCTGACTCAAAACGCACACAAGTTTTTCATACGGACTCCGAATTGGGTGATTCTTTTTTTGTTGGAAACTAGATTTCGTGCACTTTCCAACCCAATTGGAATCACCTTCAAATTCGTCCGGAGCGTTGAGTTGTGGACGAAACAATCTGATGCTGCAGCAGAATCCGAGTCAAACTACAAGTCCAAAGGTGTTACATCACCTCCACTTGGGCCCATTGGCCTTGTACGACCTAGATTTAGTTTTAGGCTGCCTTGGGACGTCCTCCCACCTCCTTGGCCTCCACCCCTTGCTCCTATATAAGTAGATCCATCTAGTAGCTTTTCCTTGGGATTTCTTTAGTTAAAAGTTAGCCATTGCAACTTCGTGTACTTCGTTTGTGTCCAACGACCAGACCAAGACCGCTTCCGGATCCCCACCATTATCAATACCTCATATATATTTGCAATATTCAGATTGCTTTATCATATTCTTGCTCGTTCTTCGATTGCTTGCAGGAATAGACCTTCGTGGTCAGGCTGACCGTGCTTCCGGCCTCGTCAGTAACCTCAGGAGATTGGTTTAGCGATTGCTAAGGCGCAACGTCGTGCACGTTTGTAGTCGGATCATCAAAGTCGTCTCCACCAAATCGATAGTTATCATCTCATCGAAAGATCGGGACACCCTCGCCTCTATCAAGATATGTTCCTGATATATATCTTACTTGGGAGTTAGAAACTGAACAACGATTTACATGTTTACAATATCCTGAGGAGAGACGAGTTGCTGCTGCTATTTGTGCTTTCACTAGTTTTGCATGTGTATGGTGGTCTGAACATTGTAGATTATATCCTATTCCAACTACTTGGGCTGCTTTGAAAACTGCTATGCGTACGCGTTGGGTTCCACCATATTATCAACGTGAATTGCTTCAAAAATTGCAGCGTTTAAGACAAGGGAAAAATTCTATAGAAGAATATTATCAGGAATTACAAACTGGCATGATTAGATGTGGTATTGTTGAGGAGAATGAAGCTATGCTTGCACGTTTTCTGGGTGGATTAAATAGAGAGATTCAGACCATTCTAGACTATAAGGAGTATACTAATATCACTCGTTTATTCCATCTTGCTTGTAAAGCTGAACGTGAAGTGCAGGATCGACAAGCATTGGGGCGAACTAACTTTTCTGCAGGCCGACCTTCATCATGGACACCACGTGCATCTTCTACTTCAACTGCACCAGCACCTCCATCCGGTGCCACCTCCAGCCGTGATACAAGAAAACAGGCACAACCACCATTATCTGCCAAGAGCGCACCTGCGGGGCCTGCACAGCGTTCTTCTTCTTCCATGGCATCAAAAGGGCACACAAGTGATATTATTTGTCGTCGTTGTAAGGGAGGAGGTCATTATGCGAGAGAATGCAAATCTCCACGTGTGATGATTGCTACCGCGGATGGTGGATATGAGTCTGCTAGTGACTATGATGAGGAGACTTTGGCTCTTATTACACGTGAAGAACATGGTGGAGATGATTCTGATCATGAGACGCAATACATGGCTCCTGAAGACGCTGACAGGTATGAATGTTTAGTTGCTCAACTTGTTTTGAGTGTGCAGATCACACAAGCTGAGCAAACTCAGAGGCACAATTTGTTCCATACCAAGGGAGTTGTGAAGGAACGTTCTGTGCGCGTCATCATAGACGGAGGGAGCTGCAACAACTTGGCTAGCATGGAGATGGTGGAGAAGCTTTCTCTCACCACAAGACCACATCCACATCCTTACTACATCCAATGGTTCAACAACAGCGGCAAGGTTAAGGTAACACGTACTATTCGTGTGCATTTTAGTATCTCTACATATGCTGATTATGTTGATTGTGATGTGGTACCTATGCAAGCATGTTCCTTATTACTTGGTAGACCATGGCAATTTGATAAAAATTCTGTACACCACGGTAGAAACAATCACTATACTCTTGTTCATAAGGATAAAAATATTACTTTGCTTCCTATGACTCCTAATTCCATTTTGAAAGATGATATCAATAGAGCTAATAAAGCAAAACAGGAGACGAATAAGAGTGAAAATCAGATTGTGGCAAAAGAATTTGAGCAACAAATGAAGCCTAATAATAAACCATCTAGTCTTGCTTCTGAAATTAAATTGAAAAGTGCATGTTTATTTGCCACCAAATCTGATATTGATGAGCTAGATTTCAGCAAATCTGTTTGCTATGCTTTTGTGTGCAAAGAGGCATTATTTTCATTCGAGGACGTGCCTTCCTCTTTGCCTCCTGCTGTCACTAACATTTTGCAGGAGTTCGCTGACGTCTTTCCACAAGACGTGCCACCGGGATTACCGCCTATTCGAGGGATTGAGCATCAGATTGGCTTAATTCCCGGTGCTTCACTGCCAAACCGTGCACCATACCATACCAATGATGAGGACATCAATACACTTGTTACACCCACAACCCCTGCTGCTATACATACTGGACCAATTACTAGAGCTCGTGCACGCCAACTAAATTACCAGGTACTTTCGTTTCTTGGTAATGATTCTAATGTTCATGAGAATATGATGCTGCCTAAATTGGATACATTTGTTTTGCTTACAAATGAAGGGCCTAGCTTGGAGAAGGATGAACATTGGAGCAAGAACAAGCATGGAGATGATGGCATGCGCAAGGGGAACAAGAATGGAGTTACAAGTGATGATTTCAGGACTTTGAAGCCACCATAATGGGTGCATGAAGCCTTGGACGAAATATACAAGATGCCACTTCATAAATTTCGTCCCGAGGCTATTTTAGGTGCTGCGTCACCTTATTATTGGGCCAGGCCAATGTAATTTCGAAATACATAACTATAGGCTATTTTTAGAGTCCGTATGTGTGAGGAAACAAGAGATAGGGTTGATTTCGGACCCCTCCACCAAGGGCCACGAAATTCCCCCCTCTTCCTCCATATATACAGCCCTTAGGGCATCGTTTAGACTTTGGGTTTTGTTTAGATTAAAATTCGCCATAGCTGCAACTTCGCGTACTTCGTTTGTGTTCAACGACCAGACAAAGGCGTCACAGAACCCCACCTTGATCAATAAAGCTTTCATCTTATATTCGCAATATCCAGATTGCAATCTTAGTTTCTTGCTTGTTCTTCGTTTGCTCGCAGGAAACAGACCCTCGTGGTCAGGTTGATCGTGCTCCGGCGTGGTCAATAACCTCTCGGAGTTGGTTTAGCGATTGCTAAGGCGCGACGTCCTCGCACGCTCGTAGTCGGATCGTCAAAGTCGACTTCCACCAAAGCGAAATCCACCATCTCATCGAAAGACGGGACACCTTTGCCTCTATCAAGTGGTATCAGATTTCCAGGTTGCTCGGTGAGATTTTACAGTTTTTCGTAGTTTAGATCGAGTCTGTTCTTCATACCTACAGTCCACGAAAAAGCCACAAAAAAAATTAGGGTTAGTTCATCATATCCGAACCAATCTGAGCCTTTGCATAATCTTTTTAGGGTTTTGCTTTGTTGAATTTGCGGTTGCATCGTCGGTCTAGTTGCTGGTCTTAGAGTCTAGTCTTTTAGAGTTTCGAGTTCTGGTCATAAGTTGTCACGCCGCCGCCGCACCATCATCATCGCCCCTGCCCTATACCACCACCAATCCGTGTCCATATACCACCACCGATCCATATCCATATACTACCACCGCTACCACCACCGCTGCCATATACCACCACCATATATCCACCACCAATCCGAGTTCTTTGCTTATTCGGTTTGTTTTCGAGATCCATCTAGTTTCCGATTCGTGTTTCCTTGCCGGAGTCGGGTAGCCACGCTCCGTTTAGGCCCAAAATTTTTCGAAAACGCATTTTTCGAAAAAATTTCTGGCTATCCTATTTTTAGGTGTTTCTGAGTGTTTTGAGACAGGTGCCATTATAGGAAGTTTTTTTGACCCGTTTCCAATTTTTGGGTCCGCGCAGTCGGAAAAAAAAAATTTGGTCGAAAAAAAAAATTTCGTGCCCATCCTGTCAGTTTGACCTAGGAAGAGTTTTGAGACACTCGCCATTATAGTGATTTTTCGCAAAAAAAAAGCAGCGCAAAAAAAAAGAAAAGAGCGCAAAAAAAAAGAGCGAATTTTTTTTTTGCAGAGTGTGCTTTTCCCTTGTTTACGTGCCGCGCCGTGATTTTGTTGGTGTTCTAGGCTCGCGTCTCTAGCACAGTCTAGCCTAGGACCAGCACAGTACCGTCGTTGAGCGTTTATTCAACTTTGTATCTCTGAATTGATTATTGCTGACCCTTTTTGCTACCATACTATAAGCCTTCCCAGCTCCACATACATCTACGTCGTGTGTTTGACTCTCCCTGGTAATCGCTCTATCCAAGCTTTGAGAGTTTTTGACTACAACGGTTGCCGATCACCGCCTGCTGCTGGGTAAGAACTGGTAAGAATTTGAGATTTGCTTGACGGATTTGTGATACACCACCACCACTTCTTCGTAGTCTGTAGGATCATATTCTTGTGTGTTTCTATTGCTGCTAACCATGCCAGGATCACAAGCCGACGAGATTGACTGGGAGAATTTATCGAACAAGGAGCTTCATGATAAGTTTCAGCAAATGATGACTGAACAGGTGGAAGATGTGCTGAACAATTTTGAAGAGGCCATGGAGAAGATCACTGGCTTTGAGAAGACGTTCGAAACAAAGCTCGATAACAAGTTTAATGAATTGCTCGCGCGTCTTCCACCACCACCACCCGCTGCAGCTAACGCACCTCTCCAACAACAACAACAACAACGACTACCTCCACGTCGCGAAGCAGACCTCCGCCGAGCAAGCCGTGTTCCTCTTGCGTTTGGCCAAACTGTTGGTGCTGCTGTTGATACTTCTGTGGCTCCTGCTGCTGATGCGGAGGAGGATGATTATGTGGGAGACTATGAGGATGAGGTTGATCAAAATCAACACTACGTGCAGCCACCTGTACCACCACCAGCAGGTCGACCTCAGGTATATATTCGTAATGGTAGGCCTGCACCACCACCTCAGGTACGAGATGATGTCCATATTCCTAAACTGAAATTGAATATTCCAACATTTGAGGGTAGATATGTTCCTGATATATATCTTACTTGGGAGTTAGAAACTGAACAACGATTTACATGTTTACAATATCCTGAGGAGAGACGAGTTGCTGCTGCTGTTTGTGCTTTCACTAGTTTTGCATGTGTATGGTGGTCTGAACATTGTAGATTATATCCTATTCCAACTACTTGGGCTGCTTTGAAAACTGCTATGCGTACGCGTTGGGTTCCACCATATTATCAACGTGAATTGCTTCAAAAATTGCAGCGTTTAAGACAAGGGAAAAATTATGTAGAAGAATATTATCAGGAATTACAAACTGGCATGATTAGATGTGGTATTGTTGAGGAGAATGAAGCTATGCTTGCACGTTTTCTGGGTGGATTAAATAGAGAGATTCAGACCATTCTAGACTATAAGGAGTATACTTGATAGAGGCGAGGGTCCCGATCTTTCGATGAGATGATAACTATCGATTTGGTGGAGACAACTTTGACGATCCGACTACAAACGTGCACGACGTTGCGCCTTAGCAATCGCTAAACCAATCTCCTGAGGTTACTGACGATGCCGGAAGCACGGTCAGCCTGACCACGAAGGTCTATTCCTGCAAGCAATCGAAGAACGAGCAAGAATATGATAAAGCAATCTGAATATTGCAAATATATATGAGGTATTGATAATGGTGGGGATCCGTAAGCGGTCTTGGTCTGGTCGTTGGACACAAACGAAGTACACGAAGTTGCAATGGCTAACTTTTAACTAAACAAATCCCAAGGAAAAGCTACTAGATGGATCTACTTATATAGGAGCAAGGGGTGGCGGCCAAGGAGGTGGGAGGACGTCCCAAGGCAGCCTAAAACTAAATCTAGGTCGTACAAGGCCAATGGGCCCAAGTGGAGGTGATGTAACACCTTTGGACTTGTAGTTTGATTCGGATTCTGCTGCAGCATCAGATTGTTTCGTCCACAACTCAAAGCTCCGGACGAATTTGAAGGTGATTCCAATTGGGTTGGAAAGTGCACGAAATCTAGTTTCCAACAAAAAAAGAATCACCCAATTCGGAGTCCGTATGAAAAACTTGTGTGCGTTTTGAGTCAGGTGTGTCTGTGCAGTCCGAATCTGAATCCAGAACGTGAGAGACTTGGACTCTATCTTCTCTTGGGCCAAAAGTGACGTGAGAGAACTTTTTGGACAGCAAATAAACATCTCTTTCTTCCTTATCTTCATATGTGGATTGTACAAATGTCCCATACACCTGCAATTAGACAAAACACAAAAGTGTGTGAAGTATTTTTGTTCTGGATAACATAAATAGATTATTGAATAGTTTGCACTAGAAATCACCTGACAAATATGCATATATGCAATATTTTTGGTCATATCCAAGGTAGTCATGTCCTCATCACTTCCCAGCTCCACATACATCTACGTCGTGCGTTTGACTCTCCCTGGTAATCGCTCTATCCAAGCTTTGAGAGTTTTGACTACAACGGTTGCCGATCACCGCCTGTTGCTGGGTAAGAACTGGTAAGAATTTGAGTTTTGCTTGACGGATTTGTGACACCCACCACCACCACTTGTTCGTAGTCTGTAGGATCATATTCTTGTGTGTTTCTATTGCTGCTAACCATGCCAGGATCACAAGCCGACGAGATTGACTGGGAGAATTTATCGAACAAGGAGCTTCATGATAAGTTTCAGCAAATGATGACTGAACAGGTGCAAGATGTGCTGAACAATTTTGAAGAGGCCATGGAGAAGATCACTGGCCTTGAGAAGACGTTCGAAACAAAGCTCGATAACAGATTTAATGAATTGCTCGCGCGTCTTCCACCACCACCACCCGCTGCACCTAACGCACCTCTCCAACAACAACAACAACGACTACCTCCACGTCGCGAAATAGACCTTCGCCGAGCGAGCCATGTTCCTCTTGCGTTTGGCCAAACTGTTGGTGCTGCTGTTGATACTTCTGTGGCTCCTGCTACTGCTGTTGCTGGTACCCAGGAGGATGATGAGTATGCGGGCGATTATGAGGATGAGGTTGATCAAAATCAGATCTACGAGCAGCCACCAGCACCACCACCAGCAGGTCGACCTCAGGTATATATTCGTAATGGTAGGCCTGCACCACCACCTCAGGTACGAGATGATGTCCATATTCCTAAACTGAAATTGAATATTCCACCATTTGAGGGTAGATATGTTCCTGATATATATCTTACTTGGGAGTTAGAAACTGAACAACGATTTACATGTTTACAATATCCTGAGGAGAGACGAGTTGCTGCTGCTGTTTGTGCTTTCACTAGTTTTGCATGTGTATGGTGGTCTGAACATTGTAGATTATATCCTATTCCCGCTACTTGGGCTGCTTTGAAAACTGCTATGCGTACTCGTTGGGTTCCACCATATTATCAACGTGAATTGCTTCAAAAATTACAGCGCTTAAGACAAGGAAAAAATTCTGTAGAAGAATATTATCAGGAATTACAAACTGGCATGATTAGATGTGGTATTGTTGAGGAGAATGAAGCTATGCTTGCATGTTTCTGGGTGGATTAAATAGAGAGATTCAGACCATTCTAGACTATAAGGAGTATACTAATATCACTCGTTTATTCCATCTTGCTTGTAAAGCTGAACGTGAAGTGCAGGATCGACAAGCATTGGCGCGAACTAACTTTTCTGCAGGCCGACCTTCATCATGGACACCGCGTGCATCTTCTACTTCAACTGCACCAGCACCTCAATTAGGTGCCTCCTCCAGTCTTGATACAAGAAAACAGGCACAACCACCATTATCAGCCAAGAGCGCACCTACTGGGCCTGCACGGAGTTCTTCTTCTTCCATGGCATCAACAGGGCACACAAGTGATATTATTTGTCGTCGTTGTAAGGAGGAGGTCATTATGCGAGAGAATGCAAATCTCCGCGTGTGATGATTGTGATGAGGACATCAATACAATTGTTACACCCACAGCCCCTGCTGCTATACATACTGGACCAATTACTAGAGCTCGTGCACGCCAACTAAATTACCAGGTACTTTCGTTTCTTGGTAATGATTCTAATGTTCATGAGAATATGATGCTGCCTAAATTGGATACATTTGTTTTGCTTACAAATGAAGGGCCTAGCTTGGAGAAGGATGAACATTGGAGCAAGAACAAGCATGGAGATGATGGCATGCGCAAGGGGAACAAGAATGGAGTTACAAGTGATGATTTCAGGACTTTGAAGCCACCATAATGGGTGCATGAAGCCTTGGACGAAATATACAAGATGCCACTTCATAAATTTCGTCCCGAGGCTATTTTAGGTGCTGCGTCACCTTATTATTGGGCCAGGCCAATGTAATTTCGAAATACATAACTATAGGCTATTTTTAGAGTCCGTATGTGTGAGGAAACAAGAGATAGGGTTGATTTCGGACCCCTTCACCAAGGGCCACGAAATTCCCCCCTCTTCCTCCATATATACAGCCCTTAGGGCATCGTTTAGACTTTGGGTTTTGTTTAGATTAAAATTCGCCATAGCTGCAACTTCGCGTACTTCGTTTGTGTTCAACGACCAGACAAAGGCGTCACAGAACCCCACCTTGATCAATAAAGCTTTCATCTTATATTCGCAATATCCAGATTGCAATCTTAGTTTCTTGCTTGTTCTTCGTTTGCTCGCAGGAAACAGACCCTCGTGGTCAGGTTGATCGTGCTCCGGCGTGGTCAATAACCTCTCGGAGTTGGTTTAGCGATTGCTAAGGCGCGACGTCCTCGCACGCTCGTAGTCGGATCGTCAAAGTCGACTTCCACCAAAGCGAAATCCACCATCTCATCGAAAGACGGGACACCTTTGCCTCTATCAAGTGGTATCAGATTTCCAGGTTGCTCGGTGAGATTTTACAGTTTTTCGTAGTTTAGATCGAGTCTGTTCTTCATACCTACAGTCCACGAAAAAGCCACAAAAAAAATTAGGGTTAGTTCATCATATCCAAACCAATCTGAGCCTTTGCATAATCTTTTTAGGGTTTTGCTTTGTTGAATTTGCGGTTGCATCGTCGTGTCTAGTTGCTGGTCTTAGAGTCTAGTCTTTTAGAGTTTCGAGTTCTGGTCATAAGTTGTCACGCCGCCGCCGCACCATCATCATCGCCCCTGCCATCTACCACCACCGCTCCGAATCCGTATCCATATACCACCACCAATCCGTGTCCATATACCACCACCGATCCATATCCATATACTACCACCGCTACCACCACCGCTGCCATATACCACCACCATATATCCACCACCAATCCGAGTTCCTTGCATATTAGGTTTGTTTTCGAGATCCATCTAGATTCCGATTCGTGTTTCCTTGCCGGAGTAGGTTTCGGAAAAAAAAAGAGTCGGGTAGCCACGCTCCGTTTAGGCCCAAAATTTTTCGAAAACGCATTTTTCGAAAAAAATTCTGGCTATCCTATTTTTAGGTGTTTCTGAGTGTTTTGAGACAGGTGCCATTATAGGAAGTTTTTTTTGACCCGTTTCCAGTTTTTGGGTCCGGGCAGTCGAAAAAAAAAAATTGGTCGAAAAAATTTCGTGCCCATCCTGTCCGTTTGAGCTAGGAAGAGTTTTGAGACACTCGCCATTATAGTGATTTTTCGCAAAAAAAAAAGCAGCGCAAAAAAAAAGAGCGCAAAAAAAAAGAGCGAAAAAAAAATTCAGAGTGTGCTTTTCCCTTGTTTACGTGCCGCGCCGTGATTTTGTTGGTGTTCTAGGCTCGCGTCTCTAGCACAGTCTAGCCTAGGACCAGCACAGTACCGTCGTTGAGCGTTTATTCAACTTTGCATCTCTGAATTGATTATTGCTGACCCTTTTTGCTACCATACTATAAGCCTTCCCAGCTCCACATACATCTACGTCGTGTGTTTGACTCTCCCTGGTAATCGCTCTATCCAAGCTTTGAGAGTTTTTGACTACAACGGTTGCTGATCACCGCCTGCTGCTGGGTAAGAACTGGTAAGAATTTGAGATTTGCTTGACGGATTTGTGATACACCACCACCACTTCTTAGTAGTCTGTAGGATCATATTCTTGTGTGTTTCTATTGCTGCTAACCATGCTAGGATCACAAGCCGACGAGATTGACTGGGAGAACTTATCGAACAAGGAGCTTCATGATAAGTTTCAGCAAATGATGACTGAACAGGTACAAGATGTGCTGAACAATTTTGAAGAGGCCATGGAGAAGATCACTGGCCTTGAGAAGACGTTCGAAACAAAGCTCGATAACAGATTTAATGAACTGCTTGCGCGTCTTCCACCACCGGCTGCACCTGTCGCACCTCTGCAACAACAACAACTACGCCCCCTTCCGAATCAGTATGGACGAGCACAGCGTGTTCCTATTGAGCTAGGACAAAATTCTGGTGCCGCTGTTACTGCTGTTGGTACCCAGGAGGATGATGAGTATGCGGGCGATTATGAGGATGAGGTTGATCAAAATCAGATCTACGAGCAGCCACCAGCACCACCACCAGCAGGTCGACCTCAGGTATATATTCGTAATGGTAGGCCTGCACCACCACCTCAGGTACGAGATGATGTCCATATTCCTAAACTGAAATTGAATATTCCACCATTTGAGGGTAGATATGTTCCTGATATATATCTTACTTGGGAGTTAGAAACTGAACAACGATTTACATGTTTACAATATCCTGAGGAGAGACGAGTTGCTGCTGCTGTTTGTGCTTTCACTAGTTTTGCATGTGTATGGTGGTCTGAACATTGTAGATTATATCCTATTCCCGCTACTTGGGCTGCTTTGAAAACTGCTATGCGTACTCGTTGGGTTCCACCATATTATCAACGTGAATTGCTTCAAAAATTACAGCGCTTAAGACAAGGAAAAAATTCTGTAGAAGAATATTATCAGGAATTACAAACTGGCATGATTAGATGTGGTATTGTTGAGGAGAATGAAGCTATGCTTGCA
>NC_041392.1:360599684-360614655 GCF_002162155.2 Triticum dicoccoides
TGGGGAAACAAGAGATAGGGTTGATTTCGGACCCCTCCACCAAGGGCCACGAAATTCCCCCCTCTTCCTCCATATATACAGCCCTTAGGGCATCGTTTAGACTTTGGGTTTTGTTTAGATTAAAAGTTTGCCATAGCTGCAACTTCGCGTACTTCGTTTGTGTTCAACGACCAGACAAAGGCGTCACAGAACCCCACCTTGATCAATAAAGCTTTCATCTTATATTCGCAATATCCAGATTGCAATCTCAGTTTCTTGCTTGTTCTTCGTTTGCTCGCAGGAAACAGACCCTCGTGGTCAGGTTGATCGTGCTCCGGCGTGGTCAATAACCTCTCGGAGTTGGTTTAGCGATTGCTAAGGCGCGACGTCCTCGCACGTTCGTAGTCGGATCGTCAAAGTCGACTTCCACCAAAGCGAAATCCACCATCTCATCGAAAGACGGGACACCTTTGCCTCTATCACCTTCTTGAAATGAAGTCGTCCTCGACGGAAGTTCATCTTCCTCACCCAAATAGGGCTTCAAATCTGCAATGTTAAAAGTGGGACTAACCCCAAAATCTGCAGGCAGCTCAAGTTTATATGCATTATCATTTATTTTCTCTAACACCTTAAAGGGACCATCAGCCCGTGGCATGAGCTTTGATTTGCGCAAATCAGGAAATCTATCCTTACGCAAATGTAACCAAACAAGATCTCCAGGTGCAAACACAACATGTTTTCTACCCTTATCTCCAGCAAGTTTATATTTGGCATTCATACGCTCAATGTTTTCCTTAGTTAACTCATGCATTTTTAAAATCAATTCCGCACGTTGTTTAGCATCAAAATTAACCTTCTCCGAAGATGGAAGAGGAAACAAATCAATAGGTGCACGAGGTAGGAAACCATACACAACTTCAAAAGGGCACATCTTAGTAGTAGAATGCAATAAACGATTATAAGCAAATTCAATATGAGGCAAGCATTCCTCCCACATTTTCTTATTACTCTACAAAACAGCCCTAAGCATAGTAGACAATGTTCTATTGACTACTTCAGTTTGCCATCAGTTTTGGGGTGACAAGTAGTACTAAAAAGCAGTTTAGTCCCCAACTTAACCCATAAACATCTCCAAAAGTGGCTAAGAAATTTAGTATCACGATCTGAAACAATAGTATTTGGCACACCATGCAAGCGAATAATTTCACGAAAGAACAAATCAGCAACATTAACAGCATCATCGCTTTTATGACATGGTATAAAGTGTGCCATTTTCGAGAATCTATCCACGACAACAAATATGCTATCCCTCCCCTTCTTTGTTCGAGGTAAACCTAAAACAAAGTCCATAGATATATCCTCCCAAGGAACACTAGGTACTGGCAAAGGCATATATAAACCATGAGGATTGAGTCGTGACTTAGCTTTTTGACATGTAGTGCAGCGAGCAATAAAACGCTCAACATCCCGTCTCATCTTTGGCCAAAAGAAATGTGTAGCAAGTACGTCCTCCGTCTTCTTCACGCCAAAGTGTCCCATTAATCCTCCTCCATGTGCCTCCTGCAACAACAAAAGACGAACGGAGCTAGCTGGAATGCATAGCTTGTTAGCACGAAACACAAATCCATCGTTAACGACAAACTTGTTCCACATTCTTCCTTCTTTGCAATTCTGCATTACATCTTTAAAATCAGCATCATGCACATATTGATCTTTGATGGTCTCCAAACCAAATATTTTGAAGTCAAGTTGTGAAAGCATAGTATAGCGACGAGACAATGCATCAGCAATAACATTTTCTTTTCCCTTCTTGTGTTTAATGACATAAGGGAAAGTCTCAATGAATTCAACCCATTTAGCATGTCTACGATTCAGTTCAGCTTGACTTTTAATATGTTTCAAAGATTCATGATCAGAATGTATAACAAATTCTTTGGGCCATAAATAATGTTGCCATGTTTCTAAAGTCCGAACAAGAGCATATAATTCTTTATCATAAGTAGAATAATTCAGACTAGGCCCACTCAATTTTTCAGAAAAGTATGCAACGGGTTTGCCATCTTGTAATAACACACCTCCTAATCCAATTCCACTAGCATCACATTCAAGCTCAAAAGTCTTATTAAAATCAGGAAGTTGGAGTAAAGGAGCATGTGTCAACTTATCTTTCAATACGGAGAAGGCTTCTTCCTGTGCGGTACCCCAAAGAAAAGGCACATCTTTCTTTGTAAGCTCATTGAGAGGTGCAGCAATGGTGCTGAAATCTCTCACAAAACGCCTATAGAATCCAGCGAGGCCAAGAAAACTCCTCACGTGTGTGACCGTTTTGGGCTGCGGCCAACTCTTCAATCTTGGCTTTATCAACTTCAATTCCCTGTGGAGTAACAACATAGCCAAGAAAAGATACTCGGTCGGTGCAAAAGGTGCACTTCCCAAGGTTACCAAACAAATGTGCATCACGTAGAGCAATAAAAACAGCACGTAAATGTTCCAAATGTTCTTCCAAAGATCTGCTATAAATCAATATGTCATCAAAGTAAACTACCACAAATCGTCCAATGAAAGCACGTAAAACTTCGTTCATTAATCTCATGAAAGTACTAGGTGCATTAGTTAACCCAAAAGGCATGACTAACCACTCATATAATCCAAACTTAGTTTTAAATGTTGTTTTCCATTCATCTCCCAATTTCATACAAATTTGATGGTAGCCACTACGCAAATCAACTTTGGAGAATATTGTAGAGCCACTCAATTCATCAAGCATATCATCTAGCCTAGGAATAGGATGACGATAATGAATAGTAATATTATTAATGCCTCTACAATCAACACACATACGTGATGTACCATCCTTTTTCGGCACTAGAATAATAGGAACAGCACAAGGACTAAGGGATTCGCGTATATAACCTTTGTCGAGAAGCTCTTGTATTTGACGCATAATCTCCTTCGTCTCCTCTGGATTGGTACGGTATGGTGATAGAGGCAAAGGTGTCCCGTCTTTCGATGAGATGGTGGATTTCGCTTTGGTGGAAGTCGACTTTGACGATCCGACTACGAACGTGCGAGGACGTCGCGCCTTAGCAATCGCTAAACCAACTCCGAGAGGTTATTGACCACGCCGGAGCACGATCAACCTGACCACGAGGGTCTGTTTCCTGCGAGCAAACGAAGAACAAGCAAGAAACTGAGATTGCAATCTGGATATTGCGAATATAAGATGAAAGCTTTATTGATCAAGGTGGGGTTCTGTGACGCCTTTGTCTGATCGTTGAACACAAACGAAGTACGCGAAGTTGCAGCTATGGCGAACTTTTAATCTAAACAAAACCCAAGAAAAAGCTACTAGATGGATCTACTTATATAGGAGCAAGGGGTGGCGGCCAAGGAGGTGGGAGGACGTCCCAAGGCAGCCTAAAACTAAATCTAGGTCGTACAAGGCCAATGGGCCCAAGTGGAGGTGATGTAACACCTTTGGACTTGTAGTTTGACTCGGATTCTGCTGCAGCATCAGATTGTTTCGTCCACAACTCAACGCTCCGGACGAATTTGAAGGTGATTCCAATTGGGTTGGAAAGTGCACGAAATCTAGTTTCCAACAAAAAAAGAATCACCCAATTCGGAGTCCGTATGAAAAACTTGTGTGCGTTTTGAGTCAGGTATGTCTGTGCAGTCCGAATCTGAATCCAGAACGTGAGAGACTTGGACTCTATCTTCTCTTGGGCCAAAAGTGACGTGAGAGAACTTTTTGGACAGAAAATAAACATCTCTTTCTTCCTTATCTTCATATGTGAATTGTACAAATGTCCCATACACCTGCAATTAGACAAAACACAAAAGTGTGTGAAGTATTTTTGTTCTGGATAACATAAATAGATTATTGAATAGTTTGCACTAGAAATCACCTGACAAATATGCATATATGCAATATTTTTGGTCATATCCAAGGTAGTCATGTCCTCATCATCCTCCCCTTCTTGAAAATAAAGCCGTCCTCGGCGTTGCTTAATCTGAAATGTGGCTAACAAAAGAGACAAGGTGTACATGTTGTATATGTATATGTCATCGATTTTTACTTCCCTTGATTTTTGCATATATGACACATGAATAGATGAGTAACTTGCATAGTTCATAAAATCTAAAGCCAAAAAATTAGCACAAGAAGTAGAAGGCATGAAAATATTGCAACTCAGTTTGCACATATAAGTGAAGCTCTTATTCATTTCAAAAGATTGACAATGTTCATCATTAAACCATCCCAACATTGGTGAATAAACCTTACTTGCATCAAATTTACATGCTACAACATGCTTAAATAAGCAAACATGCAATAAGTCATTCAACACAGAATCATCACCAAGATTAGAGGTCATATCAAAATGATTAAACATTGGTTCTTTTGCATCAATAGTTAATTCAATGGGTGCACTCAAAATTGTTGGTATTTCAGTTGTTTGATCACATGGCAAAGTCAAATTATCAACGTAGTCCTCTAAAATAGGTGGTGTGATCAAAGTAGTGGGTAGCTCATCAGATGGTGATGAGGACATCAATACAATTGTTACACCCACAGCCCCTGCTGCTATACATACTGGACCAATTACTAGAGCTCGTGCACGCCAACTAAATTACCAGGTACTTTTGTTTCTTGGTAATGATTCTAATGTTCATGAGAATATGATGCTGCCTAAATTGGATACATTTGTTTTGCTTACAAATGAAGGGCCTAGCTTGGAGAAGGATGAACATTGGAGCAAGAACAAGCATGGAGATAATGGCATGCGCAAGGGGAACAAGAATGGAGTTACAAGTGATGATTTCAGGACTTTGAAGCCACCATAATGGGTGCATGAAGCCTTGGACGAAATATTCAAGATGCCACTTCATAAATTTCGTCCCGAGGCTATTTTAGGTGCTGCGTCACCTTATTATTGGGCCAGGCCCATGTAATTTCGAAATACATAAGTATAGGCTATTTTTAGAGTCCGTATGTGTGGGGAAACAAGAGATAGGGTTGATTTCGGACTCCTCCACCAAGGGCCACGAAATTCCCCCCCTCTTCCTCCATATATACAGCCCTTAGGGCATCGTTTAGACTTTGGGTTTTGTTTAGATTAAAAGTTCGCCATAGCTGCAACTTCGCGTACTTCGTTTGTGTTCAACGACCAGACAAAGGCGTCACAGAACCCCACCTTGATCAATAAAGCTTTCATCTTATATTCGCAATATCCAGATTGCAATCTCAGTTTCTTGCTTGTTCTTCGTTTGCTCGCAGGAAACAGACCCTCGTGGTCAGGTTGATCGTGCTCCGGCGTGGTCAATAACCTCTCGGAGTTGGTTTAGCGATTGCTAAGGCGCGACGTCCTCGCACGTTCGTAGTCGGATCGTCAAAGTCGACTTCCACCAAAGCGATATCCACCATCTCATCGAAAGACGGGACACCTTTGCCTCTATCACACTAGAAATCACCTGACGAATATGCATATATGCAATATTTTTGGTCATATCCAAGGTAGTCATGTCCTCATCATCCTCCCCTTCTTGAAAATAAAGCCGTCCTCGGCGTTGCTTAATCTGAAATGTGGCTAACAAAAGAGACAAGGTGTACATGTTGTATATGTATATGTCATCCATTTTTACTTCCCTTGATTTTTGCATATATGACACATGAATAGATGAGTAACTTGCATAGTTCATAAAATCTAAAGCCAAAAAATTAGCACAAGAAGTAGAAGGCATGAAAATATTGCAACTCAGTTTGCACATATAAGTGAAGCTCTTATTCATTTCAAAAGATTGACAATGTTCATCATTAAACCATCCCAACATTGATGAAGAAACCTTACTGGCATCAAATTTACATGCTACAACATGCTTAAATAAGCAAACATGCAATAAGTCATTCAACACAGAATCATCACCAAGATTAGAGGTCATATCAAAATGATTAAACATTGGTTCTTTTGCATCAATAGTTAATTCAATGGGTGCACTCAAAATTGTTGGTATTTCAGTTGTTTGATCACATGGCAAAGTCAAATTATCAACGTAGTCCTCTAAAATAGGTGGTGTGATCAAAGTAGTGGGTAGCTCATCAGATGGTGCATTCAAATTGACAAGGAATTCATCATTCTCATGTAGAGATGGAAGATCAGTACCTTTGTCATTACCTCTTATGATCAACTCAGATGATGTAGCCACTCTCGGAGGCGATGTGTCACATGGTGGAGGTGATGTAGTCCTGACAACAAAGGATGTGGTTGTCATAGTATGCCTAGTAGTTGAAGGAACAATCATATCAACTCTTGGAATGTGCACCGCGCGCTTGTTCTCCTCGTGGCCAACACGTCGTTTTATTTCCTGTTCAGCTTTGCAAGCAAGATGAAACAAATGGTCCATAGGATAACACTCTTCATGAATTAGTATCTCTTGAATATCACGGTTTAATCCTCCCCAAAATCTATCCATAAAATCATCTTCACTTTCTTCTAAAGAGGAATGCAACAAGGTAGTTTGTAAATCATCATAATATTTTGTTATAGTTTCACTACCTTGTTTTAAGTGTTGCAACTTCTTAATCATGTCACGAGTATAATAAGCAGGGACGAAAGTATGTCGCATGGCAAGTTTCAAATCATCCCAAGTAGTAGGTATATAATCAGGGTGTAACCGACAATATTCACTCCACCAAACCAAAGCATAACCAGTGAAAGAACCAACCGCAACCTTAACCTTTTTATGTTCATTGAAATTATGGGAAGCAAATATATTTTTTATGTCGAACTCCCATTCAATATATAAAGCAGGTTTAAAACGGCCATTAAATGGTGGTATAGATACATTAACCTGATCATGTGCATTTGGATGTTTGTGCACCTCTCGTGACGGTTGTGGTATTTGCAGAGGTGGTGGCACGTCTCCCGCGATCGACGAAGCCCATGAATTGACTCTGGATCCTGTCATGATTAGTAGAACAAGAAACAAAACCCAAAAATAATGTTCCTATAACTACTAGGATGTGGTGGTAAAACGCTCACAGTAAAGCAAATATCAATGTCTTACACGTTCTTACCATGCAGCAGGCGGTGATCGGCAACCAGCGGTGTCAAGTAACTCCGAATATTGAGTAAAGCGATTGCCAGGGGAGCGTACGTATACACGGTGTAGAAATATGTGGAGCTGGGTTGGCTATATATGGTAGCAAAAGATTAGCAATAATCAATTCAAAGATGCAATGTTGAATAAACGCTCAACGACGGTACTGTGCTGGTCCTAGGCTAGACCGGACTAGAGACGCGAGCCTAGAACACTAATGAGGTCACGTCGTAGCACAACCAGCATCAATGAAGGATACAAAGTAGCTCTGGACAGCAAGATATAAGTGAAGATCACAACGGCAGTAAAGATAATGATGTGAAACAATAGCCAAGCTGTTTTACTGAATAGTGCACAAAACAGATTCCAATCCGAATTCAGGTACGAGATTGATTCTAGATAGATCCAATTTTTTTCTTCTCTCTTTTTTTTCTCACGCTTTTTTTTTCTTTTTCTTCTCCCTCTTTTTCTTTTTTTTCTTTCCTTTTTTTCTCTTTTTTTTTCTCTATCTTTTTTTTTCTCCCTCTTTCCAAGACAAACTAGATAAGATGCAGATTGGATCAGGCGAAGATGTGAATGACCTCAACTATGATTATGACAATGAACAGTGCATAGCACGTGGTGGAAATTAATAGATGGGATGGTGGACAGCGGAACGGATAATGATGCAGCGGCGGCGTGACTAATGTGAACAGAACTCGAAACTCTAAAGGAACTAGACACTAAGACCAGCAACTGACACGACGATGCAACCGATAATTCAACTATGCAAGCAATGAATAGAAAATTGCAAAGGCTCAGACTGGCTTGGATAAAGGATGAACATATCTAACTTTTTTTTTGTGGCTTTTTCTTGGACAATAGGTAAGAAAATAAATCTAATCTAAGAAAAACTGGAAATTCTCACCGAGCAACCTGAAAACTGATACCACTTGATAGAGGCGGGGGTGTCCCGATCTTTCGATGAGATGATAACTATCGATTTGGTGGAGACGACTTTGACGATCCGACTACAAACGTGCACGACGTTGCGCCTTAGCAATCGCTAAACCAATCTCCTGAGGTTACTGACGATGCCGGAAGCACGGTCAGCCTGACCACGAAGGTCTATTCCTGCAAGCAATCGAAGAACGAGCAAGAATATGATAAAGCAATCTGAATATTGCAAATATATATGAGGTATTGATAATGGTGGGGATCCGTAAGCGGTCTTGGTCTGGTCGTTGGACACAAACGAAGTACACGAAGTTGCGTTGGCTAACTTTTAACTAAACAAATCCCAAGGAAAAGCTACTAGATGGATCTACTTATATAGGAGCTAGGGGTGGCGGCCAAGGAGGTGGGAGGACGTCCCAAGGCAGCCTAAAACTAAATCTAGGTCGTACAAGGCCAATGGGCCCAAGTGGAGGTGATGTAACACCTTTGGACTTGTAGTTTGACTCGGATTCTGCTGCAGCATCAGATTGTTTCGTCCACAACTCAACGCTCCGGACGAATTTGAAGGTGATTCCAATTGGGTTGGAAAGTGCACGAAATCTAGTTTCCAACAAAAAAAGAATCACCCAATTCGGAGTCCGTATGAAAAACTTGTGTGCGTTTTGAGTCAGGTATGTCTGTGCAGTCCGAATCTGAATCCAGAACGTGAGAGACTTGGACTCTATCTTCTCTTGGGCCAAAAGTGACGTGAGAGAACTTTTTGGACAGCAAATAAACATCTCTTTCTTCCTTATCTTCATATGTGAATTGTACAAATGTCCCATACACCTGCAATTAGACAAAACACAAAAGTGTGTGAAGTATTTTTGTTCTGGATAACATAAATAGATTATTGAATAGTTTGCACTAGAAATCACCTGACAAATATGCATATATGCAATATTTTTGGTCATATCCAAGGTAGTCATGTCCTCATCATATGGTGCACAGTTTGGCAGTGAAGCACCGGGAATTAAGTCAATCTGATGCTCAATCCCTCGAATAGGCGGTAATCCCGGTGGCACTTCTTGTGGAAAAACGTCAGCGAACTCCTGCAAAATGTTAGTGACAGCAGGAGGCAAAGAGGAAGGCACGTCCTCGAATGAAAATAATGCCTCTTTGCACACGAAAGCATGGCAAACAGATTTGCTGAAATCTAGCTCATCAATATCAGATTTGGTGGCAAATAAACATGCACTTTTCAATTTAATTTCAGAAGCAACACTAGATGGTTTATTATTAGGCTTCATTTGTTGCTCAAATTCTTTTGCCACAATCTGATTTTCACTCTTATTCTTCTCATGTTTTGCTTTATTAGCTCTATTAATATCATCTTTCAAAATGGAATTAGGAGTCATAGGAAGCAAAGTAATATTTTTATCCTTATGAACAAGAGTATAGTGATTGTTTCTACCATGGTGTACAGAATTTTTATCAAATTGCCATGGTCTACCAAGTAATAAGGAACATGCTTGCATAGGTACCACATCACAATCAACATAATCAGCATATGTAGAGATACTAAAATGCACACGAACAGTACGTGTTACCTTAACCTTGCCGCTGTTGTTGAACCATTGGATGTAGTAAGGATGTGGATGTGGTCTTGTGGTGAGAGAAAGCTTTTCCACCATCTCCATGCTAGCCAAGTTGTTGCAACTACCTCCGTCTATGATGACGCGCACAGAACGTTCCTTCACAACTCCCTTGGTATGGAACAAATTGTGCCTCTGATTTTGCTTAGCTTGTGTGACCTGCACACTCAAAACACGTTGAGCAACTAAACATTCATACCTGTCAGCGTCTTCAGGAGCCATGTATTGCGTCTCATGATCAGAATCATCTCCACCATGTTCTTCACGTGTAATAAGAGCCAAAGTCTCCTCATCATAGTCACTAGCGGACTCATATCCACCATCCGCAGTAGCAATCATCACACGCGGAGATTTGCATTCTCTCACATAATGACCTCCTCCCTTACAACGACGACAAATAATAATCACTTGTGTGCCCTGTTGATGCCATGGAAGAAGAACTCTGTGCAGGCCCGGCAGGTGCGCTCTTGGCAGATAATGGTGGTTGTGCCAGTTTTCTTGTATCACGACTGGAGGAGGCACCTGATTGAGGTGCTGGTGCAATTGAAGTAGAAGATGCACGCGGTGTCCATGACGAAGGTCGGCCTGCAGAAAAGTTAGTTCGCGCCAATGCTTGTCGATCCTGCACTTCACGTTCAGCTTTACAAGCAAGATGGAATAAACGAGTGATATTAGTATACTCCTTATAGTCTAGAATGGTCTGAATCTCTCTATTTAATCCACCCAGAAAACGTGCAAGCATAGCTTCATTGTCCTCAACAATACCACATCTAATCATGCCAGTTTGTAATTCCTGATAATATTCTTCTACAGAATTTTTCCCTTGTCTTAAACGCTGCAATTTTTGAAGCAACTCACGTTGATAATATGGTGGAACCCAACGCGTACGCATAGCAGTTTTCAAAGCAGCCCAAGTAGTTGGAATAGGATATAATCTACAATGTTCAGACCACCATACACATGCAAAACTAGTGAAAGTACAAACAGCAGCAGCAACCCGTCTCTCCTCAGGATATTGTAAACATGTAAATCGTTGTTCAGTTTCTAACTCCCAAGTAAGATATATCAGGAACATATCTACCCTCAAATGGTGGAATATTCAATTTCAGTTTAGGAATATGGACATCATCTCGTACCTGAGGTGGTGGTGCAGGCTTACCATTACGAATATATACCTGAGGTCGACCTGCTGGTGGTGGTGCTGGTGGCTGCACGTAGTTCGGATTTTGATCAACCTCATCCTCATAATCGCCCGCATACTCATCATCCTCCGCATCAACAGCAGGAGCCACAGAAGTATCAACAGCAGCACCAACAGTTTGGCCAAACACAAGAGGGACACGGCTCGCTCGGCGGAGGTCTGTTTCGCGACGTGGAGGTAGTCGTTGTTGTTGTTGTTGTTGGAGAGGTGCGTTAGGTGCAGCGGGTGGTGGTGGTGGAAGACGCGCAAGCAATTCATTAAACTTGTTATCGAGCTTTGTTTCGAACGTCTTCTCCATGCCATCTATCTTCTCCATGGCCTCTTCAAATCTGTTTAACACATCTTGCACCTGTCCACTCATCATTTGCTGAAATTTATCATGTAGCTGTTTGTTCGTCAGGTTCTCCCAATCAGTCTCAGCGGCTTGTGATCCTACCATGGTTAGCAGCAAATAGAAACACACAAGAATATGATCCTACAGCCTACTAAGAAGTGGTGGTGGTGTATAACAAACCCGTCAAGCAAACCTCAAATTCTTACCAGTTCTTACCCAGCAGCAGGTGGTGATCGGCAACCGTTGTAGTCAAAACTCTCAAAGCTTGGATAGAGCGATTACCAGGGAGAGTCAAACGCACGACGTAGATGTATGTGGAGCTGGGAAGGCTTATAATATGGTAGCAAAAAGGGTCAACTAGAATCAATTCAGAGATGCAAAGTTGAATAAACGCTCAACGACGGTACTGTGCTGGTCCTAGGCTAGACCGTGCTAGAGACGCGAGCCTAGAACACTAACAAAATCACGGCGCTGCACGTAAACAAGGGAAAAGCACACTCAGAAATTTTTTTTTTCGCTCTTTTTTTTTGCGCTGCTCTTTTTTTTTTGCGAAAAATCACTATAATGGCGAGTGTCTCAAAACTCTTCCCAGGTCAAACTGACAGGATGGGCACGAAATTTTTTCGACCAATTTTTTTTTTCGACTGCCTGGACCCAAAAACTGGAAACGGGTCAAAAAAACTTTCTATAACGGCGACTGTCTCAATACGCTTAGAAACTCCTAAAATTAGGATAGCCAGAAAATTTTTTGTCAAGTGCGTTTTCCGAAAATTTTGGGCCTAAACGGAGGGTGGTTTCCGGACTCTTTTTTTTTTGTTCCGAAACCTACTCCGGCAAGGAAACACGAATCGGAAACTAGATGGATCTCGAAAACAAACCTAATATGACAAGAACTCGGATTGGTGGTGGATATATGGCGGTAGATGGCAGCGGTGGTGGTATATGACAGCGGTGGTGGTATATGGATACGGATTCGAAGCGGTGGCGGATAAGCGGTGGTGGTAGATGGCAGGGGCGATGATGATGGTGCGGCAGCGGCGTGACAACTTATGACCAGAACTCGAAACTCTAAAAGACTAGACTCTAAGACCAGCAACTAGACACGACGATGCAACCGCAAATTCAACAAAGCAAAACCCTAAAAAGATTATGCAAAGGCTCAGATTGGTTCAGATATGATGAACTAACCCTAATTTTTTTTGGCTTTTTCGTGGGCTGTAGGTATGAAAAACAGACTTGATCTAAACTACAAAAAACTGTAAAATCTCACCGAGCAACCTGGAAATCTGATACCACTTGATAGAGGCGGGGTGTCCCGTCTTTCGATGAGATGATGGATATCGCTTTGGTGGAAGTCGACTTTGATGATCCGATACGAACGTGCGAGGACGTCGCGCCTTAGCAATCGCTAAACCAACTCCGAGAGGTTATCGACCACGCCGGAGCACGATCAACCTGACCACGAGGGTCTGTTTCCTGCGAGCAAACGAAGAACAAGCAAGAAACTGAGATTGCAATCTGGATATTGTGAATATAAGATGAAAGCTTTATTGATCAAGGTGGGGTTCTGTGACGCCTTTGTCTGGTCGTTGAACACAAACGAAGTACGCGAAGTTGCAGCTATGGCGAACTTTTAATCTAAACAAAACCCAAAGTCTAAACGATGCCCTAAGGGCTGTATATATGGAGGAAGAGGGGGGAATTTCGTGGCCCTTGGTGGAGGGGTCCGAAATCAACCCTATCTCTTGTTTCCCCACACATACGGACTCTAAAAATAGCCTATACTTATGTATTTCGAAATTACATGGGCCTGGCCCAATAATAAGGTGACGCAGCACCTATAATAACCTCGGGACGAAATTTATGAAGTGGCATCTTGTATATTTCGTCCAAGGCTTCATGCGCCCATTATGGTGGCTTCAAAGTCCTGAAATCATCACTTGTAACTCCGTTCTTGTTCCCCTTGCGCATGCCATCATCTCCATGCTTGTTCTTGCTCCAATGTTCATCCTTCTCCAAGCTAGGCCCTTTATTTGTAAGCAAAACAAATGTATCCAATTTAGGCAGCATCATATTCTCATGAACATTAGAATCATTACCAAGAAACGAAAATACCTGGTAATTTAGTTGGCGTGCGCGAGCTCTAGTAATTGGTCCAGTATGTATAGCAGCAGGGCCTGTGGGTGTAACAATTGTATTGATGTCCTCATCAGCCATGGTCCGCCAGCGTAAGGACTTGGGGAGGAGGCGGCATCGGCGCCTAGACCAGCGCCGCTACAGCAGCAAGGCTGACAGGGGGCTCCGGAGCCCTTGAACCCCCCGTAGGAGCGCCGAAGACGGGTGCCCCGGAGTCTGCTTGACCACAGAAACAGCCTCCTCCTGAGGGTTGGCCACCAAGCTCCAAGGGACAAGCTCCGTCACAGGCAAGCGCGAGGCGGCCCCTTCCGCCAGCACCGGGGTCATCGCGGCCACGGCAGGTCGCGTGGCCTCAGAGGCCCTGGCCTCCTCCTTCCTCCTCTTCACCGCTGGCTTCAGCCTAGCCACCAGAAGGAAAATATCGTGAGCACGACATTAAGGATAGGAAGCAAAAACAAGGTAAAGTACTCCCTCGTCATCAGCGATGTACGCCCTCCTCTTCACCAGGAGTGTGGTACCCATGGGCTTCTTTAGCACGGGCTTCGCCACACCCTCAGGATCAGCCAGGCGCATGGCAGCTGGCTCTGGAACAGCGGCGATGGGCGACAAGGCTGGGCCGTCGCCCCGGGGAAGCAACGATGTGTAACACCCACGATGCGATTATATCTCTCACGTGTCGGAGCACGACTTAGAGGCATAACCGCATAGTAGGCATGTCGCAAGAGGGGTAATCTTTACACATCCCATGTATTGAATAAGAAAGGGATAAAGAGTTGGCTTACAATCGCCACTTCACACAATACATAAATATAGCATTACATCATCCAGAATACAATCAAGGTCCGACTACGGAACCAACATAAAGAAAGACAACCCAAAATGCTAGATCCCCGATCGCCCCAACTGGGCTCCACTACTGATCAACAGGAAACGAAACAAAACAATGATCAAGATCTTCATCAAGCTCCCACTTGAGCTGGGTTGCGTCATCTGCACTGGTATCATCGGCACCTGCAACTGTTTGGAAGTATCTGTGAGTCGCGGGGACTCAGCAATCTCACACCCCCGAGATCAATACTATTTAAGCTTATGGGTCGGAAAGGGGTAATGAGGTGGAGCTGTAGCAAGCACTAGCATATATGGTGGCTAACATACGCAAATGAGAGTGAGAAGAGAAGCAAAGCAATGGTCGTGAAACTAGAATTGATCAAGAAGTGATCCTGAAAACTACTTACGTTCAAACATAACACCAAAACCGTGTTCACTTCCCGGACTCCGCCGGAAAGAGACCATCACGGCTACACACGCGGTTGATGCATTTTAATTAAGTTAAGCTTCATGTTCTCTACAACCGGACATTAACAAATTCCCATCTTCCCATAACCGTAGGCACGACTTTCGAAAGTTCAAAACCCTGCAGGGGTGTCCCAACTTAGCCCATCACAAGCTCTCACGGTCAACGAAGGATATTCCTTCTCCCAGGAAGACCCGATCAGACTCGGAATCCCGGTTACAAGACATTTCGACAATGGTAAAACAAGACCAGCAAAGCCACCCAGATGTGCCGACAAATCCCGATAGGAGCTGCACATATCTCGTTCTTAGGGCACACCGGATGAACACTACATACAACTAAAACCAACCCTCAAGTTT